>NC_135432.1:42366208-42685827 GCF_051991255.1 Vanacampus margaritifer | reverse complement strand
GCAAAAATTTTAAGTCTACAACGTTTAGTTTAGGTGTGAGAGCCAAACTGATCTTTTTATTGCTTTAAATGTGTTTTCAGCCTGATTGTGCACTTAAGGTGAAAATGTCAAAATCTTAAAAATGAGCATGAGCACAATGAAATTAATGCTGGAATCATCTTCAGGATGCTAGAATACACTAAATACAGCAACATTTTTGAGTCTACAACGTTTAGTATAGGTGTGAGAGCCAAAATTAACTTTTTATTGCTTTAAATGCGTTTTCAGCCTGATTGTGCACTTTAGGTGAAAATGTCAAAATCTTCAATATGAGCATAAGCACAATGAATTTAATGCTGGAATCATCTTCAGGATGCTAGAATACACTAAATACAGCAAAAATTTTGAGTCTACAACGTTTAGTTTAGGTGTGAGAGCCAAAATGAACTTTTTATTGCTTTAAATGCGTTTTCAGCCCCTGATTGTACACGTTAGGTGAAAAAGTCAAAATCTTCAAAAATGAGCATAAGCACAATGAAATTAATGCTGGAATCATCTTCAGGATGCTAGAATACACTAAATACAGCAACAATTTTGAGTCTACAACGTTTAGTTTAGGTGTGAGAGCCAAAATGAACTTTTTATTGCTTTAAATGCGTTTTGAGCACCTGATTGTACACTTAAGGTGAAAATGTCAAAATCTTAAAATTGAGCATGAGCACAATGAAATTAATGCTGGAATCATCTTCAGGATGCTATAATACACTAAATACAGCAAAATTTTTGAGTCTACAACGTTTAGTTTAGGCGTGAGAGCCAAAATGAACTTTTTATTGATTTAAATGCGTTTTCAGCCCCTGATTGTACACTTAAGGTGAAAATGTCAAAATCTTAAAATTGAGAATAGGCACAATGAAATTAATGCTGAAATTATCTTCAGGATACTAGAATACACTAAATACAGCAAAAATTTTGAGTCTACAACGTTTAGTTTAGGTGTGAGAGCCAAACTGATCTTTTTATTGCTTTAAATGTGTTTTCAGCCTGATTGTGCACTTAAGGTGAAAATGTCAAAATCTTAAAAATGAGCATGAGCACAATGAAATTAATTCTGGAATCATCTTCAGGATGCTAGAATACACTAAATACAGCAACATTTTTGAGTCTACAACGTTAAGTTTAGGTGTGAGAGCCAAAATTAACTTTTTATTGCTTTAAATGCGTTTTCAGCCTGATTGTGCACTTTAGGTGAAAATGTCAAAATCTTAAAAATGAGCATGAGCACAATGAAATTAATGCTGGAATCATCTTCAGGATGCTAGAATACACTAAATACAGCAAAAATTTTGAGTCTACAACGTTTAGTTTAGGTGTGAGAACCAAAATGAACTTTTTATTGCTTTAAATGCATTTTCAGCCCCTGATTGTACACTTAAGGTGAAAATGTCAAAATCTTCAATATGAGCATAAGCACAATGAATTTAATGCTGGAATCATCTTCAGGATGCTAGAATACACTAAATACAGCAAAAATTTTGAGTCTACAACGTTTAGTTTAGGTGTGAGAGCCAAAATGAACTTTTTATTGCTTTAAATGCGTTTTCAGCCCCTGATTGTACACGTTAGGTGAAAAGGTCAAAATCGTCAAAAATTAGAATAAGCACAATGAAATTAATGTTGGAATCATCTTCAGGATGCTAGAATACACTAAATACAGCAACAATTTTGAGTCTACAACGTTTAGTTTAGGTGTGAGAGCCAAAATGAACTTTTTATTGCTTTAAATGCGTTTTGAGCACCTGATTGTACACTTAAGGTGAAAATGTCAAAATCTTAAAATTGAGCATGAGCACAATGAAATTAATGCTGGAATCATCTTCAGGATGCTATAATACACTAAATACAGCAAACATTTTGAGTCTACAACGTTTAGTTTAGGCGTGAGAGCCAAAATGAACTTTTTATTGATTTAAATGCGTTTTCAGCCCCTGATGTACACTTAAGGTGAAAATGTCAAAATCTTAAAATTGAGAATAGGCACAATGAAATTAATGCTGAAATTATCTTCAGGATGCTAGAATACACTAAATACAGCAAAAATTTTGAGTCTACAACGTTTAGTTTAGGTGTGAGAGCCAAACTGATCTTTTTATTGCTTTAAATGTGTTTTCAGCCTGATTGTGCACTTTAGGTGAAAATGTCAAAATCTTCAATATGAGCATAAGCACAATGAATTTAATGCTGGAATCATCTTCAGGATGCTCGAATACACTAAATACAGCAAAAATTTTGAGTCTACAACGTTTAGTTTAGGTGTGAGAGCCAAAATGAACTTTTTTTGCTTTAAATGCGTTTTCAGCCCCTGATTGTACACGTTAGGTGAAAAAGTCAAAATCTTCAAAAATGAGCATAAGCACAATGAAATTAATGGTGGAATCATCTTCAGGATGCTAGAATACATTAAATACAGCAACAATTTTGAGTCTACAACGTTTAGTTTAGGTGTGAGAGCCAAAATCAATTTTTTTTTGCTTTAAATGCGTTTTGAGCACCTGATTGTACACTTAAGGTGAAAATGTCAAAATCTTAAAATTGAGCATGAGCACAATGAAATTAATGCTGGAATCATCTTCAGGATGCTATAATACACTAAATACAGCAAAAATTTTGAGTCTACAACGTTTAGTTTAGGCGTGAGAGCCAAAATGAACTTTTTATTGATTTAAATGCGTTTTCAGCCCCTGATTGTACACTTAAGGTGAAAATGTCAAAATCTTAAAATTGAGAATAGGCACAATGAAATTAATGCTGAAATTATCTTCAGGATACTAGAATACACTAAATACAGCAAAAATTTTGAGTCTACAACGTTTAGTTTAGGTGTGAGAGCCAAACTGATCTTTTTATTGCTTTAAATGTGTTTTCAGCCTGATTGTGCACTTAAGGTGAAAATGTCAAAATCTTAAAAATGAGCATGAGCACAATGAAATTAATTCTGGAATCATCTTCAGGATGCTAGAATAAACTAAATACAGCAACATTTTTGAGTCTACAACGTTTAGTTTAGGTGTGAGAGCCAAAATTAACTTTTTATTGCTTTAAATGCGTTTTCAGCCTGATTGTGCACTTTAGGTGAAAATGTCAAAATCTTAAAAATGAGCATGAGCACAATGAAATTAATGCTGGAATCATCTTCAGGATGCTAGAATACACTAAATACAGCAAAAATTTTGAGTCTACAACGTTTAGTTTAGGTGTGAGAGCCAAAATGAACTTTTTATTGCTTTAAATGCGTTTTCAGCCCCTGATTGTACACGTTAGGTGAAAAGGTCAAAATCGTCAAAAATTAGAATAAGCACAATGAAATTAATGTTGGAATCATCTTCAGGATGCTAGAATACACTAAATACAGCAACAATTTTGAGTCTACAACGTTTAGTTTAGGTGTGAGAGCCAAAATGAACTTTTTATTGCTTTAAATGCGTTTTGAGCACCTGATTGTACACTTAAGGTGAAAATGTCAAAATCTTAAAATTGAGCATGAGCACAATGAAATTAATGCTGGAATCATCTTCAGGATGCTATAATACACTAAATACAGCAAACATTTTGAGTCTACAACGTTTAGTTTAGGCGTGAGAGCCAAAATGAACTTTTTATTGATTTAAATGCGTTTTCAGCCCCTGATGTACACTTAAGGTGAAAATGTCAAAATCTTAAAATTGAGAATAGGCACAATGAAATTAATGCTGAAATTATCTTCAGGATGCTAGAATACACTAAATACAGCAAAAATTTTGAGTCTACAACGTTTAGTTTAGGTGTGAGAGCCAAACTGATCTTTTTATTGCTTTAAATGTGTTTTCAGCCTGATTGTGCACTTAAGGTGAAAATGTCAAAATCTTAAAAATGAGCATGAGCACAATGAAATTAATGCTGGAATCATCTTCAGGATGCTAGAATACACTAAATACAGCAACATTTTTGAGTCTACAACGTTTAGTTTAGGTGTGAGAGCCAAAATTAACTTTTTATTGCTTTAAATGCGTTTTCAGCCTGATTGTGCACTTTAGGTGAAAATGTCAAAATCTTCAATATGAGCATAAGCACAATGAATTTAATGCTGGAATCATCTTCAGGATGCTAGAATACACTAAATACAGCAAAAATTTTGAGTCTACAACGTTTAGTTTAGGTGTGAGAGCCAAAATGAACTTTTTATTGCTTTAAATGCGTTTTCAGCCCCTGATTGTACACGTTAGGTGAAAAAGTCAAAATCTTCAAAAATGAGCATAAGCACAATGAAATTAATGCTGGAATCATCTTCAGGATGCTAGAATACACTAAATACAGCAACAATTTTGAGTCTACAACGTTTAGTTTAGGTGTGAGAGCCAAAATGAACTTTTTATTGCTTGAAATGCGTTTTCAGCCTGATTGTGCACTTTAGGTGAAAATGTCAAAATCTTAAAAATAAGCATGAGCACAATGAAATTAATGCTGGAATCATCTTCAGGATGCTATAATACACTAAATACAGCAAACATTTTGAGTCTACAACGTTTAGTTTAGGTGTGAGAGCCAAAATGAACTTTTTATTGCTTTAAATGCGTTTTCAGCCCCTGATTGTACACTTAAGGTGAAAATGTCAAATTCTTCAAAATGAGCATAAGCACAATGAAATTAATGCTGGAATCATCTTCAGGATGCTAGAATACACTAAATACAGCAACAATTTTGAGTCTACAACGTTTAGTTTAGGTGTGAGAGCCAAAATGAACTTTTTATTGCTTTAAATGCGTTTTGAGCACCTGATTGTACACTTAAGGTGAAAATGTCAAAATCTTAAAATTAAGCATGAGCACAATGAAATTAATGCTGGAATCATCTTCAGGATGCTATAATACACTAAATACAGCAAACATTTTGAGTCTACAACGTTTAGTTTAGGTGTGAGAGCCAAAATGAACTTTTTATTGCTTTAAATGCGTTTTCAGCCCCTGATTGTACATGTTAGGTGAAAAGGTCAAAATCTTCAAAAATGAGCATAAGCACAGTGTAAATAATGCTGGAATCATCTTCAGGATGCTAGAATACACTAAATACAGTAAAAATTTTGACTCTACAACGTTTAGTGTAGGTATGAGAGCCAAAAAGAACTTTTTATTGCTTTAAATGCGTTTTCAGCCCCTGATTGTACACTTAAGGTTAAAATGTCAAAATCTTAAAATTGAGCATGAGCACAATGAAATTAATGATGGAATCATCTTCGGGATGCTATAATACACTAAATACAGCAACAATTTTTGAATCTACAACGTTTAGTTTAGGTGTGAGAGCCAAAATGAACTTTTTATTGCTTTAATGCGTTTTGAGCACCTGATTGTACACTTAAGGTGAAAATGTCAAAATCTTAAAATTAAGCATGAGCACAATGAAATTAATGCTGGAATCATCTTCAGGATGCTATAATACACAAAATACAGCAAACATTTTGAGTCTACAACGTTTAGTTTAGGTGTGAGAGCCAAAATGAACTTTTTATTGCTTTAAATGCGTTTTCAGCCCCTAATTGTACACTTAAGGTGAAAATGTCAAAATCTTAAAATTAAGCATGAGCACAATGAAATTAATGCTGGAATCATCTTCGGGATGCTATAATACAATAAATACAGCAAACATTTTGAGTCTACAACGTTTAGTTTAGGTGTGAGAGCCAAAATGAACTTTTTAATGCTTTAAATGCGTTTTCAGCCTGATTGTGCACTTTAGGTGAAAATGTCAAAATCTTAAAAATGAGCATGAGCACAATGAAATTAATGCTGGAATCATCTTCAGGATGCTAGAATACACTAAATACAGCAACATTTTTGAGTCTACAACGTTTAGTTTAGGTGTGAGAGCCAAAATGAACTTTTTATTGCTTTAAACGCGTTTTCAGCCCCTGATTGTACACTTAAGGTGAAAATGTCAAAATCTTCAAAATGAGCATAAGCACAATGAAATTAATGCTGGAATCATCTTCAGGATGCTAGAATACACTAAATACAGCAAAAATTTTGAGTCTACAACGTTTAGTTTAGGTGTGAGAGCCAAAATGAACTTTTTATTGCTTGAAATGAGTTTTCAGCCTGATTGTGCACTTTAGGTGAAAATGTCAAAATCTTAAAAATGAGCATGAGCACAATGAAATTAATGCTGGAATCATCTTCAGGATGCTATAATACACTAAATACAGCAAACATTTTGAGTCTACAACGTTTAGTTTAGGTGTGAGAGCCAAAATGAACTTTTTATTGCTTTAAATGCGTTTTCAGCCCCTGATTGTACACGTTAGGTGAAAAGGTCAAAATCTTCAAAAATGAGCATAAGCACAATGAAATTAATGCTGGAATCATCTTCAGGATGCTAGAATACACTAAATACAGTAAAAATTTTGACTCTACAACGTTTAGTTTAGGTATGAGAGCCAAAAAGAACTTTTTATTGCTTTAAATGCGTTTTCAGCCCCTGATTGTACACTTAAGGTGAAAATGTCAAAATCTTAAAATTGAGCATGAGCACAATGAAATTAATGCTGGAATCATCTTCAGGATGCTATAATACACTAAATACAGCAAACATTTTGAGTCTACAACGTTTAGTTTAGGTGTGAGAGCCAAAATGAACTTTTTATTGCTTTAAATGCGTTTTCAGCCCCTGATTGTACACGTTAGGTGAAAAGGTCAAAATCGTCAAAAATTAGAATAAGCACAATGAAATTAATGTTGGAATCATCTTCAGGATGCTAGAATACACTAAATACAGCAACAATTTTGAGTCTACAACGTTTAGTTTAGGTGTGAGAGCCAAAATGAACTTTTTATTGCTTTAAATGCGTTTTGAGCACCTGATTGTACACTTAAGGTGAAAATGTCAAAATCTTAAAATTGAGCATGAGCACAATGAAATTAATGCTGGAATCATCTTCAGGATGCTATAATACACTAAATACAGCAAACATTTTGAGTCTACAACGTTTAGTTTAGGCGTGAGAGCCAAAATGAACTTTTTATTGATTTAAATGCGTTTTCAGCCCCTGATGTACACTTAAGGTGAAAATGTCAAAATCTTAAAATTGAGAATAGGCACAATGAAATTAATGCTGAAATTATCTTCGGGATGCTATAATACACTAAATACAGCAAACATTTTGAGTCTACAACGTTTAGTTTAGGTGTGAGAGCCAAACTGATCTTTTTATTGCTTTAAATGTGTTTTCAGCCTGATTGTGCACTTAAGGTGAAAATGTCAAAATCTTAAAAATGAGCATGAGCACAATGAAATTAATGCTGGAATCATCTTCAGGATGCTAGAATACACTAAATACAGCAACATTTTTGAGTCTACAACGTTTAGTTTAGGTGTGAGAGCCAAAATTAACTTTTTATTGCTTTAAATGCGTTTTCAGCCTGATTGTGCACTTTAGGTGAAAATGTCAAAATCTTCAATATGAGCATAAGCACAATGAATTTAATGCTGGAATCATCTTCAGGATGCTAGAATACACTAAATACAGCAAAAATTTTGAGTCTACAACGTTTAGTTTAGGTGTGAGAGCCAAAATGAACTTTTTATTGCTTTAAATGCGTTTTCAGCCCCTGATTGTACACGTTAGGTGAAAAAGTCAAAATCTTCAAAAATGAGCATAAGCACAATGAAATTAATGCTGGAATCATCTTCAGGATGCTAGAATACACTAAATACAGCAACAATTTTGAGTCTACAACGTTTAGTTTAGGTGTGAGAGCCAAAATGAACTTTTTATTGCTTTAAATGCGTTTTGAGCACCTGATTGTACACTTAAGGTGAAAATGTCAAAATCTTAAAATTAAGCATGAGCACAATGAAATTAATGCTGGAATCATCTTCAGGATGCTATAATACACTAAATACAGCAAACATTTTGAGTCTACAACGTTTAGTTTAGGTGTGAGAGCCAAAAAGAACTTTTTATTGCTTTAAATGCGTTTTCAGCCCCTGATTGTACACTTAAGGTGAAAATGTCAAAATCTTAAAATTGAGCATGAGCACAATGAAATTAATGATGGAATCATCTTCGGGATGCTATAATACACTAAATACAGCAACAATTTTGAGTCTACAACGTTTAGTTTAGGTGTGAGAGCCAAAATGAACTTTTTATTGCTTTAAATGCGTTTTGAGCACCTGATTGTACACTTAAGGTGAAAATGTCAAAATCTTAAAATTAAGCATGAGCACAATGAAATTAATGCTGGAATCATCTTCAGGATGCTATAATACACTAAATACAGCAAACATTTTGAGTCTACAACGTTTAGTTTAGGTGTGAGAGCCAAAATTAACTTTTTATTGCTTTAAATGCGTTTTCAGCCCCTGATTGTACACTTAAGGTGAAAATGTCAAAATCTTAAAATTGAGCATGAGCACAATGAAATTAATGCTGGAATCATCTTCGGGATGCTATAATACACTAAATACAGCAAACATTTTGAGTCTACAACGTTTAGTTTAGGTGTGAGAGCCAAAATGAACTTTTTAATGCTTTAAATGCGTTTTCAGCCTGATTGTGCACTTTAGGTGAAAATGTCAAAATCTTAAAAATGAGCATGAGCACAATGAAATTAATGCTGGAATCATCTTCAGGATGCTAGAATACACTAAATACAGCAACATTTTTGAGTCTACAACGTTTAGTTTAGGTGTGAGAGCCAAAATGAACTTTTTATTGCTTTAAACGCGTTTTCAGCCCCTGATTGTACACTTAAGGTGAAAATGTCAAAATCTTCAAAATGAGCATAAGCACAATGAAATTAATGCTGGAATCATCTTCAGGATGCTAGAATACACTAAATACAGCAAAAATTTTGAGTCTACAACGTTTAGTTTAGGTGTGAGAGCCAAAATGAACTTTTTATTGCTTGAAATGCGTTTTCAGCCTGATTGTGCACTTTAGGTGAAAATGTCAAAATCTTAAAAATAAGCATGAGCACAATGAAATTAATGCTGGAATCATCTTCAGGATGCTATAATACACTAAATACAGCAAACATTTTGAGTCTACAACGTTTAGTTTAGGTGTGAGAGCCAAAATGAACTTTTTATTGCTTTAAATGCGTTTTCAGCCCCTGATTGTACACGTTAGGTGAAAAGGTCAAAATCTTCAAAAATGAGCATAAGCACAATGAAATTAATGCTGGAATCATCTTCAGGATGCTAGAATACACTAAATACAGTAAAAATTTTGACTCTACAACGTTTAGTTTAGGTATGAGAGCCAAAAAGAACTTTTTATTGCTTTAAATGCGTTTTCAGCCCCTGATTGTACACTTAAGGTGAAAATGTCAAAATCTTAAAATTGAGCATGAGCACAATGAAATTAATGCTGGAATCATCTTCAGGATGCTATAATACACTAAATACAGCAAACATTTTGAGTCTACAACGTTTAGTTTAGGTGTGAGAGCCAAAATGAACTTTTTATTGCTTTAAATGCGTTTTCAGCCCCTGATTGTACACTTAAGGTGAAAATGTCAAAATCTTAAAATTGAGAATAAGCACAATGAAATTAATGCTGAAATTATCTTCAGGATGCTAGAATACACTAAATACAACAAAAATTTTGAGTCTACAACGTTTAGTTTAGGTGTGAGAGCCAAAATGAACTTTTTATTGCTTTAAATGCGTTTTCAGCCCCTGATTGTACACTTAAGGTGAAAATGTCAAATTCTTCAAAATGAGCATAAGCACAATGAAATTAATGCTGGAATCATCTTCAGGATGCTAGAATACACTAAATACAGCAAACATTTTGAGTCTGCAACGTTTAGTTTAGGTGTGAGAGCCAAAATGAACTTTTTATTGCTTTAAATGCGTTTTCAGCCCCTGATTGTACACGTTAGGTGAAAAGGTCAAAATCTTCAAAAATGAGCATAAGCACAATGAAATTAATGCTGGAATCATCTTCAGGATGCTAGAATACACTAAATACAGCAACAATTTTGAGTCTACAACGTTTAGTTTAGGTGTGAGAGCCAAAATGAACTTTTTATTGCTTTAAATGCGTTTTGAGCACCTGATTGTACACTTAAGGTGAAAATGTCAAAATCTTAAAATTAAGCATGAGCACAATGAAATTAATGCTGGAATCATCTTCAGGATGCTATAATACACTAAATACAGCAAACATTTTGAGTCTACAACGTTTAGTTTAGGTGTGAGAGCCAAAATGAACTTTTTATTGCTTTAAATGCGTTTTCAGCCCCTGATTGTACATGTTAGGTGAAAAGGTCAAAATCTTCAAAAATGAGCATAAGCACAGTGTAAATAATGCTGGAATCATCTTCAGGATGCTAGAATACACTAAATACAGTAAAAATTTTGACTCTACAACGTTTAGTTTAGGTATGAGAGCCAAAAAGAACTTTTTATTGCTTTAAATGTGTTTTCAACCCCTGATTGTACACTTAAGGTGAAAATGTCAAAATCTTAAAATTGAGCATGAGCACAATGAAATTAATGATGGAATCATCTTCGGGATGCTATAATACACTAAATACAGCAACAATTTTGAGTCTACAACGTTTAGTTTAGGTGTGAGAGCCAAAATGAACTTTTTATTGCTTTAAATGCGTTTTGAGCACCTGATTGTACACTTAAGGTGAAAATGTCAAAATCTTAAAATTAAGCATGAGCACAATGAAATTAATGCTGGAATCATCTTCAGGATGCTATAATACACAAAATACAGCAAACATTTTGAGTCTACAACGTTTAGTTTAGGTGTGAGAGCCAAAATGAACTTTTTATTGCTTTAAATGCGTTTTCAGCCCCTAATTGTACACTTAAGGTGAAAATGTCAAAATCTTAAAATTGAGCATGAGCACAATGAAATTAATGCTGGAATCATCTTCGGGATGCTATAATACAATAAATACAGCAAACATTTTGAGTCTACAACGTTTAGTTTAGGTGTGAGAGCCAAAATGAACTTTTTAATGCTTTAAATGCGTTTTCAGCCTGATTGTGCACTTTAGGTGAAAATGTCAAAATCTTAAAAATGAGCATGAGCACAATGAAATTAATGCTGGAATCATCTTCAGGATGCTAGAATACACTAAATACAGCAACATTTTTGAGTCTACAACGTTTAGTTTAGGTGTGAGAGCCAAAATGAACTTTTTATTGCTTTAAACGCGTTTTCAGCCCCTGATTGTACACTTAAGGTGAAAATGTCAAAATCTTCAAAATGAGCATAAGCACAATGAAATTAATGCTGGAATCATCTTCAGGATGCTAGATTACACTAAATACAGCAAAAATTTTGAGTCTACAACGTTTAGTTTAGGTGTGAGAGCCAAAATGAACTTTTTATTGCTTGAAATGCGTTTTCAGCCTGATTGTGCACTTTAGGTGAAAATGTCAAAATCTTAAAAATGAGCATGAGCACAATGAAATTAATGCTGGAATCATCTTCAGGATGCTATAATACACTAAATACAGCAAACATTTTGAGTCTACAACGTTTAGTTTAGGTGTGAGAGCCAAAATGAACTTTTTATTGCTTTAAATGCGTTTTCAGCCCCTGATTGTACACGTTAGGTGAAAAGGTCAAAATCTTCAAAAATGAGCATAAGCACAATGAAATTAATGCTGGAATCATCTTCAGGATGCTAGAATACACTAAATACAGTAAAAAATTTGACTCTACAACGTTTAGTTTAGGTATGAGAGCCAAAAAGAACTTTTTATTGCTTTAAATGCGTTTTCAGCCCCTGATTGTACACTTAAGGTGAAAATGTCAAAATCTTAAAATTGAGCATGAGCACAATGAAATTAATGCTGGAATCATCTTCAGGATGCTATAATACACTAAATACAGCAAACATTTTGAGTCTACAACGTTTAGTTTAGGTGTGAGAGCCAAAATGAACTTTTTATTGCTTTAAATGCGTTTTCAGCCCCTGATTGTACACTTAAGGTGAAAATGTCAAAATCTTAAAATTGAGAATAAGCACAATGAAATTAATGCTGAAATTATCTTCAGGATGCTAGAATACACTAAATACAACAAAAATTTTGAGTCTACAACGTTTAGTTTAGGTGTGAGAGCCAAAATGAACTTTTTATTGCTTTAAATGCGTTTTCAGCCCCTGATTGTACACTTAAGGTGAAAATGTCAAATTCTTCAAAATGAGCATAAGCACAATGAAATTAATGCTGGAATCATCTTCAGGATGCTAGAATACACTAAATACAGCAAAAATTTTGAGTCTGCAACGTTTAGTTTAGGTGTGAGAGCCAAAATGAACTTTTTATTGCTTTAAATGCGTTTTGAGCACCTGATTGTACACTTAAGGTGAAAATGTCAAAATCTTAAAATTGAGCATGAGCACAATGAAATTAATGCTGGAATCATCTTCAGGATGCTATAATACACTAAATACAGCAAACATTTTGAGTCTACAACGTTTAGTTTAGGCGTGAGAGCCAAAATGAACTTTTTATTGATTTAAATGCGTTTTCAGCCCCTGATTGTACACTTAAGGTGAAAATGTCAAAATCTTAAAATTGAGAATAGGCACAATGAAATTAATGCTGAAATTATCTTCAGGATGCTAGAATACACTAAATACAGCAAAAATTTTGAGTCTACAACGTTTAGTTTAGGTGTGAGAGCCAAACTGATCTTTTTATTGCTTTAAATGTGTTTTCAGCCTGATTGTGCACTTAAGGTGAAAATGTCAAAATCTTAAAAATGAGCATGAGCACAATGAAATTAATGCTGGAATCATCTTCAGGATGCTATAATACACTAAATACAGCAAACATTTTGAGTCTACAACGTTTAGTTTAGGTGTGAGAGCCAAAATGAACTTTTTATTGCTTTAAATGCGTTTTCAGCCCCTGATTGTACACGTTAGGTGAAAAGGTCAAAATCTTCAAAAATGAGCATAAGCACAATGAAATTAATGCTGGAATCATCTTCAGGATGCTAGAATACACTAAATACAGTAAAAATTTTGACTCTACAACGTTTAGTTTAGGTATGAGAGCCAAAAATAACTTTTTATTGCTTTAAATGCGTTTTCAGCCCCTGATTGTACACTTAAGGTGAAAATGTCAAAATCTTAAAATTGAGCATGAGCACAATGAAATTAATGCTGGAATCATCTTCAGGATGCTATAATACACTAAATACAGCAAACATTTTGAGTCTACAACGTTTAGTTTAGGTGTGAGAGCCAAAATGAACTTTTTATTGCTTTAAATGCGTTTTCAGCCCCTGATTGTACACTTAAGGTGAAAATGTCAAAATCTTAAAATTGAGAATAAGCACAATGAAATTAATGCTGAAATTATCTTCAGGATGCTAGAATACACTAAATACAACAAAAATTTTGAGTCTACAACGTTTAGTTTAGGTGTGAGAGCCAAAATGAACTTTTTATTGCTTTAAATGCGTTTTCAGCCCCTGATTGTACACTTAAGGTGAAAATGTCAAATTCTTCAAAATGAGCATAAGCACAATGAAATTAATGCTGGAATCATCTTCAGGATGCTAGAATACACTAAATACAGCAAAAATTTTGAGTCTGCAACGTTTAGTTTAGGTGTGAGAGCTAAAATGAACTTTTTATTGCTTTAAATGCGTTTTGAGCACCTGATTGTACACTTAAGGTGAAAATGTCAAAATCTTAAAATTGAGCATGAGCACAATGAAATTAATGCTGGAATCATCTTCAGGATGCTATAATACACTAAATACAGCAAACATTTTGAGTCTACAACGTTTAGTTTAGGCGTGAGAGCCAAAATGAACTTTTTATTGATTTAAATGCGTTTTCAGCCCCTGATTGTACACTTAAGGTGAAAATGTCAAAATCTTAAAATTGAGAATAGGCACAATGAAATTAATGCTGAAATTATCTTCAGGATGCTAGAATACACTAAATACAGCAAAAATTTTGAGTCTACAACGTTTAGTTTAGGTGTGAGAGCCAAACTGATCTTTTTATTGCTTTAAATGTGTTTTCAGCCTGATTGTGCACTTAAGGTGAAAATGTCAAAATCTTAAAAATGAGCATGAGCACAATGAAATTAATGCTGGAATCATCTTCAGGATGCTAGAATACACTAAATACAGCAACATTTTTTAGTCTACAACGTTTAGTTTAGGTGTGAGAGCCAAAATTAACTTTTTATTGCTTTAAATGAGTTTTCAGCCTGATTGTGCACTTTAGGTGAAAATGTCAAAATCTTCAATATGAGCATAAGCACAATGAATTTAATGCTGGAATCATCTTCAGGATGCTAGAATACACTAAATACAGCAAACATTTTGAGTCTACAACGTTTAGTTTAGGTGTGAGAGCCAAAATGAACTTTTTATTGCTTTAAATGCGTTTTCAGCCCCTGATTGTACACGTTAGGTGAAAAGGTCAAAATCTTCAAAAATGAGCATAAGCACAATGAAATTAATGCTGGAATCATCTTCAGGATGCTAGAATACACTAAATACAGCAACAATTTTGAGTCTACAACGTTTAGTTTAGGTGTGAGAGCCAAAATGAACTTTTTATTGCTTTAAATGCGTTTTCAGCCCCTGATTGTACACTTAAGGTGAAAATGTCAAAATCTTAAAATTGAGCATGAGCACAATGAAATTAATGATGGAATCATCTTCGGGATGCTATAATACACTAAATACAGCAACAATTTTGAGTCTACAACGTTTAGTTTAGGTGTGAGAGCCAAAATGAACTTTTTATTGCTTTAAATGCGTTTTGAGCACCTGATTGTACACTTAAGGTGAAAATGTCAAAATCTTAAAATTAAGCATGAGCACAATGAAATTAATGCTGGAATCATCTTCAGGATGCTATAATACACTAAATACAGCAAACATTTTGAGTCTACAACGTTTAGTTTAGGTGTGAGAGCCAAAATGAACTTTTTATTGCTTTAAATGTGTTTTCAGCCCCTGATTGTACACTTAAGGTGAAAATGTCAAAATCTTAAAATTGAGCATGAGCACAATGAAATTAATGCTGGAATCATCTTCGGGATGCTATAATACACTAAATACAGCAAACATTTTGAGTCTACAACGTTTAGTTTAGGTGTGAGAGCCAAAATGAACTTTTTAATGCTTTAAATGCGTTTTCAGCCTGATTGTGCACTTTAGGTGAAAATGTCAAAATCTTAAAAATGAGCATGAGCACAATGAAATTAATGCTGGAATCATCTTCAGGATGCTAGAATACACTAAATACAGCAACATTTTTGAGTCTACAACGTTTAGTTTAGGTGTGAGAGCCAAAATGAACTTTTTATTGCTTTAAACGCGTTTTCAGCCCCTGATTGTATACTTAAGGTGAAAATGTCAAAATCTTCAAAATGAGCATAAGCACAATGAAATTAATGCTGGAATCATCTTCAGGATGCTAGAATACACTAAATACAGCAAAAATTTTGAGTCTTTAACGTTTAGTTTAGGTGTTAGAGCCAAAATGAACTTTTTATTGCTTGAAATGCGTTTTCAGCCTGATTGTGCACTTTAGGTGAAAATGTCAAAATCTTAAAAATGAGCATGAGCACAATGAAATTAATGCTGGAATCATCTTCAGGATGCTATAATACACTAAATACAGCAAACATTTTGAGTCTACAACGTTTAGTTTAGGTGTGAGAGCCAAAATGAACTTTTTATTGCTTTAAATGCGTTTTCAGCCCCTGATTGTACACGTTAGGTGAAAAGGTCAAAATCTTCAAAAATGAGCATAAGCACAATGAAATTAATGCTGGAATCATCTTCAGGATGCTATAATACACTAAATACAGCAAACATTTTGAGTCTACAACGTTTAGTTTAGGTGTGAGAGCCAAAATGAACTTTTTATTGCTTTAAATGCGTTTTCAGCCCCTGATTGTACACTTAAGGTGAAAATGTCAAATTCTTCAAAATGAGCATAAGCACAATGAAATTAATGCTGGAATCATCTTCAGGATGCTAGAATACACTAAATACAGCAAAAATTTTGAGTCTGCAACGTTTAGTTTAGGTGTGAGAGCCAAAATGAACTTTTTATTGCTTTAAATGCGTTTTGAGCACCTGATTGTACACTTAAGGTGAAAATGTCAAAATCTTAAAATTGAGCATGAGCACAATGAAATTAATGCTGGAATCATCTTCAGGATGCTATAATACACTAAATACAGCAAACATTTTGAGTCTACAACGTTTAGTTTAGGCGTGAGAGCCAAAATGAACTTTTTATTGATTTAAATGCGTTTTCAGCCCCTGATTGTACACTTAAGGTGAAAATGTCAAAATCTTAAAAATGAGCATGAGCACAATGAAATTAATGCTGGAATCATCTTCAGGATGCTAGAATACACTAAATACAGCAACATTTTTTAGTCTACAACGTTTAGTTTAGGTGTGAGAGCCAAAATTAACTTTTTATTGCTTTAAATGAGTTTTCAGCCTGATTGTGCACTTTAGGTGAAAATGTCAAAATCTTCAATATGAGCATAAGCACAATGAATTTAATGCTGGAATCATCTTCAGGATGCTAGAATACACTAAATACAGCAAACATTTTGAGTCTACAACGTTTAGTTTAGGTGTGAGAGCCAAAATGAACTTTTTATTGCTTTAAATGCGTTTTCAGCCCCTGATTGTACACGTTAGGTGAAAAGGTCAAAATCTTCAAAAATGAGCATAAGCACAATGAAATTAATGCTGGAATCATCTTCAGGATGCTAGAATACACTAAATACAGCAACAATTTTGAGTCTACAACGTTTAGTTTAGGTGTGAGAGCCAAAATGAACTTTTTATTGCTTTAAATGCGTTTTCAGCCCCTGATTGTACACTTAAGTTGAAAATGTCAAAATCTTAAAATTGAGCATGAGCACAATGAAATTAATGATGGAATCATCTTCGGGATGCTATAATACACTAAATACAGCAACAATTTTGAGTCTACAACGTTTAGTTTAGGTGTGAGAGCCAAAATGAACTTTTTATTGCTTTAAATGCGTTTTGAGCACCTGATTGTACACTTAAGGTGAAAATGTCAAAATCTTAAAATTAAGCATGAGCACAATGAAATTAATGCTGGAATCATCTTCAGGATGCTATAATACACTAAATACAGCAAACATTTTGAGTCTACAACGTTTAGTTTAGGTGTGAGAGCCAAAATGAACTTTTTATTGCTTTAAATGCGTTTTCAGCCCCTGATTGTACACTTAAGGTGAAAATGTCAAAATCTTAAAATTGAGCATGAGCACAATGAAATTAATGCTGGAATCATCTTCGGGATGCTATAATACACTAAATAGAGCAAACATTTTGAGTCTACAACGTTTAGTTTAGGTGTGAGAGCCAAAATGAACTTTTTAATGCTTTAAATGCGTTTTCAGCCTGATTGTGCACTTTAGGTGAAAATGTCAAAATCTTAAAAATGAGCATGAGCACAATGAAATTAATGCTGGAATCATCTTCAGGATGCTAGAATACACTAAATACAGCAACATTTTTGAGTCTACAACGTTTAGTTTAGGTGTGAGTGCCAAAATGAACTTTTTATTGCTTTAAACGCGTTTTCAGCCCCTGATTGTACACTTAAGGTGAAAATGTCAAAATCTTCAAAATGAGCATAAGCACAATGAAATTAATGCTGGAATCATCTTCAGGATGCTAGAATACACTAAATACAGCAAAAATTTTGAGTCTACAACGTTTAGTTTAGGTGTTAGAGCCAAAATGAACTTTTTATTGCTTGAAATGCGTTTTCAGCCTGATTGTGCACTTTAGGTGAAAATGTCAAAATCTTAAAAATGAGCATGAGCACAATGAAATTAATGCTGGAATCATCTTCAGGATGCTATAATACACTAAATACAGCAAACATTTTGAGTCTACAACGTTTAGTTTAGGTGTGAGAGCCAAAATGAACTTTTTATTGCTTTAAATGCGTTTTCAGCCCCTGATTGTACACGTTAGGTGAAAAGGTCAAAATCTTCAAAAATGAGCATAAGCACAATGAAATTAATGCTGGAATCATCTTCAGGATGCTATAATACACTAAATACAGCAAACATTTTGAGTCTACAACGTTTAGTTTAGGTGTGAGAGCCAAAATGAACTTTTTATTGCTTTAAATGCGTTTTCAGCCCCTGATTGTACACTTAAGGTGAAAATGTCAAAATCTTAAAATTGAGAATAAGCACAATGAAATTAATGCTGAAATTATCTTCAGGATGCTAGAATACACTAAATACAGCAAAAATTTTGAGTCTGCAACGTTTAGTTTAGGTGTGAGAGCCAAAATTAACTTTTTATTGCTTTAAATGCGTTTTCAGCCTGATTGTGCACTTTAGGTGAAAATGTCAAAATCTTCAATATGAGCATAAGCACAATGAATTTAATGCTGGAATCATCTTCAGGATGCTAGAATACACTAAATACAGCAAAAATTTTGAGTCTACAACGTTTAGTTTAGGTGTGAGAGCCAAAATGAACTTTTTATTGCTTTAAATGCGTTTTCAGCCCCTGATTGTACACGTTAGGTGAAAAGGTCAAAATCTTCAAAAATGAGCATAAGCACAATGAAATTAATGCTGGAATCATCTTCAGGATGCTAGAATACACTAAATACAGCAACAATTTTGAGTCTACAACGTTTAGTTTAGGTGTGAGAGCCAAAATGAACTTTTTATTGCTTTAAATGCGTTTTGAGCACCTGATTGTACACTTAAGGTGAAAATGTCAAAATCTTAAAATTAAGCATGAGCACAATGAAATTAATGCTGGAATCATCTTCAGGATGCTATAATACACTAAATACAGCAAACATTTTGAGTCTACAACGTTTAGTTTAGGTGTGAGAGCCAAAATGAACTTTTTATTGCTTTAAATGCGTTTTCAGCCCCTGATTGTACATGTTAGGTGAAAAGGTCAAAATCTTCAAAAATGAGCATAAGCACAATGAAATTAATGCTGGAATCATCTTCGGGATGCTATAATACACTAAATACAGCAAACATTTTGAGTCTACAACGTTTAGTTTAGGTGTGAGAGCCAAAATGAACTTTTTAATGCTTTAAATGCGTTTTCAGCCTGATTGTGCACTTTAGGTGAAAATGTCAAAATCTTAAAAATGAGCATGAGCACAATGAAATTAATGCTGGAATCATCTTCAGGATGCTAGAATTCACTAAATACAGCAACATTTTTGAGTCTACAACGTTTAGTTTAGGTGTGAGAGCCAAAATGAACTTTTTATTGCTTTAAACGCGTTTTCAGCCCCTGATTGTACACTTAAGGTGAAAATGTCAAAATCTTCAAAATGAGCATAAGCACAATGAAATTAATGCTGGAATCATCTTCAGGATGCTATAATACACTAAATACAGCAAACATTTTGAGTCTACAACGTTTAGTTTAGGTGTGAGAGCCAAAATGAACTTTTTATTGCTTTAAATGCGTTTTCAGCCCCTGATTGTACACGTTAGGTGAAAAGGTCAAAATCTTCAAAAATGAGCATAAGCACAATGAAATTAATGCTGGAATCATCTTCAGGATGCTATAATACACTAAATACAGCAAACATTTTGAGTCTACAACGTTTAGTTTAGGTGTGAGAGCCAAAATGAACTTTTTATTGCTTTAAATGCGTTTTCAGCCCCTGATTGTACACGTTAGGTGAAAAGGTCAAAATCTTCAAAAATGAGCATAAGCACAATGAAATTAATGCTGGAATCATCTTCAGGATGCTAGAATACACTAAATACAGCAACAATTTTGAGTCTACAACGTTTAGTTTAGGTGTGAGAGCCAAAATGAACTTTTTATTGCTTTAAATGCGTTTTGAGCACCTGATTGTACACTTAAGGTGAAAATGTCAAAATCTTAAAATTAAGCATGAGCACAATGAAATTAATGCTGGAATCATCTTCAGGATGCTATAATACACTAAATACAGCAAACATTTTGAGTCTACAACGTTTAGTTTAGGTGTGAGAGCCAAAATGAACTTTTTATTGCTTTAAATGCGTTTTCAGCCCCTGATTGTACATGTTAGGTGAAAAGGTCAAAATCTTCAAAAATGAGCATAAGCACAATGAAATTAATGCTGGAATCATCTTCGGGATGCTATAATACACTAAATACAGCAAACATTTTGAGTCTACAACGTTTAGTTTAGGTGTGAGAGCCAAAATGAACTTTTTAATGCTTTAAATGCGTTTTCAGCCTGATTGTGCACTTTAGGTGAAAATGTCAAAATCTTAAAAATGAGCATGAGCACAATGAAATTAATGCTGGAATCATCTTCAGGATGCTAGAATTCACTAAATACAGCAACATTTTTGAGTCTACAACGTTTAGTTTAGGTGTGAGAGCCAAAATGAACTTTTTATTGCTTTAAACGCGTTTTCAGCCCCTGATTGTACACTTAAGGTAAAAATGTCAAAATCTTCAAAATGAGCATAAGCACAATGAAATTAATGCTGGAATCATCTTCAGGATGCTATAATACACTAAATACAGCAAACATTTTGAGTCTACAACGTTTAGTTTAGGTGTGAGAGCCAAAATGAACTTTTTATTGCTTTAAATGCGTTTTCAGCCCCTGATTGTACACGTTAGGTGAAAAGGTCAAAATCTTCAAAAATGAGCATAAGCACAATGAAATTAATGCTGGAATCATCTTCAGGATGCTATAATACACTAAATACAGCAAACATTTTGAGTCTACAACGTTTAGTTTAGGTGTGAGAGCCAAAATGAACTTTTTATTGCTTTAAATGCGTTTTGAGCACCTGATTGTACACTTAAGGTGAAAATGTCAAAATCTTAAAATTAAGCATGAGCACAATGAAATTAATGCTGGAATCATCTTCAGGATGCTATAATACACTAAATACAGCAAACATTTTGAGTCTACAACGTTTAGTTTAGGTGTGAGAGCCAAAATGAACTTTTTATTGCTTTAAATGTGTTTTCAGCCCCTGATTGTACACTTAAGGTGAAAATGTCAAAATCTTAAAATTGAGCATGAGCACAATGAAATTAATGCTGGAATCATCTTCGGGATGCTATAATACACTAAATACAGCAAACATTTTGAGTCTACAACGTTTAGTTTAGGTGTGAGAGCCAAAATGAACTTTTTAATGCTTTAAATGCGTTTTCAGCCTGATTGTGCACTTTAGGTGAAAATGTCAAAATCTTAAAAATGAGCATGAGCACAATGAAATTAATGCTGGAATCATCTTCAGGATGCTAGAATACACTAAATACAGCAACATTTTTGAGTCTACAACGTTTAGTTTAGGTGTGAGAGCCAAAATGAACTTTTTATTGCTTTAAACGCGTTTTCAGCCCCTGATTGTATACTTAAGGTGAAAATGTCAAAATCTTCAAAATGAGCATAAGCACAATGAAATTAATGCTGGAATCATCTTCAGGATGCTAGAATACACTAAATACAGCAAAAATTTTGAGTCTTTAACGTTTAGTTTAGGTGTTAGAGCCAAAATGAACTTTTTATTGCTTGAAATGCGTTTTCAGCCTGATTGTGCACTTTAGGTGAAAATGTCAAAATCTTAAAAATGAGCATGAGCACAATGAAATTAATGCTGGAATCATCTTCAGGATGCTATAATACACTAAATACAGCAAACATTTTGAGTCTACAACGTTTAGTTTAGGTGTGAGAGCCAAAATGAACTTTTTATTGCTTTAAATGCGTTTTCAGCCCCTGATTGTACACGTTAGGTGAAAAGGTCAAAATCTTCAAAAATGAGCATAAGCACAATGAAATTAATGCTGGAATCATCTTCAGGATGCTATAATACACTAAATACAGCAAACATTTTGAGTCTACAACGTTTAGTTTAGGTGTGAGAGCCAAAATGAACTTTTTATTGCTTTAAATGCGTTTTCAGCCCCTGATTGTACACTTAAGGTGAAAATGTCAAATTCTTCAAAATGAGCATAAGCACAATGAAATTAATGCTGGAATCATCTTCAGGATGCTAGAATACACTAAATACAGCAAAAATTTTGAGTCTGCAACGTTTAGTTTAGGTGTGAGAGCCAAAATGAACTTTTTATTGCTTTAAATGCGTTTTGAGCACCTGATTGTACACTTAAGGTGAAAATGTCAAAATCTTAAAATTGAGCATGAGCACAATGAAATTAATGCTGGAATCATCTTCAGGATGCTATAATACACTAAATACAGCAAACATTTTGAGTCTACAACGTTTAGTTTAGGCGTGAGAGCCAAAATGAACTTTTTATTGATTTAAATGCGTTTTCAGCCCCTGATTGTACACTTAAGGTGAAAATGTCAAAATCTTAAAAATGAGCATGAGCACAATGAAATTAATGCTGGAATCATCTTCAGGATGCTAGAATACACTAAATACAGCAACATTTTTTAGTCTACAACGTTTAGTTTAGGTGTGAGAGCCAAAATTAACTTTTTATTGCTTTAAATGAGTTTTCAGCCTGATTGTGCACTTTAGGTGAAAATGTCAAAATCTTCAATATGAGCATAAGCACAATGAATTTAATGCTGGAATCATCTTCAGGATGCTAGAATACACTAAATACAGCAAACATTTTGAGTCTACAACGTTTAGTTTAGGTGTGAGAGCCAAAATGAACTTTTTATTGCTTTAAATGCGTTTTCAGCCCCTGATTGTACACGTTAGGTGAAAAGGTCAAAATCTTCAAAAATGAGCATAAGCACAATGAAATTAATGCTGGAATCATCTTCAGGATGCTAGAATACACTAAATACAGCAACAATTTTGAGTCTACAACGTTTAGTTTAGGTGTGAGAGCCAAAATGAACTTTTTATTGCTTTAAATGCGTTTTCAGCCCCTGATTGTACACTTAAGTTGAAAATGTCAAAATCTTAAAATTGAGCATGAGCACAATGAAATTAATGATGGAATCATCTTCGGGATGCTATAATACACTAAATACAGCAACAATTTTGAGTCTACAACGTTTAGTTTAGGTGTGAGAGCCAAAATGAACTTTTTATTGCTTTAAATGCGTTTTGAGCACCTGATTGTACACTTAAGGTGAAAATGTCAAAATCTTAAAATTAAGCATGAGCACAATGAAATTAATGCTGGAATCATCTTCAGGATGCTATAATACACTAAATACAGCAAACATTTTGAGTCTACAACGTTTAGTTTAGGTGTGAGAGCCAAAATGAACTTTTTATTGCTTTAAATGCGTTTTCAGCCCCTGATTGTACACTTAAGGTGAAAATGTCAAAATCTTAAAATTGAGCATGAGCACAATGAAATTAATGCTGGAATCATCTTCGGGATGCTATAATACACTAAATAGAGCAAACATTTTGAGTCTACAACGTTTAGTTTAGGTGTGAGAGCCAAAATGAACTTTTTAATGCTTTAAATGCGTTTTCAGCCTGATTGTGCACTTTAGGTGAAAATGTCAAAATCTTAAAAATGAGCATGAGCACAATGAAATTAATGCTGGAATCATCTTCAGGATGCTAGAATACACTAAATACAGCAACATTTTTGAGTCTACAACGTTTAGTTTAGGTGTGAGTGCCAAAATGAACTTTTTATTGCTTTAAACGCGTTTTCAGCCCCTGATTGTACACTTAAGGTGAAAATGTCAAAATCTTCAAAATGAGCATAAGCACAATGAAATTAATGCTGGAATCATCTTCAGGATGCTAGAATACACTAAATACAGCAAAAATTTTGAGTCTACAACGTTTAGTTTAGGTGTTAGAGCCAAAATGAACTTTTTATTGCTTGAAATGCGTTTTCAGCCTGATTGTGCACTTTAGGTGAAAATGTCAAAATCTTAAAAATGAGCATGAGCACAATGAAATTAATGCTGGAATCATCTTCAGGATGCTATAATACACTAAATAAAGCAAACATTTTGAGTCTACAACGTTTAGTTTAGGTGTGAGAGCCAAAATGAACTTTTTATTGCTTTAAATGCGTTTTCAGCCCCTGATTGTACACGTTAGGTGAAAAGGTCAAAATCTTCAAAAATGAGCATAAGCACAATGAAATTAATGCTGGAATCATCTTCAGGATGCTATAATACACTAAATACAGCAAACATTTTGAGTCTACAACGTTTAGTTTAGGTGTGAGAGCCAAAATGAACTTTTTATTGCTTTAAATGCGTTTTCAGCCCCTGATTGTACACTTAAGGTGAAAATGTCAAAATCTTAAAATTGAGAATAAGCACAATGAAATTAATGCTGAAATTATCTTCAGGATGCTAGAATACACTAAATACAGCAAAAATTTTGAGTCTGCAACGTTTAGTTTAGGTGTGAGAGCCAAAATTAACTTTTTATTGCTTTAAATGCGTTTTCAGCCCCTGATTGTACATGTTAGGTGAAAAGGTCAAAATCTTCAAAAATGAGCATAAGCACAATGAAATTAATGCTGGAATCATCTTCGGGATGCTATAATACACTAAATACAGCAAACATTTTGAGTCTACAACGTTTAGTTTAGGTGTGAGAGCCAAAATGAACTTTTTAATGCTTTAAATGCGTTTTCAGCCTGATTGTGCACTTTAGGTGAAAATGTCAAAATCTTAAAAATGAGCATGAGCACAATGAAATTAATGCTGGAATCATCTTCAGGATGCTAGAATTCACTAAATACAGCAACATTTTTGAGTCTACAACGTTTAGTTTAGGTGTGAGAGCCAAAATGAACTTTTTATTGCTTTAAACGCGTTTTCAGCCCCTGATTGTACACTTAAGGTGAAAATGTCAAAATCTTCAAAATGAGCATAAGCACAATGAAATTAATGCTGGAATCATCTTCAGGATGCTATAATACACTAAATACAGCAAACATTTTGAGTCTACAACGTTTAGTTTAGGTGTGAGAGCCAAAATGAACTTTTTATTGCTTTAAATGCGTTTTCAGCCCCTGATTGTACACGTTAGGTGAAAAGGTCAAAATCTTCAAAAATGAGCATAAGCACAATGAAATTAATGCTGGAATCATCTTCAGGATGCTATAATACACTAAATACAGCAAACATTTTGAGTCTACAACGTTTAGTTTAGGTGTGAGAGCCAAAATGAACTTTTTATTGCTTTAAATGCGTTTTCAGCCCCTGATTGTACACGTTAGGTGAAAAGGTCAAAATCTTCAAAAATGAGCATAAGCACAATGAAATTAATGCTGGAATCATCTTCAGGATGCTAGAATACACTAAATACAGCAACAATTTTGAGTCTACAACGTTTAGTTTAGGTGTGAGAGCCAAAATGAACTTTTTATTGCTTTAAATGCGTTTTGAGCACCTGATTGTACACTTAAGGTGAAAATGTCAAAATCTTAAAATTAAGCATGAGCACAATGAAATTAATGCTGGAATCATCTTCAGGATGCTATAATACACTAAATACAGCAAACATTTTGAGTCTACAACGTTTAGTTTAGGTGTGAGAGCCAAAATGAACTTTTTATTGCTTTAAATGCGTTTTCAGCCCCTGATTGTACATGTTAGGTGAAAAGGTCAAAATCTTCAAAAATGAGCATAAGCACAATGAAATTAATGCTGGAATCATCTTCGGGATGCTATAATACACTAAATACAGCAAACATTTTGAGTCTACAACGTTTAGTTTAGGTGTGAGAGCCAAAATGAACTTTTTAATGCTTTAAATGCGTTTTCAGCCTGATTGTGCACTTTAGGTGAAAATGTCAAAATCTTAAAAATGAGCATGAGCACAATGAAATTAATGCTGGAATCATCTTCAGGATGCTAGAATTCACTAAATACAGCAACATTTTTGAGTCTACAACGTTTAGTTTAGGTGTGAGAGCCAAAATGAACTTTTTATTGCTTTAAACGCGTTTTCAGCCCCTGATTGTACACTTAAGGTAAAAATGTCAAAATCTTCAAAATGAGCATAAGCACAATGAAATTAATGCTGGAATCATCTTCAGGATGCTATAATACACTAAATACAGCAAACATTTTGAGTCTACAACGTTTAGTTTAGGTGTGAGAGCCAAAATGAACTTTTTATTGCTTTAAATGCGTTTTCAGCCCCTGATTGTACACGTTAGGTGAAAAGGTCAAAATCTTCAAAAATGAGCATAAGCACAATGAAATTAATGCTGGAATCATCTTCAGGATGCTATAATACACTAAATACAGCAAACATTTTGAGTCTACAACGTTTAGTTTAGGTGTGAGAGCCAAAATGAACTTTTTATTGCTTTAAATGCGTTTTCAGCCCCTGATTGTACACTTAAGGTGAAAATGTCAAAATCTTAAAATTGAGAATAAGCACAATGAAATTAATGCTGAAATTATCTTCAGGATGCTAGAATACACTAAATACAACAAAAATTTTGAGTCTACAACGTTTAGTTTAGGTGTGAGAGCCAAAATGAACTTTTTATTGCTTTAAATGCGTTTTCAGCCCCTGATTGTACACTTAAGGTGAAAATGTCAAATTCTTCAAAATGAGCATAAGCACAATGAAATTAATGCTGGAATCATCTTCAGGATGCTATAATACACTAAATACAGCAAACATTTTGAGTCTACAACGTTTAGTTTAGGCGTGAGAGCCAAAATGAACTTTTTATTGATTTAAATGCGTTTTCAGCCCCTGATGTACACTTAAGGTGAAAATGTCAAAATCTTAAAATTGAGAATAGGCACAATGAAATTAATGCTGAAATTATCTTCAGGATGCTAGAATACACTAAATACAGCAAAAATTTTGAGTCTACAACGTTTAGTTTAGGTGTGAGAGCCAAACTGATCTTTTTATTTCTTTAAATGTGTTTTCAGCCTGATTGTGCACTTAAGGTGAAAATGTCAAAATCTTAAAAATGAGCATGAGCACAATGAAATTAATGCTGGAATCATCTTCAGGATGCTAGAATACACTAAATACAGCAACATTTTTGAGTCTACAACGTTTAGTTTAGGTGTGAGAGCCAAAATTAACTTTTTATTGCTTTAAATGCGTTTTCAGCCTGATTGTGCACTTTAGGTGAAAATGTCAAAATCTTCAATATGAGCATAAGCACAATGAATTTAATGCTGGAATCATCTTCAGGATGCTAGAATACACTAAATACAGCAAAAATTTTGAGTCTACAACGTTTAGTTTAGGTGTGAGAGCCAAAATGAACTTTTTATTGCTTTAAATGCGTTTTCAGCCCCTGATTGTACACGTTAGGTGAAAAAGTCAAAATCTTCAAAAATGAGCATGAGCACAATGAAATTAATGCTGGAATCATCTTCAGGATGCTAGAATACACTAAATACAATAACAATTTTGAGTCTACAACGTTTAGTTTAGGTGTGAGAGCCAAAATGAACTTTTTATTGCTTTAAATGCGTTTTGAGCACCTGATTGTACACTTAAGGTGAAAATGTCAAAATCTTAAAATTAAGCATGAGCACAATGAAATTAATGCTGGAATCATCTTCAGGATGCTATAATACACTAAATACAGCAAACATTTTGAGTCTACAACGTTTAGTTTAGGTGTGAGAGCCAAAATGAACTTTTTATTGCTTTAAATGCGTTTTCAGCCCCTGATTGTACACTTAAGGTGAAAATGTCAAAATCTTCAAAAATGAGCATAAGCACAGTGTAAATAATGCTGGAATCATCTTCAGGATGCTAGAATACACTAAATACAGTAAAAATTTTGACTCTACAACGTTTAGTTTAGGTATGAGAGCCAAAAAGAACTTTTTATTGCTTTAAATGCGTTTTCAGCCCCTGATTGTACACTTAAGGTGAAAATGTCAAAATCTTAAAATTGAGCATGAGCACAATGAAATTAATGATGGAATCATCTTCGGGATGCTATAATACACTAAATACAGCAACAATTTTGAGTCTACAACGTTTAGTTTAGGTGTGAGAGCCAAAATGAACTTTTTATTGCTTTAAATGCGTTTTGAGCACCTGATTGTACACTTAAGGTGAAAATGTCAAAATCTTAAAATTAAGCATGAGCACAATGAAATTAATGCTGGAATCATCTTCAGGATGCTATAATACACTAAATACAGCAAACATTTTGAGTCTACAACGTTTAGTTTAGGTGTGAGAGCCAAAATTAACTTTTTATTGCTTTAAATGCGTTTTCAGCCCCTGATTGTACACTTAAGGTGAAAATGTCAAAATCTTAAAATTGAGCATGAGCACAATGAAATTAATGCTGGAATCATCTTCGGGATGCTATAATACACTAAATACAGCAAAAATTTTGAGTCTACAACGTTTAGTTTAGGTGTGAGAGCCAAAATGAACTTTTTATTGCTTTAAATGCGTTTTCAGCCCCTGATTGTACACTTAAGGTGAAAATGTCAAAATCTTAAAATTGAGAATAAGCACAATGAAATTAATGCTGAAATTATCTTCAGGATGCTAGAATACACTAAATACAACAAAAATTTTGAGTCTACAACGTTTAGTTTAGGTGTGAGAGCCAAAATGAACTTTTTATTGCTTTAAATGCGTTTTCAGCCCCTGATTGTACACTTAAGGTGAAAATGTCAAATTCTTCAAAATGAGCATAAGCACAATGAAATTAATGCTGGAATCATCTTCAGGATGCTAGAATACACTAAATACAGCAAACATTTTGAGTCTGCAACGTTTAGTTTAGGTGTGAGAGCCAAAATGAACTTTTTATTGCTTTAAATGCGTTTTCAGCCCCTGATTGTACACGTTAGGTGAAAAGGTCAAAATCTTCAAAAATGAGCATAAGCACAATGAAATTAATGCTGGAATCATCTTCAGGATGCTAGAATACACTAAATACAGCAACAATTTTGAGTCTACAACGTTTAGTTTAGGTGTGAGAGCCAAAATGAACTTTTTATTGCTTTAAATGCGTTTTGAGCACCTGATTGTACACTTAAGGTGAAAATGTCAAAATCTTAAAATTAAGCATGAGCACAATGAAATTAATGCTGGAATCATCTTCAGGATGCTATAATACACTAAATACAGCAAACATTTTGAGTCTACAACGTTTAGTTTAGGTGTGAGAGCCAAAATGAACTTTTTATTGCTTTAAATGCGTTTTCAGCCCCTGATTGTACATGTTAGGTGAAAAGGTCAAAATCTTCAAAAATGAGCATAAGCACAGTGTAAATAATGCTGGAATCATCTTCAGGATGCTAGAATACACTAAATACAGTAAAAATTTTGACTCTACAACGTTTAGTTTAGGTATGAGAGCCAAAAAGAACTTTTTATTGCTTTAAATGCGTTTTCAGCCCCTGATTGTACACTTAAGGTGAAAATGTCAAAATCTTAAAATTGAGCATGAGCACAATGAAATTAATGATGGAATCATTTTCGGGATGCTATAATACACTAAATACAGCAACAATTTTGAGTCTACAACGTTTAGTTTAGGTGTGAGAGCCAAAATGAACTTTTTATTGCTTTAAATGCGTTTTGAGCACCTGATTGTACACTTAAGGTGAAAATGTCAAAATCTTAAAATTAAGCATGAGCACAATGAAATTAATGCTGGAATCATCTTCAGGATGCTATAATACACAAAATACAGCAAACATTTTGAGTCTACAATGTTTAGTTTAGGTGTGAGAGCCAAAATGAACTTTTTATTGCTTTAAATGCGTTTTCAGCCCCTAATTGTACACTTAAGGTGAAAATGTCAAAATCTTAAAATTGAGCATGAGCACAATGAAATTAATGCTGGAATCATCTTCGGGATGCTATAATACAATAAATACAGCAAACATTTTGAGTCTACAACGTTTAGTTTAGGTGTGAGAGCCAAAATGAACTTTTTAATGCTTTAAATGCGTTTTCAGCCTGATTGTGCACTTTAGGTGAAAATGTCAAAATCTTAAAAATGAGCATGAGCACAATGAAATTAATGCTGGAATCATCTTCAGGATGCTAGAATACACTAAATACAGCAACATTTTTGAGTCTACAACGTTTAGTTTAGGTGTGAGAGCCAAAATGAACTTTTTATTGCTTTAAACGCGTTTTCAGCCCCTGATTGTACACTTAAGGTGAAAATGTCAAAATCTTCAAAATGAGCATAAGCACAATGAAATTAATGCTGGAATCATCTTCAGGATGCTAGAATACACTAAATACAGCAAAAATTTTTAGTCTACAACGTTTAGTTTAGGTGTGAGAGCCAAAATGAACTTTTTATTGCTTGAAATGCGTTTTCAGCCTGATTGTGCACTTTAGGTGAAAATGTCAAAATCTTAAAAATGAGCATGAGCACAATGAAATTAATGCTGGAATCATCTTCAGGATGCTATAATACACTAAATACAGCAAACATTTTGAGTCTACAACGTTTAGTTTAGGTGTGAGAGCCAAAATGAACTTTTTATTGCTTTAAATGCGTTTTCAGCCCCTGATTGTACACGTTAGGTGAAAAGGTCAAAATCTTCAAAAATGAGCATAAGCACAATGAAATTAATGCTGGAATCATCTTCAGGATGCTAGAATACACTAAATACAGTAAAAATTTTGACTCTACAACGTTTAGTTTAGGTATGAGAGCCAAAAAGAACTTTTTATTGCTTTAAATGCGTTTTCAGCCCCTGATTGTACACTTAAGGTGAAAATGTCAAAATCTTAAAATTGAGCATGAGCACAATGAAATTAATGCTGGAATCATCTTCAGGATGCTATAATACACTAAATACAGCAAACATTTTGAGTCTACAACGTTTAGTTTAGGTGTGAGAGCCAAAATGAACTTTTTATTGCTTTAAATGCGTTTTCAGCCCCTGATTGTACACTTAAGGTGAAAATGTCAAAATCTTAAAATTGAGAATAAGCACAATGAAATTAATGCTGAAATTATCTTCAGGATGCTAGAATACACTAAATACAACAAAAATTTTGAGTCTACAACGTTTAGTTTAGGTGTGAGAGCCAAAATGAACTTTTTATTGCTTTAAATGCGTTTTCAGCCCCTGATTGTACACTTAAGGTGAAAATGTCAAATTCTTCAAAATGAGCATAAGCACAATGAAATTAATGCTGGAATCATCTTCAGGATGCTAGAATACACTAAATACAGCAAAAATTTTGAGTCTGCAACGTTTAGTTTAGGTGTGAGAGCCAAAATGAACTTTTTATTGCTTTAAATGCGTTTTGAGCACCTGATTGTACACTTAAGGTGAAAATGTCAAAATCTTAAAATTGAGCATGAGCACAATGAAATTAATGCTGGAATCATCTTCAGGATGCTATAATACACTAAATACAGCAAACATTTTGAGTCTACAACGTTTAGTTTAGGCGTGAGAGCCAAAATGAACTTTTTATTGATTTAAATGCGTTTTCAGCCCCTGATTGTACACTTAAGGTGAAAATGTCAAAATCTTAAAATTGAGAATAGGCACAATGAAATTAATGCTGAAATTATCTTCAGGATGCTAGAATACACTAAATACAGCAAAAATTTTGAGTCTACAACGTTTAGTTTAGGTGTGAGAGCCAAACTGATCTTTTTATTGCTTTAAATGTGTTTTCAGCCTGATTGTGCACTTAAGGTGAAAATGTCAAAATCTTAAAAATGAGCATGAGCACAATGAAATTAATGCTGGAATCATCTTCAGGATGCTATAATACACTAAATACAGCAAACATTTTGAGTCTACAACGTTTAGTTTAGGTGTGAGAGCCAAAATGAACTTTTTATTGCTTTAAATGCGTTTTCAGCCCCTGATTGTACACGTTAGGTGAAAAGGTCAAAATCTTCAAAAATGAGCATAAGCACAATGAAATTAATGCTGGAATCATCTTCAGGATGCTAGAATACACTAAATACAGTAAAAATTTTGACTCTACAACGTTTAGTTTAGGTATGAGAGCCAAAAAGAACTTTTTATTGCTTTAAATGCGTTTTCAGCCCCTGATTGTACACTTAAGGTGAAAATGTCAAAATCTTAAAATTGAGCATGAGCACAATGAAATTAATGCTGGAATCATCTTCAGGATGCTATAATACACTAAATACAGCAAACATTTTGAGTCTACAACGTTTAGTTTAGGTGTGAGAGCCAAAATGAACTTTTTATTGCTTTAAATGCGTTTTCAGCCCCTGATTGTACACTTAAGGTGAAAATGTCAAAATCTTAAAATTGAGAATAAGCACAATGAAATTAATGCTGAAATTATCTTCAGGATGCTAGAATACACTAAATACAACAAAAATTTTGAGTCTACAACGTTTAGTTTAGGTGTGAGAGCCAAAATGAACTTTTTATTGCTTTAAATGCGTTTTCAGCCCCTGATTGTACACTTAAGGTGAAAATGTCAAATTCTTCAAAATGAGCATAAGCACAATGAAATTAATGCTGGAATCATCTTCAGGATGCTAGAATACACTAAATACAGCAAAAATTTTGAGTCTGCAACGTTTAGTTTAGGTGTGAGAGCCAAAATGAACTTTTTATTGCTTTAAATGCGTTTTGAGCACCTGATTGTACACTTAAGGTGAAAATGTCAAAATCTTAAAATTGAGCATGAGCACAATGAAATTAATGCTGGAATCATCTTCAGGATGCTATAATACACTAAATACAGCAAACATTTTGAGTCTACAACGTTTAGTTTAGGCGTGAGAGCCAAAATGAACTTTTTATTGATTTAAATGCGTTTTCAGCCCCTGATTGTACACTTAAGGTGAAAATGTCAAAATCTTAAAATTGAGAATAGGCACAATGAAATTAATGCTGAAATTATCTTCAGGATGCTAGAATACACTAAATACAGCAAAAATTTTGAGTCTACAACGTTTAGTTTAGGTGTGAGAGCCAAACTGATCTTTTTATTGCTTTAAATGTGTTTTCAGCCTGATTGTGCACTTAAGGTGAAAATGTCAAAATCTTAAAAATGAGCATGAGCACAATGAAATTAATGCTGGAATCATCTTCAGGATGCTAGAATACACTAAATACAGCAACATTTTTTAGTCTACAACGTTTAGTTTAGGTGTGAGAGCCAAAATTAACTTTTTATTGCTTTAAATGAGTTTTCAGCCTGATTGTGCACTTTAGGTGAAAATGTCAAAATCTTCAATATGAGCATAAGCACAATGAATTTAATGCTGGAATCATCTTCAGGATGCTAGAATACACTAAATACAGCAAACATTTTGAGTCTACAACGTTTAGTTTAGGTGTGAGAGCCAAAATGAACTTTTTATTGCTTTAAATTGGTTTTCAGCCCCTGATTGTACACGTTAGGTGAAAAGGTCAAAATCTTCAAAAATGAGCATAAGCACAATGAAATTAATGCTGGAATCATCTTCAGGATGCTAGAATACACTAAATACAGCAACAATTTTGAGTCTACAACGTTTAGTTTAGGTGTGAGAGCCAAAATGAACTTTTTATTGCTTTAAATGCGTTTTCAGCCCCTGATTGTACACTTAAGGTGAAAATGTCAAAATCTTAAAATTGAGCATGAGCACAATGAAATTAATGATGGAATCATCTTCGGGATGCTATAATACACTAAATACAGCAACAATTTTGAGTCTACAACGTTTAGTTTAGGTGTGAGAGCCAAAATGAACTTTTTATTGCTTTAAATGCGTTTTGAGCACCTGATTGTACACTTAAGGTGAAAATGTCAAAATCTTAAAATTAAGCATGAGCACAATGAAATTAATGCTGGAATCATCTTCAGGATGCTATAATACACTAAATACAGCAAACATTTTGAGTCTACAACGTTTAGTTTAGGTGTGAGAGCCAAAATGAACTTTTTATTGCTTTAAATGCGTTTTCAGCCCCTGATTGTACACTTAAGGTGAAAATGTCAAAATCTTAAAATTGAGCATGAGCACAATGAAATTAATGCTGGAATCATCTTCGGGATGCTATAATACACTAAATACAGCAAACATTTTGAGTCTACAACGTTTAGTTTAGGTGTGAGAGCCAAAATGAACTTTTTAATGCTTTAAATGCGTTTTCAGCCTGATTGTGCACTTTAGGTGAAAATGTCAAAATCTTAAAAATGAGCATGAGCACAATGAAATTAATGCTGGAATCATCTTCAGGATGCTAGAATACACTAAATACAGCAACATTTTTGAGTCTACAACGTTTAGTTTAGGTGTGAGAGCCAAAATGAACTTTTTATTGCTTTAAACGCGTTTTCAGCCCCTGATTGTACACTTAAGGTGAAAATGTCAAAATCTTCAAAATGAGCATAAGCACAATGAAATTAATGCTGGAATCATCTTCAGGATGCTAGAATACACTAAATACAGCAAAAATTTTGAGTCTACAACGTTTAGTTTAGGTGTTAGAGCCAAAATGAACTTTTTATTGCTTGAAATGCGTTTTCAGCCTGATTGTGCACTTTAGGTGAAAATGTCAAAATCTTAAAAATGAGCATGAGCACAATGAAATTAATGCTGGAATCATCTTCAGGATGCTATAATACACTAAATACAGCAAACATTTTGAGTCTACAACGTTTAGTTTAGGTGTGAGAGCCAAAATGAACTTTTTATTGCTTTAAATGCGTTTTCAGCCCCTGATTGTACACGTTAGGTGAAAAGGTCAAAATCTTCAAAAATGAGCATAAGCACAATGAAATTAATGCTGGAATCATCTTCAGGATGCTATAATACACTAAAGACAGCAAACATTTTGAGTCTACAACGTTTAGTTTAGGTGTGAGAGCCAAAATGAACTTTTTATTGCTTTAAATGCGTTTTCAGCCCCTGATTGTACACTTAAGGTGAAAATGTCAAAATCTTAAAATTGAGAATAAGCACAATGAAATTAATGCTGAAATTATCTTCAGGATGCTAGAATACACTAAATACAACAAAAATTTTGAGTCTACAACGTTTAGTTTAGGTGTGAGAGCCAAAATGAACTTTTTATTGCTTTAAATGCGTTTTCAGCCCCTGATTGTACACTTAAGGTGAAAATGTCAAATTCTTCAAAATGAGCATAAGCACAATGAAATTAATGCTGGAATCATCTTCAGGATGCTAGAATACACTAAATACAGCAAAAATTTTGAGTCTGCAACGTTTAGTTTAGGTGTGAGAGCCAAAATGAACTTTTTATTGCTTTAAATGCGTTTTGAGCACCTGATTGTACACTTAAGGTGAAAATGTCAAAATCTTAAAATTGAGCATGAGCACAATGAAATTAATGCTGGAATCATCTTCAGGATGCTATAATACACTAAATACAGCAAACATTTTGAGTCTACAACGTTTAGTTTAGGCGTGAGAGCCAAAATGAACTTTTTATTGATTTATATGCGTTTTCAGCCCCTGATTGTACACTTAAGGTGAAAATGTCAAAATCTTAAAAATGAGCATGAGCACAATGAAATTAATGCTGGAATCATCTTCAGGATGCTAGAATACACTAAATACAGCAACATTTTTTAGTCTACAACGTTTAGTTTAGGTGTGAGAGCCAAAATTAACTTTTTATTGCTTTAAATGAGTTTTCAGCCTGATTGTGCACTTTAGGTGAAAATGTCAAAATCTTCAATATGAGCATAAGCACAATGAATTTAATGCTGGAATCATCTTCAGGATGCTAGAATACACTAAATACAGCAAACATTTTGAGTCTACAACGTTTAGTTTAGGTGTGAGAGCCAAAATGAACTTTTTATTGCTTTAAATGCGTTTTCAGCCCCTGATTGTACACGTTAGGTGAAAAGGTCAAAATCTTCAAAAATGAGCATAAGCACAATGAAATTAATGCTGGAATCATCTTCAGGATGCTAGAATACACTAAATACAGCAACAATTTTGAGTCTACAATGTTTAGTTTAGGTGTGAGAGCCAAAATGAACTTTTTATTGCTTTAAATGCGTTTTCAGCCCCTGATTGTACACTTAAGTTGAAAATGTCAAAATCTTAAAATTGAGCATGAGCACAATGAAATTAATGATGGAATCATCTTCGGGATGCTATAATACACTAAATACAGCAACAATTTTGAGTCTACAACGTTTAGTTTAGGTGTGAGAGCCAAAATGAACTTTTTATTGCTTTAAATGCGTTTTGAGCACCTGATTGTACACTTAAGGTGAAAATGTCAAAATCTTAAAATTAAGCATGAGCACAATGAAATTAATGCTGGAATCATCTTCAGGATGCTATAATACACTAAATACAGCAAACATTTTGAGTCTACAACGTTTAGTTTAGGTGTGAGAGCCAAAATGAACTTTTTATTGCTTTAAATGCGTTTTCAGCCCCTGATTGTACACTTAAGGTGAAAATGTCAAAATCTTAAAATTGAGCATGAGCACAATGAAATTAATGCTGGAATCATCTTCGGGATGCTATAATACACTAAATACAGCAAACATTTTGAGTCTACAACGTTTAGTTTAGGTGTGAGAGCCAAAATGAACTTTTTAATGCTTTAAATGCGTTTTCAGCCTGATTGTGCACTTTAGGTGAAAATGTCAAAATCTTAAAAATAAGCATGAGCACAATGAAATTAATGCTGGAATCATCTTCAGGATGCTAGAATACACTAAATACAGCAACATTTTTGAGTCTACAACGTTTAGTTTAGGTGTGAGTGCCAAAATGAACTTTTTATTGCTTTAAACGCGTTTTCAGCCCCTGATTGTACACTTAAGGTGAAAATGTCAAAATCTTCAAAATGAGCATAAGCACAATGAAATTAATGCTGGAATCATCTTCAGGATGCTAGAATACACTAAATACAGCAAAAATTTTGAGTCTACAACGTTTAGTTTAGGTGTTAGAGCCAAAATGAACTTTTTATTGCTTGAAATGCGTTTTCAGCCTGATTGTGCACTTTAGGTGAAAATGTCAAAATCTTAAAAATGAGCATGAGCACAATGAAATTAATGCTGGAATCATCTTCAGGATGCTATAATACACTAAATACAGCAAACATTTTGAGTCTACAACGTTTAGTTTAGGTGTGAGAGCCAAAATGAACTTTTTATTGCTTTAAATGCGTTTTCAGCCCCTGATTGTACACGTTAGGTGAAAAGGTCAAAATCTTCAAAAATGAGCATAAGCACAATGAAATTAATGCTGGAATCATCTTCAGGATGCTATAATACACTAAATACAGCAAACATTTTGAGTCTACAACGTTTAGTTTAGGTGTGAGAGCCAAAATGAACTTTTTATTGCTTTAAATGCGTTTTCAGCCCCTGATTGTACACTTAAGGTGAAAATGTCAAAATCTTAAAATTGAGAATAAGCACAATGAAATTAATGCTGAAATTATCTTCAGGATGCTAGAATACACTAAATACAGCAAAAATTTTGAGTCTGCAACGTTTAGTTTAGGTGTGAGAGCCAAAATTAACTTTTTATTGCTTTAAATGCGTTTTCAGCCTGATTGTGCACTTTAGGTGAAAATGTCAAAATCTTCAATATGAGCATAAGCACAATGAATTTAATGCTGGAATCATCTTCGGGATGCTATAATACACTAAATACAGCAAACATTTTGAGTCTACAACGTTTAGTTTAGGTGTGAGAGCCAAAATGAACTTTTTAATGCTTTAAATGCGTTTTCAGCCTGATTGTGCACTTTAGGTGAAAATGTCAAAATCTTAAAAATAAGCATGAGCACAATGAAATTAATGCTGGAATCATCTTCAGGATGCTAGAATACACTAAATACAGCAACATTTTTGAGTCTACAACGTTTAGTTTAGGTGTGAGTGCCAAAATGAACTTTTTATTGCTTTAAACGCGTTTTCAGCCCCTGATTGTACACTTAAGGTGAAAATGTCAAAATCTTCAAAATGAGCATAAGCACAATGAAATTAATGCTGGAATCATCTTCAGGATGCTAGAATACACTAAATACAGCAAAAATTTTGAGTCTACAACGTTTAGTTTAGGTGTGAGAGCCAAAATGAACTTTTTATTGCTTTAAATGCGTTTTCAGCCCCTGATTGTACACGTTAGGTGAAAAGGTCAAAATCTTCAAAAATGAGCATAAGCACAATGAAATTAATGCTGGAATCATCTTCAGGATGCTATAATACACTAAATACAGCAAACATTTTGAGTCTACAACGTTTAGTTTAGGTGTGAGAGCCAAAATGAACTTTTTATTGCTTTAAATGCGTTTTCAGCCCCTGATTGTACACTTAAGGTGAAAATGTCAAAATCTTAAAATTGAGAATAAGCACAATGAAATTAATGCTGAAATTATCTTCAGGATGCTAGAATACACTAAATACAGCAAAAATTTTGAGTCTGCAACGTTTAGTTTAGGTGTGAGAGCCAAAATTAACTTTTTATTGCTTTAAATGCGTTTTCAGCCTGATTGTGCACTTTAGGTGAAAATGTCAAAATCTTCAATATGAGCATAAGCACAATGAATTTAATGCTGGAATCATCTTCAGGATGCTAGAATACACTAAATACAGCAAAAATTTTGAGTCTACAACGTTTAGTTTAGGTGTGAGAGCCAAAATGAACTTTTTATTGCTTTAAATGCGTTTTCAGCCCCTGATTGTACACGTTAGGTGAAAAGGTCAAAATCTTCAAAAATGAGCATAAGCACAATGAAATTAATGCTGGAATCATCTTCAGGATGCTAGAATACACTAAATACAGCAACAATTTTGAGTCTACAACGTTTAGTTTAGGTGTGAGAGCCAAAATGAACTTTTTATTGCTTTAAATGCGTTTTCAGCCCCTGATTGTACACTTAAGGTGAAAATGTCAAAATCTTAAAATTGAGCATGAGCACAATGAAATTAATGATGGAATCATCTTCGGGATGCTATAATACACTAAATACAGCAACAATTTTGAGTCTACAACGTTTAGTTTAGGTGTGAGAGCCAAAATGAACTTTTTATTGCTTTAAATGCGTTTTGAGCACCTGATTGTACACTTAAGGTGAAAATGTCAAAATCTTAAAATTAAGCATGAGCACAATGAAATTAATGCTGGAATCATCTTCAGGATGCTATAATACACTAAATACAGCAAACATTTTGAGTCTACAACGTTTAGTTTAGGTGTGAGAGCCAAAATGAACTTTTTATTGCTTTAAATGCGTTTTCAGCCCCTGATTGTACACTTAAGGTGAAAATGTCAAAATCTTAAAATTGAGCATGAGCACAATGAAATTAATGCTGGAATCATCTTCGGGATGCTATAATACACTAAATACAGCAAACATTTTGAGTCTACAACGTTTAGTTTAGGTGTGAGAGCCAAAATGAACTTTTTAATGCTTTAAATGCGTTTTCAGCCTGATTGTGCACTTTAGGTGAAAATGTCAAAATCTTAAAAATGAGCATGAGCACAATGAAATTAATGCTGGAATCATCTTCAGGATGCTAGAATACACTAAATACAGCAACATTTTTGAGTCTACAACGTTTAGTTTAGGTGTGAGAGCCAAAATGAACTTTTTATTGCTTTAAACGCGTTTTCAGCCCCTGATTGTACACTTAAGGTGAAAATGTCAAAATCTTCAAAATGAGCATAAGCACAATGAAATTAATGCTGGAATCATCTTCAGGATGCTAGAATACACTAAATACAGCAAAAATTTTGAGTCTACAACGTTTAGTTTAGGTGTTAGAGCCAAAATGAACTTTTTATTGCTTGAAATGCGTTTTCAGCCTGATTGTGCACTTTAGGTGAAAATGTCAAAATCTTAAAAATGAGCATGAGCACAATGAAATTAATGCTGGAATCATCTTCAGGATGCTATAATACACTAAATACAGCAAACATTTTGAGTCTACAACGTTTAGTTTAGGTGTGAGAGCCAAAATGAACTTTTTATTGCTTTAAATGCGTTTTCAGCCCCTGATTGTACACGTTAGGTGAAAAGGTCAAAATCTTCAAAAATGAGCATAAGCACAATGAAATTAATGCTGGAATCATCTTCAGGATGCTATAATACACTAAAGACAGCAAACATTTTGAGTCTACAACGTTTAGTTTAGGTGTGAGAGCCAAAATGAACTTTTTATTGCTTTAAATGCGTTTTCAGCCCCTGATTGTACACTTAAGGTGAAAATGTCAAAATCTTAAAATTGAGAATAAGCACAATGAAATTAATGCTGAAATTATCTTCAGGATGCTAGAATACACTAAATACAACAAAAATTTTGAGTCTACAACGTTTAGTTTAGGTGTGAGAGCCAAAATGAACTTTTTATTGCTTTAAATGCGTTTTCAGCCCCTGATTGTACACTTAAGGTGAAAATGTCAAATTCTTCAAAATGAGCATAAGCACAATGAAATTAATGCTGGAATCATCTTCAGGATGCTAGAATACACTAAATACAGCAAAAATTTTGAGTCTGCAACGTTTAGTTTAGGTGTGAGAGCCAAAATGAACTTTTTATTGCTTTAAATGCGTTTTGAGCACCTGATTGTACACTTAAGGTGAAAATGTCAAAATCTTAAAATTGAGCATGAGCACAATGAAATTAATGCTGGAATCATCTTCAGGATGCTATAATACACTAAATACAGCAAACATTTTGAGTCTACAACGTTTAGTTTAGGCGTGAGAGCCAAAATGAACTTTTTATTGATTTATATGCGTTTTCAGCCCCTGATTGTACACTTAAGGTGAAAATGTCAAAATCTTAAAAATGAGCATGAGCACAATGAAATTAATGCTGGAATCATCTTCAGGATGCTAGAATACACTAAATACAGCAACATTTTTTAGTCTACAACGTTTAGTTTAGGTGTGAGAGCCAAAATTAACTTTTTATTGCTTTAAATGAGTTTTCAGCCTGATTGTGCACTTTAGGTGAAAATGTCAAAATCTTCAATATGAGCATAAGCACAATGAATTTAATGCTGGAATCATCTTCAGGATGCTAGAATACACTAAATACAGCAAACATTTTGAGTCTACAACGTTTAGTTTAGGTGTGAGAGCCAAAATGAACTTTTTATTGCTTTAAATGCGTTTTCAGCCCCTGATTGTACACGTTAGGTGAAAAGGTCAAAATCTTCAAAAATGAGCATAAGCACAATGAAATTAATGCTGGAATCATCTTCAGGATGCTAGAATACACTAAATACAGCAACAATTTTGAGTCTACAATGTTTAGTTTAGGTGTGAGAGCCAAAATGAACTTTTTATTGCTTTAAATGCGTTTTCAGCCCCTGATTGTACACTTAAGTTGAAAATGTCAAAATCTTAAAATTGAGCATGAGCACAATGAAATTAATGATGGAATCATCTTCGGGATGCTATAATACACTAAATACAGCAACAATTTTGAGTCTACAACGTTTAGTTTAGGTGTGAGAGCCAAAATGAACTTTTTATTGCTTTAAATGCGTTTTGAGCACCTGATTGTACACTTAAGGTGAAAATGTCAAAATCTTAAAATTAAGCATGAGCACAATGAAATTAATGCTGGAATCATCTTCAGGATGCTATAATACACTAAATACAGCAAACATTTTGAGTCTACAACGTTTAGTTTAGGTGTGAGAGCCAAAATGAACTTTTTATTGCTTTAAATGCGTTTTCAGCCCCTGATTGTACACTTAAGGTGAAAATGTCAAAATCTTAAAATTGAGCTTGAGCACAATGAAATTAATGCTGGAATCATCTTCGGGATGCTATAATACACTAAATACAGCAAACATTTTGAGTCTACAACGTTTAGTTTAGGTGTGAGAGCCAAAATGAACTTTTTAATGCTTTAAATGCGTTTTCAGCCTGATTGTGCACTTTAGGTGAAAATGTCAAAATCTTAAAAATAAGCATGAGCACAATGAAATTAATGCTGGAATCATCTTCAGGATGCTAGAATACACTAAATACAGCAACATTTTTGAGTCTACAACGTTTAGTTTAGGTGTGAGTGCCAAAATGAACTTTTTATTGCTTTAAACGCGTTTTCAGCCCCTGATTGTACACTTAAGGTGAAAATGTCAAAATCTTCAAAATGAGCATAAGCACAATGAAATTAATGCTGGAATCATCTTCAGGATGCTAGAATACACTAAATACAGCAAAAATTTTGAGTCTACAACGTTTAGTTTAGGTGTTAGAGCCAAAATGAACTTTTTATTGCTTGAAATGCGTTTTCAGCCTGATTGTGCACTTTAGGTGAAAATGTCAAAATCTTAAAAATGAGCATGAGCACAATGAAATTAATGCTGGAATCATCTTCAGGATGCTATAATACACTAAATACAGCAAACATTTTGAGTCTACAACGTTTAGTTTAGGTGTGAGAGCCAAAATGAACTTTTTATTGCTTTAAATGCGTTTTCAGCCCCTGATTGTACACGTTAGGTGAAAAGGTCAAAATCTTCAAAAATGAGCATAAGCACAATGAAATTAATGCTGGAATCATCTTCAGGATGCTATAATACACTAAATACAGCAAACATTTTGAGTCTACAACGTTTAGTTTAGGTGTGAGAGCCAAAATGAACTTTTTATTGCTTTAAATGCGTTTTCAGCCCCTGATTGTACACTTAAGGTGAAAATGTCAAAATCTTAAAATTGAGAATAAGCACAATGAAATTAATGCTGAAATTATCTTCAGGATGCTAGAATACACTAAATACAGCAAAAATTTTGAGTCTGCAACGTTTAGTTTAGGTGTGAGAGCCAAAATTAACTTTTTATTGCTTTAAATGCGTTTTCAGCCTGATTGTGCACTTTAGGTGAAAATGTCAAAATCTTCAATATGAGCATAAGCACAATGAATTTAATGCTGGAATCATCTTCAGGATGCTAGAATACACTAAATACAGCAAAAATTTTGAGTCTACAACGTTTAGTTTAGGTGTGAGAGCCAAAATGAACTTTTTATTGCTTTAAATGCGTTTTCAGCCCCTGATTGTACACGTTAGGTGAAAAGGTCAAAATCTTCAAAAATGAGCATAAGCACAATGAAATTAATGCTGGAATCATCTTCAGGATGCTATAATACACTAAATACAGCAAACATTTTGAGTCTACAACGTTTAGTTTAGGTGTGAGAGCCAAAATGAACTTTTTATTGCTTTAAATGCGTTTTGAGCACCTGATTGTACACTTAAGGTGAAAATGTCAAAATCTTAAAATTAAGCATGAGCACAATGAAATTAATGCTGGAATCATCTTCAGGATGCTATAATACACTAAATACAGCAAACATTTTGAGTCTACAACGTTTAGTTTAGGTGTGAGAGCCAAAATGAACTTTTTATTGCTTTAAATGCGTTTTCAGCCCCTGATTGTACACTTAAGGTGAAAATGTCAAAATCTTAAAATTGAGCATGAGCACAATGAAATTAATGCTGGAATCATCTTCGGGATGCTATAATACACTAAATACAGCAAACATTTTGAGTCTACAACGTTTAGTTTAGGTGTGAGAGCCAAAATGAACTTTTTAATGCTTTAAATGCGTTTTCAGCCTGATTGTGCACTTTAGGTGAAAATGTCAAAATCTTAAAAATAAGCATGAGCACAATGAAATTAATGCTGGAATCATCTTCAGGATGCTAGAATACACTAAATACAGCAACATTTTTGAGTCTACAACGTTTAGTTTAGGTGTGAGTGCCAAAATGAACTTTTTATTGCTTTAAACGCGTTTTCAGCCCCTGATTGTACACTTAAGGTGAAAATGTCAAAATCTTCAAAATGAGCATAAGCACAATGAAATTAATGCTGGAATCATCTTCAGGATGCTAGAATACACTAAATACAGCAAAAATTTTGAGTCTACAACGTTTAGTTTAGGTGTGAGAGCCAAAATGAACTTTTTATTGCTTTAAATGCGTTTTCAGCCCCTGATTGTACACGTTAGGTGAAAAGGTCAAAATCTTCAAAAATGAGCATAAGCACAATGAAATTAATGCTGGAATCATCTTCAGGATGCTATAATACACTAAATACAGCAAACATTTTGAGTCTACAACGTTTAGTTTAGGTGTGAGAGCCAAAATGAACTTTTTATTGCTTTAAATGCGTTTTCAGCCCCTGATTGTACACTTAAGGTGAAAATGTCAAAATCTTAAAATTGAGAATAAGCACAATGAAATTAATGCTGAAATTATCTTCAGGATGCTAGAATACACTAAATACAGCAAAAATTTTGAGTCTGCAACGTTTAGTTTAGGTGTGAGAGCCAAAATTAACTTTTTATTGCTTTAAATGCGTTTTCAGCCTGATTGTGCACTTTAGGTGAAAATGTCAAAATCTTCAATATGAGCATAAGCACAATGAATTTAATGCTGGAATCATCTTCAGGATGCTAGAATACACTAAATACAGCAAAAATTTTGAGTCTACAACGTTTAGTTTAGGTGTGAGAGCCAAAATGAACTTTTTATTGCTTTAAATGCGTTTTCAGCCCCTGATTGTACACGTTAGGTGAAAAGGTCAAAATCTTCAAAAATGAGCATAAGCACAATGAAATTAATGCTGGAATCATCTTCAGGATGCTAGAATACACTAAATACAGCAACAATTTTGAGTCTACAACGTTTAGTTTAGGTGTGAGAGCCAAAATGAACTTTTTATTGCTTTAAATGCGTTTTGAGCACCTGATTGTACACTTAAGGTGAAAATGTCAAAATCTTAAAATTAAGCATGAGCACAATGAAATTAATGCTGGAATCATCTTCAGGATGCTATAATACACTAAATACAGCAAACATTTTGAGTCTACAACGTTTAGTTTAGGTGTGAGAGCCAAAATGAACTTTTTATTGCTTTAAATGCGTTTTCAGCCCCTGATTGTACATGTTAGGTGAAAAGGTCAAAATCTTCAAAAATGAGCATAAGCACAATGAAATTAATGCTGGAATCATCTTCGGGATGCTATAATACACTAAATACAGCAAACATTTTGAGTCTACAACGTTTAGTTTAGGTGTGAGAGCCAAAATGAACTTTTTAATGCTTTAAATGCGTTTTCAGCCTGATTGTGCACTTTAGGTGAAAATGTCAAAATCTTAAAAATGAGCATGAGCACAATGAAATTAATGCTGGAATCATCTTCAGGATGCTAGAATTCACTAAATACAGCAACATTTTTGAGTCTACAACGTTTAGTTTAGGTGTGAGAGCCAAAATGAACTTTTTATTGCTTTAAACGCGTTTTCAGCCCCTGATTGTACACTTAAGGTGAAAATGTCAAAATCTTCAAAATGAGCATAAGCACAATGAAATTAATGCTGGAATCATCTTCAGGATGCTATAATACACTAAATACAGCAAACATTTTGAGTCTACAACGTTTAGTTTAGGTGTGAGAGCCAAAATGAACTTTTTATTGCTTTAAATGCGTTTTCAGCCCCTGATTGTACACGTTAGGTGAAAAGGTCAAAATCTTCAAAAATGAGCATAAGCACAATGAAATTAATGCTGGAATCATCTTCAGGATGCTATAATACACTAAATACAGCAAACATTTTGAGTCTACAACGTTTAGTTTAGGTGTGAGAGCCAAAATGAACTTTTTATTGCTTTAAATGCGTTTTCAGCCCCTGATTGTACACTTAAGGTGAAAATGTCAAAATCTTAAAATTGAGAATAAGCACAATGAAATTAATGCTGAAATTATCTTCAGGATGCTAGAATACACTAAATACAACAAAAATTTTGAGTCTACAACGTTTAGTTTAGGTGTGAGAGCCAAAATGAACTTTTTATTGCTTTAAATGCGTTTTCAGCCCCTGATTGTACACTTAAGGTGAAAATGTCAAATTCTTCAAAATGAGCATAAGCACAATGAAATTAATGCTGGAATCATCTTCAGGATGCTATAATACACTAAATACAGCAAACATTTTGAGTCTACAACGTTTAGTTTAGGCGTGAGAGCCAAAATGAACTTTTTATTGATTTAAATGCGTTTTCAGCCCCTGATGTACACTTAAGGTGAAAATGTCAAAATCTTAAAATTGAGAATAGGCACAATGAAATTAATGCTGAAATTATCTTCAGGATGCTAGAATACACTAAATACAGCAAAAATTTTGAGTCTACAACGTTTAGTTTAGGTGTGAGAGCCAAACTGATCTTTTTATTTCTTTAAATGTGTTTTCAGCCTGATTGTGCACTTAAGGTGAAAATGTCAAAATCTTAAAAATGAGCATGAGCACAATGAAATTAATGCTGGAATCATCTTCAGGATGCTAGAATACACTAAATACAGCAACATTTTTGAGTCTACAACGTTTAGTTTAGGTGTGAGAGCCAAAATTAACTTTTTATTGCTTTAAATGCGTTTTCAGCCTGATTGTGCACTTTAGGTGAAAATGTCAAAATCTTCAATATGAGCATAAGCACAATGAATTTAATGCTGGAATCATCTTCAGGATGCTAGAATACACTAAATACAGCAAAAATTTTGAGTCTACAACGTTTAGTTTAGGTGTGAGAGCCAAAATGAACTTTTTATTGCTTTAAATGCGTTTTCAGCCCCTGATTGTACACGTTAGGTGAAAAAGTCAAAATCTTCAAAAATGAGCATGAGCACAATGAAATTAATGCTGGAATCATCTTCAGGATGCTAGAATACACTAAATACAGCAACAATTTTGAGTCTACAACGTTTAGTTTAGGTGTGAGAGCCAAAATGAACTTTTTATTGCTTTAAATGCGTTTTGAGCACCTGATTGTACACTTAAGGTGAAAATGTCAAAATCTTAAAATTAAGCATGAGCACAATGAAATTAATGCTGGAATCATCTTCAGGATGCTATAATACACTAAATACAGCAAACATTTTGAGTCTACAACGTTTAGTTTAGGTGTGAGAGCCAAAATGAACTTTTTATTGCTTTAAATGCGTTTTCAGCCCCTGATTGTACACTTAAGGTGAAAATGTCAAAATCTTCAAAAATGAGCATAAGCACAGTGTAAATAATGCTGGAATCATCTTCAGGATGCTAGAATACACTAAATACAGTAAAAATTTTGACTCTACAACGTTTAGTTTAGGTATGAGAGCCAAAAAGAACTTTTTATTGCTTTAAATGCGTTTTCAGCCCCTGATTGTACACTTAAGGTGAAAATGTCAAAATCTTAAAATTGAGCATGAGCACAATGAAATTAATGATGGAATCATCTTCGGGATGCTATAATACACTAAATACAGCAACAATTTTGAGTCTACAACGTTTAGTTTAGGTGTGAGAGCCAAAATGAACTTTTTATTGCTTTAAATGCGTTTTGAGCACCTGATTGTACACTTAAGGTGAAAATGTCAAAATCTTAAAATTAAGCATGAGCACAATGAAATTAATGCTGGAATCATCTTCAGGATGCTATAATACACTAAATACAGCAAACATTTTGAGTCTACAACGTTTAGTTTAGGTGTGAGAGCCAAAATTAACTTTTTATTGCTTTAAATGCGTTTTCAGCCCCTGATTGTACACTTAAGGTGAAAATGTCAAAATCTTAAAATTGAGCATGAGCACAATGAAATTAATGCTGGAATCATCTTCGGGATGCTATAATACACTAAATACAGCAAACATTTTGAGTCTACAACGTTTAGTTTAGGTGTGAGAGCCAAAATGAACTTTTTAATGCTTTAAATGCGTTTTCAGCCTGATTGTGCACTTTAGGTGAAAATGTCAAAATCTTAAAAATGAGCATGAGCACAATGAAATTAATGCTGGAATCATCTTCAGGATGCTAGAATACACTAAATACAGCAACATTTTTGAGTCTACAACGTTTAGTTTAGGTGTGAGAGCCAAAATGAACTTTTTATTGCTTTAAACGCGTTTTCAGCCCCTGATTGTACACTTAAGGTGAAAATGTCAAAATCTTCAAAATGAGCATAAGCACAATGAAATTAATGCTGGAATCATCTTCAGGATGCTAGAATACACTAAATACAGCAAAAATTTTGAGTCTACAACGTTTAGTTTAGGTGTGAGAGCCAAAATGAACTTTTTATTGCTTGAAATGCGTTTTCAGCCTGATTGTGCACTTTAGGTGAAAATGTCAAAATCTTAAAAATAAGCATGAGCACAATGAAATTAATGCTGGAATCATCTTCAGGATGCTATAATACACTAAATACAGCAAACATTTTGAGTCTACAACGTTTAGTTTAGGTGTGAGAGCCAAAATGAACTTTTTATTGCTTTAAATGCGTTTTCAGCCCCTGATTGTACACGTTAGGTGAAAAGGTCAAAATCTTCAAAAATGAGCATAAGCACAATGAAATTAATGCTGGAATCATCTTCAGGATGCTAGAATACACTAAATACAGTAAAAATTTTGACTCTACAACGTTTAGTTTAGGTGTGAGAGCCAAAATGAACTTTTTATTGCTTTAAATGCGTTTTCAGCCTGATTGTGCACTTTAGGTGAAAATGTCAAAATCTTAAAAATGAGCATGAGCACAATGAAATTAATGCTTGAATCATCTTCAGGATGCTAGAATACACTAAATACAGCAACATTTTTGAGTCTACAACGTTTAGTTTAGGTGTGAGAGCCAAAATGAACTTTTTATTGCTTTAAACGCGTTTTCAGCCCCTGATTGTACACTTAAGGTGAAAATGTCAAAATATTCAAAATGAGCATAAGCACAATGAAATTAATGCTGGAATCATCTTTAGGATGCTAGAATACACTAAATACAGCAACAATTTTGAGTCTACAACGTTTAGTTTAGGTGTGAGAGCCAAAATGAACTTTTTATTGCTTGAAATGCGTTTTCAGCCTGATTGTACATGTTAGGTGAAAATGTCAAAATCTTAAAAATGAGCATGAGCACAATGAAATTAATGCTGGAATCATCTTCAGGATGCTATAATACACTAAATACAGCCAACGTTTTGAGTCTACAACGTTTAGTTTAGGTGTGAGAGCCAAAATGAACTTTTTATTGCTTTAAATGCGTTTTCAGCCCCGGATTGTACACTTAAGGTGAAAATGTCAAAATCTTAAAATTGAGAATAAGCACAATGAAATTAATGCTGAAATTATCTTCAGGATGCTAGAATACACTAAATACAGCAAAAATTTTGAGTCTACAACGTTTAGTTTAGGTGTGAGAGCCAAAATGAACTTTTTATTGCTTTAAATGCGTTTTCAGCCCCTGATTGTACACTTAAGGTGAAAATGTCAAAATCTTCAAAATGAGCAAAAGCGCAATGAAATTAATGCTGGAATCATCTTCAGGATGCTAGAATACACTAAATACAGCAACAATTTTGAGTCTACAACGTTTAGTTTAGGTGTGAGAGCCAAAATGAACTTTTTATTGCTTTAAACGCATTTTCAGCCCCGGATTGTACACTTAAGGTGAAAATGTCAAAATTCTCAAAATGAGCATAAGCACAATGAAATTAATGCTGGAATCATCTTCAGGATACTAGAATACACTAAATACAGCAAACATTTTGAGTCTACAACGTTTAGTTTAGGTGTGAGAGCCAAAATTAACTTTTTATTGCTTTAAATGCGTTTTGAGCCCCTGATTGTACACGTTAGGTGAAAATGTCAAAATCTTAAAATTGAGCATGAGCACAATGAAATTAATGCTGGAATCATCTTCAGGATGCTATAATACACTAAATACAGCAAACATTTTGAGTCTACAACGTTTAGTTTAGGTGTGAGAGCCAAAATGAACTTTTTATTGCTTTAAATAAGTTTTCAGCCCCTGATTGTACACTTAAGGTGAAAATGTCAAAATCTTAAAATTGAGAATAAGCACAATGAAATTAATGCTGAAATTGTCTTCAGGATGCTAAAATACACTAAATACAACAACAATTTTGAGTCTACAACGTTTAGTTTAGGTGTGAGAGCCAAAATGAACTTTTTATTGCTTTAAATGCGTTTTCAGCCCCTGATTGTACACTTAAGGTGAAAATGTCAAAATCTTCAAAATGAGCATAAGCACAATGAAATTAATGCTGGAATCATCTTCAGGATGCTAGAATACACTAAATACAGCAAAATTTTTGAGTCTACGTTTAGTTTAGGTGTGAGAGCCAAAATGAACTTTTTATTGCTTTAAACGCATTTTCAGCCCCGGATTGTACACTTAAGGTGAAAATGTCAAAATTCTCAAAATGAGCATAAGCACAATGAAATTAATGCTGGAATCATCTTCAGGATACTAGAATACACTAAATACAGCAAACATTTTGAGTCTACAACGTTTAGTTTAGGTGTGAGAGCCAAAATGAACTTTTTATTGCTTTAAATGCGTTTTCAGCCCCTGATTGTACACTTAAGGTGAAAATGTCAAAATCTTAAAATTGAGCATGAGCACAATGAAATTAATGCTGGAATCATCTTCAGGATGCTATAATACACTAAATACAGCAAACATTTTGAGTCTACAACGTTTAGTTTAGGCGTGAGAGCCAAAATTAACTTTTTATTGATTTAAATGCGTTTTCAGCCCCTGATTGTACACTTAAGGTGAAAATGTCAAAATCTTAAAATTGAGAATAGGCACATTGAAATTAATGCTGAAATTATCTTCAGGATGCTAGAATACACTAAATACAGCAAAAATTTTGAGTCTACAACGTTTAGTTTAGGTGTGAGAGCCAAACTGATCTTTTTATTGCTTTAAATGTGTTTTCAGCCTGATTGTGCACTTAAGGTGAAAATGTCAAAATCTTAAAAATGAGCATGAGCACAATGAAATTAATGCTGGAATCATCTTCAGGATGCTAGAATACACTAAATACAGTAAAAATTTTGAGTCTACAACGTTTAGTTTAGGTGTGAGAGCCAAAATGAACTTTTTATTGCTTTAAATGCGTTTTCAGCCCCTGATTGTACACTTAAGGTGAAAATGTCAAAATCTTCAATATGAGCATAAGCACAATGAATTTAATGCTGGAATCATCTTCAGGATGCTAGAATACACTAAATACAGCAAAAATTTTGAGTCTACAACGTTTAGTTTAGGTGTAAGAGACAACATGAACTTTTTATTGCTTGAAATGCGTTTTCAGCCTGATTGTGCACTTTAGGTGAAAAGGTCAAAATCTTAAAAATGAGCATGAGCACAATGAAATTAATGCTGGAATCATCTTCAGGATGCTATAATACACTAAATACAGCAAACATTTTGAGTCTACAACGTTTAGTTTAGGTGTGAGAGCCAAAATGAACTTTTTATTGCTTTAAATGCGTTTTCAGCCCCTGATTGTACACTTAAGGTGAAAATGTCAAAATCTTAAAATTGAGAATAAGCACAATGAAATTAATGCTGAAATTATCTTCAGGATGCTAGAATACACTAAATACAGCAAAAATTTTGAGTCTACAACGTTTAGTTTAGGTGTGAGAGCCAAAATGAACTTTTTATTGCTTTAAATGCGTTTTCAGCCCCTGATTGTACACTTAAGGTGAAAATGTCAAAATCTTAAAATTGAGAATAAGCACAATGAAATTAATGCTGGAATCATCTTCAGGATGCTAGAATACACTAAATACAGCAACAATTTTGAGTCTACAACGTTTAGTTTAGGTGTGAGAGCCAAAATGAACTTTTTATTGCTTTAAATGCGTTTTCATTCCCTGATTGTACATGTTAGGTGAAAAGGTCAAAATCTTCAAAATGTGCATAAGCACAGTGTAAATAATGCTGGAATCATCTTCAGAATGCTAGAATACACTAAATACAGTAAAAATTTTATTTTGACTCTACAACGTTTAGTTTAGGTATGAGAGCCAAAAAGAACTTTTTATTGCTTTAAATGCGTTTTCAGCCCCTGATTGTACACTTAAGGTGAAAATGTCAAAATCTTAAAATTGAGCATGAGCACAATGAAATTAATGCTGGAATCATCTTCGGGATGCTATAATACACTAAATACAGCAACAATTTTGAGTCTACAACGTTTAGTTTAGGTGTGAGAGCCAAAATGAACTTTTTATTGCTTTAAATGCGTTTTGAGCAATTGATTGTACACTTAAGGTGAAAATGTCAAAATCTTAAAATTAAGCATGAGCACAATGAAATTAATGCTGGAATCATCTTCAAGATGCTATAATACACTAAATACAGCAAACATTTTGAGTCTACAACGTTTAGTTTAGGTGTGAGAGCCAAAATGAACTTTTTATTGCTTTAAATGCGTTTTCAGCCCCTGATTGTACATGTTAGGTGAAAATGTCAAAATCTTAAAATTGAGCATAAGCACAGTGTAAATAATGTTGGAATCATCTTCAGGATGCTAGAATACACTAAATACAGTAAAAATTTTGACTCTACAACGTTTAGTTTAGGTATGAGAGCCAAAAAGAACTTTTTATTGCTTTAAATGCGTTTTCAGCCCCTGATTGTACACTTAAGGTGAAAATGTCAAAATCTTAAAATTGAGCATGAGCACAATGAAATTAATGCTGGAATCATCTTCGGGATGCTATAATACACTAAATACAGCAAACATTTTGAGTCTACAACGTTTAGTTTAGGTGTGAGAGCCAAAATGAACTTTTTAATGCTTTAAATGCGTTTTCAGCCTGATTGTGCACTTTAGGTGAAAATGTCAAAATCTTAAAAATGAGCATGAGCACAATGAAATTAATGCTGGAATCATCTTCAGGATGCTAGAATACACTAAATACAGCAACATTTTTGAGTCTACAACGTTTAGTTTAGGTGTGAGAGCCAAAATGAACTTTTTATTGCTTTAAACGCGTTTTCAGCCCCTGATTGTACACTTAAGGTGAAAATGTCAAAATCTTCAAAATGAGCATAAGCACAATGAAATTAATGCTGGAATCATCTTCAGGATGCTAGAATACACTAAATACAGCAAAAATTTTGAGTCTACAACGTTTAGTTTAGGTGTGAGAGTCAAAATGAACTTTTTATTGCTTGAAATGCGTTTTCAGCCTGATTGTGCACTTTAGGTGAAAATGTCAAAATCTTAAAAATGAGCATGAGCACAATGAAATTAATGCTGGAATCATCTTCAGGATGCTATAATACACTAAATACAGTAACCATTTTGAGTCTACAACGTTTAGTTTAGGTGTGAGAGCCAAAATGAACTTTTTATTGCTTTAAATGCGTTTTCAGCCCCTGATTGTACACTTAAGGTGAAAATGTCAAAATCTTAAAATTGAGAATAAGCACAATAAAATTAATGCTGAAATTATCTTCAGGATGCTATAATACACTAAATACAGCAAAAATTTTGAGTCTACAACGTTTAGTTTAGGTGTGAGAGCCAAAATGAACTTTTTATTGCTTTAAATGCGTTTTCAGCCCCTGATTGTACACTTAAGGTGAAAATGTCACAATCTTCAAAATGAGCATAAGCACAATGAAATTAATGCTGGAATCATCTTCAGGATACTAGAATACACTAAATACAGCAAACATTTTGAGTCTACAACGTTTAGTTTAGGTGTGAGAGCCAAAATGAACTTTTTATTGCTTGAAATGCGTTTTCAGCCTGATAGTGCTCTTTAGGTGAAAATGTCAAAATCTTAAAAATGAGCATGAGCACAATGAAATTAATGCTGGAATCATCTTCAGGATGCTATAATACACTAAATACAGCAAACATTTTGAGTCTACAACGTTTAGTTTAGGTGTGAGAGCCAAAATGAACTTTTTATTGCTTTAAATGCGTTTTCAGCCCCTGATTGTACACTTAAGGTGAAAATGTCAAAATCTTAAAATTGAGAATAAGCACAATTAAATTTATTCTGAAATTATCTTCAGGATGCTAGAATACACTAAATACAGCAAAAATTTTGAGTCTACAACGTTTAGTTTAGGTGTGAGAGCCAAAATGAACTTTTTATTGCTTTAAATGCGTTTTCAGCCCCTGATTGTACACTTAAGGTGAAAATGTCAAAATCTTCAAAATGAGCATAAGCGCAATGAAATTAATGCTGGAATCATCTTCAGGATGCTAGAATACACTAAATACAGCAAAAATTTTGAGTCTACAACGTTTAGTTTAGGTGTGAGAGCCAAAATGAACTTTTTATTGCTTGAAATGCGTTTTCAGCCTGATTGTACATGTTAGGTGAAAATGTCAAAATCTTCAAAAATGAGCATAAGCACAATGAAATTAATGCTGGAATCATCTTCAGGATGCTAGAATACACTAAATACAGTAAAAATTTTGACTCTACAACGTTTAGTTTAGGTATGAGAGCCAAAAAGAACTTTTTATTGCTTTAAATGCGTTTTCAGCCCCTGATTGTAAACTGAAGGTGAAAATGTCAAAATCTTAAAATTGAGCATGAGCACATTGAAATTAATGCTGGAATCATCTTCAGGATGCTATAATACACTAAATACAGCAAACATTTTGAGTCTACAACGTTTAGTTTAGGTGTGAGAGCCAAAATGAACTTTTTATTGCTTTAAATGCGTTTTCAGCCCCTGATTGTACACTTAAGGTGAAAATGTCAAAATCTTAAAATTGAGCATGAGCACAATGAAATTAATGCTGGAATCATCTTCAGGATGCTATAATACACTAAATACAGCAAACATTTTGAGTCTACAACGTTTAGTTTAGGCGTGAGAGCCAAAATTAACTTTTTATTGATTTAAATGCGTTTTCAGCCCCTGATTGTACACTTAAGGTGAAAATGTCAAAATCTTAAAATTTAGAATAGGCACATTGAAATTAATGCTGAAATTATCTTCAGGATGCTAGAATACACTAAATACAGCAAAAATTTTGAGTCTACAACGTTTAGTTTAGGTGTGAGAGCCAAAATGAACTTTTTAATGCTTTAAATGCGTTTTCAGCCTGATTGTGCACTTTAGGTGAAAATGTCAAAATCTTAAAAATGAGCATGAGCACAATGAAATTAATGCTGGAATCATCTTCAGGATGCTAGAATTCACTAAATACAGCAACATTTTTGAGTCTACAACGTTTAGTTTAGGTGTGAGAGCCAAAATGAACTTTTTATTGCTTTAAACGCGTTTTCAGCCCCTGATTGTACACTTAAGGTGAAAATGTCAAAATCTTCAAAATGAGCATAAGCACAATGAAATTAATGCTGGAATCATCTTCAGGATGCTATAATACACTAAATACAGCAAACATTTTGAGTCTACAACGTTTAGTTTAGGTGTGAGAGCCAAAATGAACTTTTTATTGCTTTAAATGCGTTTTCAGCCCCTGATTGTACACGTTAGGTGAAAAGGTCAAAATCTTCAAAAATGAGCATAAGCACAATGAAATTAATGCTGGAATCATCTTCAGGATGCTATAATACACTAAATACAGCAAACATTTTGAGTCTACAACGTTTAGTTTAGGTGTGAGAGCCAAAATGAACTTTTTATTGCTTTAAATGCGTTTTCAGCCCCTGATTGTACACTTAAGGTGAAAATGTCAAAATCTTAAAATTGAGAATAAGCACAATGAAATTAATGCTGAAATTATCTTCAGGATGCTAGAATACACTAAATACAACAAAAATTTTGAGTCTACAACGTTTAGTTTAGGTGTGAGAGCCAAAATGAACTTTTTATTGCTTTAAATGCGTTTTCAGCCCCTGATTGTACACTTAAGGTGAAAATGTCAAATTCTTCAAAATGAGCATAAGCACAATGAAATTAATGCTGGAATCATCTTCAGGATGCTATAATACACGAAATACAGCAAACATTTTGAGTCTACAACGTTTAGTTTAGGCGTGAGAGCCAAAATGAACTTTTTATTGATTTAAATGCGTTTTCAGCCCCTGATGTACACTTAAGGTGAAAATGTCAAAATCTTAAAATTGAGAATAGGCACAATGAAATTAATGCTGAAATTATCTTCAGGATGCTAGAATACACTAAATACAGCAAAAATTTTGAGTCTACAACGTTTAGTTTAGGTGTGAGAGCCAAACTGATCTTTTTATTTCTTTAAATGTGTTTTCAGCCTGATTGTGCACTTAAGGTGAAAATGTCAAAATCTTAAAAATGAGCATGAGCACAATGAAATTAATGCTGGAATCATCTTCAGGATGCTAGAATACACTAAATACAGCAACATTTTTGAGTCTACAACGTTTAGTTTAGGTGTGAGAGCCAAAATTAACTTTTTATTGCTTTAAATGCGTTTTCAGCCTGATTGTGCACTTTAGGTGAAAATGTCAAAATCTTCAATATGAGCATAAGCACAATGAATTTAATGCTGGAATCATCTTCAGGATGCTAGAATACACTAAATACAGCAAAAATTTTGAGTCTACAACGTTTAGTTTAGGTGTGAGAGCCAAAATGAACTTTTTATTGCTTTAAATGCGTTTTCAGCCCCTGATTGTACACGTTAGGTGAAAAAGTCAAAATCTTCAAAAATGAGCATGAGCACAATGAAATTAATGCTGGAATCATCTTCAGGATGCTAGAATACACTAAATACAATAACAATTTTGAGTCTACAACGTTTAGTTTAGGTGTGAGAGCCAAAATGAACTTTTTATTGCTTTAAATGCGTTTTGAGCACCTGATTGTACACTTAAGGTGAAAATGTCAAAATCTTAAAATTAAGCATGAGCACAATGAAATTAATGCTGGAATCATCTTCAGGATGCTATAATACACTAAATACAGCAAACATTTTGAGTCTACAACGTTTAGTTTAGGTGTGAGAGCCAAAATGAACTTTTTATTGCTTTAAATGCGTTTTCAGCCCCTGATTGTACACTTAAGGTGAAAATGTCAAAATCTTCAAAAATGAGCATAAGCACAGTGTAAATAATGCTGGAATCATCTTCAGGATGCTAGAATACACTAAATACAGTAAAAATTTTGACTCTACAACGTTTAGTTTAGGTATGAGAGCCAAAAAGAACTTTTTATTGCTTTAAATGCGTTTTCAGCCCCTGATTGTACACTTAAGGTGAAAATGTCAAAATCTTAAAATTGAGCATGAGCACAATGAAATTAATGATGGAATCATCTTCGGGATGCTATAATACACTAAATACAGCAACAATTTTGAGTCTACAACGTTTAGTTTAGGTGTGAGAGCCAAAATGAACTTTTTATTGCTTTAAATGCGTTTTGAGCACCTGATTGTACACTTAAGGTGAAAATGTCAAAATCTTAAAATTAAGCATGAGCACAATGAAATTAATGCTGGAATCATCTTCAGGATGCTATAATACACTAAATACAGCAAACATTTTGAGTCTACAACGTTTAGTTTAGGTGTGAGAGCCAAATTTAACTTTTTATTGCTTTAAATGCGTTTTCAGCCCCTGATTGTACACTTAAGGTGAAAATGTCAAAATCTTAAAATTGAGCATGAGCACAATGAAATTAATGCTGGAATCATCTTCGGGATGCTATAATACACTAAATACAGCAAACATTTTGAGTCTACAACGTTTAGTTTAGGTGTGAGAGCCAAAATGAACTTTTTAATGCTTTAAATGCGTTTTCAGCCTGATTGTGCACTTTAGGTGAAAATGTCAAAATCTTAAAAATGAGCATGAGCACAATGAAATTAATGCTGGAATCATCTTCAGGATGCTAGAATACACTAAATACAGCAACATTTTTGAGTCTACAACGTTTAGTTTAGGTGTGAGAGCCAAAATGAACTTTTTATTGCTTTAAACGCGTTTTCAGCCCCTGATTGTACACTTAAGGTGAAAATGTCAAAATCTTCAAAATGAGCATAAGCACAATGAAATTAATGCTGGAATCATCTTCAGGATGCTAGAATACACTAAATACAGCAAAAATTTTGAGTCTACAACGTTTAGTTTAGGTGTGAGAGCCAAAATGAACTTTTTATTGCTTGAAATGCGTTTTCAGCCTGATTGTGCACTTTAGGTGAAAATGTCAAAATCTTAAAAATAAGCATGAGCACAATGAAATTAATGCTGGAATCATCTTCAGGATGCTATAATACACTAAATACAGCAAACATTTTGAGTCTACAACGTTTAGTTTAGGTGTGAGAGCCAAAATGAACTTTTTATTGCTTTAAATGCGTTTTCAGCCCCTGATTGTACACTTAAGGTGAAAATGTCAAAATCTTAAAATTGAGAATAAGCACAATGAAATTAATGCTGAAATTATCTTCAGGATGCTAGAATACTCTAAATACAACAAAAATTTTGAGTCTACAACGTTTAGTTTAGGTGTGAGAGCCAAAATGAACTTTTTATTGCTTTAAATGCGTTTTCAGCCCCTGATTGTACACTTAAGGTGAAAATGTCAAATTCTTCAAAATGAGCAAAAGCACAATGAAATTAATGCTGGAATCATCTTCAGGATGCTAGAATACACTAAATACAGCAAACATTTTGAGTCTGCAACGTTTAGTTTAGGTGTGAGAGCCAAAATGAACTTTTTATTGCTTTAAATGCGTTTTCAGCCCCTGATTGTACACGTTAGGTGAAAAGGTCAAAATCTTCAAAAATGAGCATAAGCACAATGAAATTAATGCTGGAATCATCTTCAGGATGCTAGAATACACTAAATACAGCAACAATTTTGAGTCTACAACGTTTAGTTTAGGTGTGAGAGCCAAAATGAACTTTTTATTGCTTTAAATGCGTTTTGAGCACCTGATTGTACACTTAAGGTGAAAATGTCAAAATCTTAAAATTAAGCATGAGCACAATGAAATTAATGCTGGAATCATCTTCAGGATGCTATAATACACTAAATACAGCAAACATTTTGAGTCTACAACGTTTAGTTTAGGTGTGAGAGCCAAAATGAACTTTTTATTGCTTTAAATGCGTTTTCAGCCCCTGATTGTACATGTTAGGTGAAAAGGTCAAAATCTTCAAAAATGAGCATAAGCACAGTGTAAATAATGCTGGAATCATCTTCAGGATGCTAGAATACACTAAATACAGTAAAAATTTTGACTCTACAACGTTTAGTTTAGGTATGAGAGCCAAAAAGAACTTTTTATTGCTTTAAATGCGTTTTCAGCCCCTGATTGTACACTTAAGGTAAAAATGTCAAAATCTTAAAATTGAGCATGAGCACAATGAAATTAATGATGGAATCATTTTCGGGATGCTATAATACACTAAATACAGCAACAATTTTGAGTCTACAACGTTTAGTTTAGGTGTGAGAGCCAAAATGAACTTTTTATTGCTTTAAATGCGTTTTGAGCACCTGATTGTACACTTAAGGTGAAAATGTCAAAATCTTAAAATTAAGCATGAGCACAATGAAATTAATGCTGGAATCATCTTCAGGATGCTAGAATACAATAAATACAGCAAACATTTTGAGTCTACAACGTTTAGTTTAGGTGTGAGAGCCAAAATGAACTTTTTAATGCTTTAAATGCGTTTTCAGCCTGATTGTGCACTTTAGGTGAAAATGTCAAAATCTTAAAAATGAGCATGAGCACAATGAAATTAATGCTGGAATCATCTTCAGGATGCTAGAATACACTAAATACAGCAACATTTTTGAGTCTACAACGTTTAGTTTAGGTGTGAGAGCCAAAATGAACTTTTTATTGCTTTAAACGCGTTTTCAGCCCCTGATTGTACACTTAAGGTGAAAATGTCAAAATCTTCAAAATGAGCATAAGCACAATGAAATTAATGCTGGAATCATCTTCAGGATGCTAGAATACACTAAATACAGCAAAAATTTTGAGTCTACAACGTTTAGTTTAGGTGTGAGAGCCAAAATGAACTTTTTATTGCTTGAAATGTGTTTTCAGCCTGATTGTGCACTTTAGGTGAAAATGTCAAAATCTTAAAAATGAGCATGAGCACAATGAAATTAATGCTGGAATCATCTTCAGGATGCTATAATACACTAAATACAGCAAACATTTTGAGTCTACAACGTTTAGTTTAGGTGTGAGAGCCAAAATGAACTTTTTATTGCTTTAAATGCGTTTTCAGCCCCTGATTGTACACGTTAGGTGAAAAGGTCAAAATCTTCAAAAATGAGCATAAGCACAATGAAATTAATGCTGGAATCATCTTCAGGATGCTAGAATACACTAAATACAGTAAAAATTTTGACTCTACAACGTTTAGTTTAGGTATGAGAGCCAAAAAGAACTTTTTATTGCTTTAAATGCGTTTTCAGCCCCTGATTGTACACTTAAGGTGAAAATGTCAAAATCTTAAAATTGAGCATGAGCACAATGAAATTAATGCTGGAATCATCTTCAGGATGCTATAATACACTAAATACAGCAAACATTTTGAGTCTACAACGTTTAGTTTAGGTGTGAGAGCCAAAATGAACTTTTTATTGCTTTAAATGCGTTTTCAGCCCCTGATTGTACACTTAAGGTGAAAATGTCAAAATCTTAAAATTGAGAATAAGCACAATGAAATTAATGCTGAAATTATCTTCAGGATGCTAGAATACACTAAATACAACAAAAATTTTGAGTCTACAACGTTTAGTTTAGGTGTGAGAGCCAAAATGAACTTTTTATTGCTTTAAATGCGTTTTCAGCCCCTGATTGTACACTTAAGGTGAAAATGTCAAATTCTTCAAAATGAGCATAAGCACAATGAAATTAATGCTGGAATCATCTTCAGGATGCTAGAATACACTAAATACAGCAAAAATTTTGAGTCTGCAACGTTTAGTTTAGGTGTGAGAGCCAAAATGAACTTTTTATTGCTTTAAATGCGTTTTGAGCACCTGATTGTACACTTAAGGTGAAAATGTCAAAATCTTAAAATTGAGCATGAGCACAATGAAATTAATGCTGGAATCATCTTCAGGATGCTATAATACACTAAATACAGCAAACATTTTGAGTCTACAACGTTTAGTTTAGGCGTGAGAGCCAAAATGAACTTTTTATTGATTTAAATGCGTTTTCAGCCCCTGATTGTACACTTAAGGTGAAAATGTCAAAATCTTAAAATTGAGAATAGGCACAATGAAATTAATGCTGAAATTATCTTCAGGATGCTAGAATACACTAAATACAGCAAAAATTTTGAGTCTACAACGTTTAGTTTAGGTGTGAGAGCCAAACTGATCTTTTTATTGCTTTAAATGTGTTTTCAGCCTGATTGTGCACTTAAGGTGAAAATGTCAAAATCTTAAAAATGAGCATGAGCACAATGAAATTAATGCTGGAATCATCTTCAGGATGCTATAATACACTAAATACAGCAAACATTTTGAGTCTACAACGTTTAGTTTAGGTGTGAGAGCCAAAATGAACTTTTTATTGCTTTAAATGCGTTTTCAGCCCCTGATTGTACACGTTAGGTGAAAAGGTCAAAATCTTCAAAAATGAGCATAAGCACAATGAAATTAATACTGGAATCATCTTCAGGATGCTAGAATACACTAAATACAGTAAAAATTTTGACTCTACAACGTTTAGTTTAGGTATGAGAGCCAAAAAGAACTTTTTATTGCTTTAAATGCGTTTTCAGCCCCTGATTGTACACTTAAGGTGAAAATGTCAAAATCTTAAAATTGAGCATGAGCACAATGAAATTAATGCTGGAATCATCTTCAGGATGCTATAATACACTAAATACAGCAAACATTTTGAGTCTACAACGTTTAGTTTAGGTGTGAGAGCCAAAATGAACTTTTTATTGCTTTAAATGCGTTTTCAGCCCCTGATTGTACACTTAAGGTGAAAATGTCAAAATCTTAAAATTGAGAATAAGCACAATGAAATTAATGCTGAAATTATCTTCAGGATGCTAGAATACACTAAATACAACAAAAATTTTGAGTCTACAACGTTTAGTTTAGGTGTGAGAGCCAAAATGAACTTTTTATTGCTTTAAATGCGTTTTCAGCCCCTGATTGTACACTTAAGGTGAAAATGTCAAATTCTTCAAAATGAGCATAAGCACAATGAAATTAATGCTGGAATCATCTTCAGGATGCTAGAATACACTAAATACAGCAAAAATTTTGAGTCTGCAACGTTTAGTTTAGGTGTGAGAGCCAAAATGAACTTTTTATTGCTTTAAATGCGTTTTGAGCACCTGATTGTACACTTAAGGTGAAAATGTCAAAATCTTAAAATTGAGCATGAGCACAATGAAATTAATGCTGGAATCATCTTCAGGATGCTATAATACACTAAATACAGCAAACATTTTGAGTCTACAACGTTTAGTTTAGGCGTGAGAGCCAAAATGAACTTTTTATTGATTTAAATGCGTTTTCAGCCCCTGATTGTACACTTAAGGTGAAAATGTCAAAATCTTAAAATTGAGAATAGGCACAATGAAATTAATGCTGAAATTATCTTCAGGATGCTAGAATACACTAAATACAGCAAAAATTTTGAGTCTACAACGTTTAGTTTAGGTGTGAGAGCCAAACTGATCTTTTTATTGCTTTAAATGTGTTTTCAGCCTGATTGTGCACTTAAGGTGAAAATGTCAAAATCTTAAAAATGAGCATGAGCACAATGAAATTAATGCTGGAATCATCTTCAGGATGCTAGAATACACTAAATACAGCAACATTTTTTAGTCTACAACGTTTAGTTTAGGTGTGAGAGCCAAAATTAACTTTTTATTGCTTTAAATGAGTTTTCAGCCTGATTGTGCACTTTAGGTGAAAATGTCAAAATCTTCAATATGAGCATAAGCACAATGAATTTAATGCTGGAATCATCTTCAGGATGCTAGAATACACTAAATACAGCAAACATTTTGAGTCTACAACGTTTAGTTTAGGTGTGAGAGCCAAAATGAACTTTTTATTGCTTTAAATGCGTTTTCAGCCCCTGATTGTACACGTTAGGTGAAAAGGTCAAAATCTTCAAAAATGAGCATAAGCACAATGAAATTAATGCTGGAATCATCTTCAGGATGCTAGAATACACTAAATACAGCAACAATTTTGAGTCTACAACGTTTAGTTTAGGTGTGAGAGCCAAAATGAACTTTTTATTGCTTTAAATGCGTTTTCAGCCCCTGATTGTACACTTAAGTTGAAAATGTCAAAATCTTAAAATTGAGCATGAGCACAATGAAATTAATGATGGAATCATCTTCGGGATGCTATAATACACTAAATACAGCAACAATTTTGAGTCTACAACGTTTAGTTTAGGTGTGAGAGCCAAAATGAACTTTTTATTGCTTTAAATGCGTTTTGAGCACCTGATTGTACACTTAAGGTGAAAATGTCAAAATCTTAAAATTAAGCATGAGCACAATGAAATTAATGCTGGAATCATCTTCAGGATGCTATAATACACTAAATACAGCAAACATTTTGAGTCTACAACGTTTAGTTTAGGTGTGAGAGCCAAAATGAACTTTTTATTGCTTTAAATGCGTTTTCAGCCCCTGATTGTACACTTAAGGTGAAAATGTCAAAATCTTAAAATTGAGCATGAGCACAATGAAATTAATGCTGGAATCATCTTCGGGATGCTATAATACACTAAATACAGCAAACATTTTGAGTCTACAACGTTTAGTTTAGGTGTGAGAGCCAAAATGAACTTTTTAATGCTTTAAATGCGTTTTCAGCCTGATTGTGCACTTTAGGTGAAAATGTCAAAATCTTAAAAATGAGCATGAGCACAATGAAATTAATGCTGGAATCATCTTCAGGATGCTATAATACACTAAATACAGCAAACATTTTGAGTCTACAACGTTTAGTTTAGGTGTGAGAGCCAAAATGAACTTTTTATTGCTTTAAATGCGTTTTCAGCCCCTGATTGTACACGTTAGGTGAAAAGGTCAAAATCTTCAAAAATGAGCATAAGCACAATGAAATTAATGCTGGAATCATCTTCAGGATGCTATAATACACTAAATACAGCAAACATTTTGAGTCTACAACGTTTAGTTTAGGTGTGAGAGCCAAAATGAACTTTTTATTGCTTTAAATGCGTTTTCAGCCCCTGATTGTACACTTAAGGTGAAAATGTCAAAATCTTAAAATTGAGAATAAGCACAATGAAATTAATGCTGAAATTATCTTCAGGATGCTAGAATACACTAAATACAGCAAAAATTTTGAGTCTGCAACGTTTAGTTTAGGTGTGAGAGCCAAAATTAACTTTTTATTGCTTTAAATGCGTTTTCAGCCTGATTGTGCACTTTAGGTGAAAATGTCAAAATCTTCAATATGAGCATAAGCACAATGAATTTAATGCTGGAATCATCTTCAGGATGCTAGAATACACTAAATACAGCAAAAATTTTGAGTCTACAACGTTTAGTTTAGGTGTGAGAGCCAAAATGAACTTTTTATTGCTTTAAATGCGTTTTCAGCCCCTGATTGTACACGTTAGGTGAAAAGGTCAAAATCTTCAAAAATGAGCATAAGCACAATGAAATTAATGCTGGAATCATCTTCAGGATGCTAGAATACACTAAATACAGCAACAATTTTGAGTCTACAACGTTTAGTTTAGGTGTGAGAGCCAAAATGAACTTTTTATTGCTTTAAATGCGTTTTGAGCACCTGATTGTACACTTAAGGTGAAAATGTCAAAATCTGAAAATTAAGCATGAGCACAATGAAATTAATGCTGGAATCATCTTCAGGATGCTATAATACACTAAATACAGCAAACATTTTGAGTCTACAACGTTTAGTTTAGGTGTGAGAGCCAAAATGAACTTTTTATTGCTTTAAATGCGTTTTCAGCCCCTGATTGTACATGTTAGGTGAAAAGGTCAAAATCTTCAAAAATGAGCATAAGCACAATGAAATTAATGCTGGAATCATCTTCGGGATGCTATAATACACTAAATACAGCAAACATTTTGAGTCTACAACGTTTAGTTTAGGTGTGAGAGCCAAAATTAACTTTTTAATGCTTTAAATGCGTTTTCAGCCTGATTGTGCACTTTAGGTGAAAATGTCAAAATCTTAAAAATGAGCATGAGCACAATGAAATTAATGCTGGAATCATCTTCAGGATGCTAGAATTCACTAAATACAGCAACATTTTTGAGTCTACAACGTTTAGTTTAGGTGTGAGAGCCAAAATGAACTTTTTATTGCTTTAAACGCGTTTTCAGCCCCTGATTGTACACTTAAGGTGAAAATGTCAAAATCTTCAAAATGAGCATAAGCACAATGAAATTAATGCTGGAATCATCTTCAGGATGCTATAATACACTAAATACAGCAAACATTTTGAGTCTACAACGTTTAGTTTAGGTGTGAGAGCCAAAATGAACTTTTTATTGCTTTAAATGCGTTTTCAGCCCCTGATTGTACACGTTAGGTGAAAAGGTCAAAATCTTCAAAAATGAGCATAAGCACAATGAAATTAATGCTGGAATCATCTTCAGGATGCTATAATACACTAAATACAGCAAACATTTTGAGTCTACAACGTTTAGTTTAGGTGTGAGAGCCAAAATGAACTTTTTATTGCTTTAAATGCGTTTTCAGCCCCTGATTGTACACTTAAGGTGAAAATGTCAAAATCTTAAAATTGAGAATAAGCACAATGAAATTAATGCTGAAATTATCTTCAGGATGCTAGAATACACTAAATACAACAAAAATTTTGAGTCTACAACGTTTAGTTTAGGTGTGAGAGCCAAAATGAACTTTTTATTGCTTTAAATGCGTTTTCAGCCCCTGATTGTACACTTAAGGTGAAAATGTCAAATTCTTCAAAATGAGCATAAGCACAATGAAATTAATGCTGGAATCATCTTCAGGATGCTATAATACACTAAATACAGCAAACATTTTGAGTCTACAACGTTTAGTTTAGGCGTGAGAGCCAAAATGAACTTTTTATTGATTTAAATGCGTTTTCAGCCCCTGATGTACACTTAAGGTGAAAATGTCAAAATCTTAAAATTGAGAATAGGCACAATGAAATTAATGCTGAAATTATCTTCAGGATGCTAGAATACACTAAATACAGCAAAAATTTTGAGTCTACAACGTTTAGTTTAGGTGTGAGAGCCAAACTGATCTTTTTATTTCTTTAAATGTGTTTTCAGCCTGATTGTGCACTTAAGGTGAAAATGTCAAAATCTTAAAAATGAGCATGAGCACAATGAAATTAATGCTGGAATCATCTTCAGGATGCTAGAATACACTAAATACAGCAACATTTTTGAGTCTACAACGTTTAGTTTAGGTGTGAGAGCCAAAATTAACTTTTTATTGCTTTAAATGCGTTTTCAGCCTGATTGTGCACTTTAGGTGAAAATGTCAAAATCTTCAATATGAGCATAAGCACAATGAATTTAATGCTGGAATCATCTTCAGGATGCTAGAATACACTAAATACAGCAAAAATTTTGAGTCTACAACGTTTAGTTTAGGTGTGAGAGCCAAAATGAACTTTTTATTGCTTTAAATGCGTTTTCAGCCCCTGATTGTACACGTTAGGTGAAAAAGTCAAAATCTTCAAAAATGAGCATGAGCACAATGAAATTAATGCTGGAATCATCTTCAGGATGCTAGAATACACTAAATACAGCAACAATTTTGAGTCTACAACGTTTAGTTTAGGTGTGAGAGCCAAAATGAACTTTTTATTGCTTTAAATGCGTTTTGAGCACCTGATTGTACACTTAAGGTGAAAATGTCAAAATCTTAAAATTAAGCATGAGCACAATGAAATTAATGCTGGAATCATCTTCAGGATGCTATAATACACTAAATACAGCAAACATTTTGAGTCTACAACGTTTAGTTTAGGTGTGAGAGCCAAAATGAACTTTTTATTGCTTTAAATGCGTTTTCAGCCCCTGATTGTACACTTAAGGTGAAAATGTCAAAATCTTCAAAAATGAGCATAAGCACAGTGTAAATAATGCTGGAATCATCTTCAGGATGCTAGAATACACTAAATACAGTAAAAATTTTGACTCTACAACGTTTAGTTTAGGTATGAGAGCCAAAAAGAACTTTTTATTGCTTTAAATGCGTTTTCAGCCCCTGATTGTACACTTAAGGTGAAAATGTCAAAATCTTAAAATTGAGCATGAGCACAATGAAATTAATGATGGAATCATCTTCGGGATGCTATAATACACTAAATACAGCAACAATTTTGAGTCTACAACGTTTAGTTTAGGTGTGAGAGCCAAAATGAACTTTTTATTGCTTTAAATGCGTTTTGAGCACCTGATTGTACACTTAAGGTGAAAATGTCAAAATCTTAAAATTAAGCATGAGCACAATGAAATTAATGCTGGAATCATCTTCAGGATGCTATAATACACTAAATACAGCAAACATTTTGAGTCTACAACGTTTAGTTTAGGTGTGAGAGCCAAAATTAACTTTTTATTGCTTTAAATGCGTTTTCAGCCCCTGATTGTACACTTAAGGTGAAAATGTCAAAATCTTAAAATTGAGCATGAGCACAATGAAATTAATGCTGGAATCATCTTCGGGATGCTATAATACACTAAATACAGCAAACATTTTGAGTCTACAACGTTTAGTTTAGGTGTGAGAGCCAAAATGAACTTTTTAATGCTTTAAATGCGTTTTCAGCCTGATTGTGCACTTTAGGTGAAAATGTCAAAATCTTAAAAATGAGCATGAGCACAATGAAATTAATGCTGGAATCATCTTCAGGATGCTAGAATACACTAAATACAGCAACATTTTTGAGTCTACAACGTTTAGTTTAGGTGTGAGAGCCAAAATGAACTTTTTATTGCTTTAAACGCGTTTTCAGCCCCTGATTGTACACTTAAGGTGAAAATGTCAAAATCTTCAAAATGAGCATAAGCACAATGAAATTAATGCTGGAATCATCTTCAGGATGCTAGAATACACTAAATACAGCAAAAATTTTGAGTCTACAACGTTTAGTTTAGGTGTGAGAGCCAAAATGAACTTTTTATTGCTTGAAATGCGTTTTCAGCCTGATTGTGCACTTTAGGTGAAAATGTCAAAATCTTAAAAATAAGCATGAGCACAATCAAATTAATGCTGGAATCATCTTCAGGATGCTATAATACACTAAATACAGCAAACATTTTGAGTCTACAACGTTTAGTTTAGGTGTGAGAGCCAAAATGAACTTTTTATTGCTTTAAATGCGTTTTCAGCCCCTGATTGTACACGTTAGGTGAAAAGGTCAAAATCTTCAAAAATGAGCATAAGCACAATGAAATTAATGCTGGAATCATCTTCAGGATGCTAGAATACACTAAATACAGTAAAAATTTTGACTCTACAACGTTTAGTTTAGGTGTGAGAGCCAAAATGAACTTTTTATTGCTTTAAATGCGTTTTCAGCCTGATTGTGCACTTTAGGTGAAAATGTCAAAATCTTAAAAATGAGCATGAGCACAATGAAATTAATGCTGGAATCATCTTCAGGATGCTAGAATACACTAAATACAGCAACATTTTTGAGTCTACAACGTTTAGTTTAGGTGTGAGAGCCAAAATGAACTTTTTATTGCTTTAAACGCGTTTTCAGCCCCTGATTATACACTTAAGGTGAAAATGTCAAAATATTCAAAATGAGCATAAGCACAATGAAATTAATGCTGGAATCATCTTTAGGATGCTAGAATACACTAAATACAGCAACAATTTTGAGTCTACAACGTTTAGTTTAGGTGTGAGAGCCAAAATGAACTTTTTATTGCTTGAAATGCGTTTTCAGCCTGATTGTACATGTTAGGTGAAAATGTCAAAATCTTAAAAATGAGCATGAGCACAATGAAATTAATGCTGGAATCATCTTCAGGATGCTATAATACACTAAATACAGCCAACGTTTTGAGTCTACAACGTTTAGTTTAGGTGTGAGAGCCAAAATGAACTTTTTATTGCTTTAAATGCGTTTTCAGCCCCGGATTGTACACTTAAGGTGAAAATGTCAAAATCTTAAAATTGAGAATAAGCACAATGAAATTAATGCTGAAATTATCTTCAGGATGCTAGAATACACTAAATACAGCAAAAATTTTGAGTCTACAACGTTTAGTTTAGGTGTGAGAGCCAAAATGAACTTTTTATTGCTTTAAATGCGTTTTCAGCCCCTGATTGTACACTTAAGGTGAAAATGTCAAAATCTTCAAAATGAGCAAAAGCGCAATGAAATTAATGCTGGAATCATCTTCAGGATGCTAGAATACACTAAATACAGCAAAAATTTTGAGTCTACAACGTTTAGTTTAGGTGTGAGAGCCAAAATGAACTTTTTATTGCTTTAAACGCATTTTCAGCCCCGGATTGTACACTTAAGGTGAAAATGTCAAAATTCTCAAAATGAGCATAAGCACAATGAAATTAATGCTGGAATCATCTTCAGGATACTAGAATACACTAAATACAGCAAACATTTTGAGTCTACAACGTTTAGTTTAGGTGTGAGAGCCAAAATTAACTTTTTATTGCTTTAAATGCGTTTTGAGCCCCTGATTGTACACGTTAGGTGAAAATGTCAAAATCTTAAAATTGAGCATGAGCACAATGAAATTAATGCTGGAATCATCTTCAGGATGCTATAATACACTAAATACAGCAAACATTTTGAGTCTACAACGTTTAGTTTAGGTGTGAGAGCCAAAATGAACTTTTTATTGCTTTAAATAAGTTTTCAGCCCCTGATTGTACACTTAAGGTGAAAATATCAAAATCTTAAAATTGAGAATAAGCACAATGAAATTAATGCTGAAATTGTCTTCAGGATGCTAAAATACACTAAATACAACAACAATTTTGAGTCTACAACGTTTAGTTTAGGTGTGAGAGCCAAAATGAACTTTTTATTGCTTTAAATGCGTTTTCAGCCCCTGATTGTACACTTAAGGTGAAAATGTCAAAATCTTCAAAATGAGCATAAGCACAATGAAATTAATGCTGGAATCATCTTCAGGATGCTAGAATACACTAAATACAGCAAAATTTTTGAGTCTACGTTTAGTTTAGGTGTGAGAGCCAAAATGAACTTTTTATTGCTTTAAACGCATTTTCAGCCCCGGATTGTACACTTAAGGTGAAAATGTCAAAATTCTCAAAATGAGCATAAGCACAATGAAATTAATGCTGGAATCATCTTCAGGATACTAGAATACACTAAATACAGCAAACATTTTGAGTCTACAACGTTTAGTTTAGGTGTGAGAGCCAAAATGAACTTTTTATTGCTTTAAATGCGTTTTCAGCCCCTGATTGTACACTTAAGGTGAAAATGTCAAAATCTTAAAATTGAGCATGAGCACAATGAAATTAATGCTGGAATCATCTTCAGGATGCTATAATACACTAAATACAGCAAACATTTTGAGTCTACAACGTTTAGTTTAGGCGTGAGAGCCAAAATTAACTTTTTATTGATTTAAATGCGTTTTCAGCCCCTGATTGTACACTTAAGGTGAAAATGTCAAAATCTTAAAATTGAGAATAGGCACATTGAAATTAATGCTGAAATTATCTTCAGGATGCTAGAATACACTAAATACAGCAAAAATTTTGAGTCTACAACGTTTAGTTTAGGTGTGAGAGCCAAACTGATCTTTTTATTGCTTTAAATGTGTTTTCAGCCTGATTGTGCACTTAAGGTGAAAATGTCAAAATCTTAAAAATGAGCATGAGCACAATGAAATTAATGCTGGAATCATCTTCAGGATGCTAGAATACACTAAATACAGTAAAAATTTTGAGTCTACAACGTTTAGTTTAGGTGTGAGAGCCAAAATGAACTTTTTATTGCTTTAAATGCGTTTTCAGCCCCTGATTGTACACTTAAGGTGAAAATGTCAAAATCTTCAATATGAGCATAAGCACAATGAATTTAATGCTGGAATCATCTTCAGGATGCTAGAATACACTAAATACAGCAAAAATTTTGAGTCTACAACGTTTAGTTTAGGTGTAAGAGACAACATGAACTTTTTATTGCTTGAAATGCGTTTTCAGCCTGATTGTGCACTTTAGGTGAAAAGGTCAAAATCTTAAAAATGAGCATGAGCACAATGAAATTAATGCTGGAATCATCTTCAGGATGCTATAATACACTAAATACAGCAAACATTTTGAGTCTACAACGTTTAGTTTAGGTGTGAGAGCCAAAATGAACTTTTTATTGCTTTAAATGCGTTTTCAGCCCCTGATTGTACACTTAAGGTGAAAATGTCAAAATCTTAAAATTGAGAATAAGCACAATGAAATTAATGCTGAAATTATCTTCAGGATGCTAGAATACACTAAATACAGCAAAAATTTTGAGTCTACAACGTTTAGTTTAGGTGTGAGAGCCAAAATGAACTTTTTATTGCTTTAAATGCGTTTTCAGCCCCTGATTGTACACTTAAGGTGAAAATGTCAAAATCTTAAAATTGAGAATAAGCACAATGAAATTAATGCTGGAATCATCTTCAGGATGCTAGAATACACTAAATACAGCAACAATTTTGAGTCTACAACGTTTAGTTTAGGTGTGAGAGCCAAAATGAACTTTTTATTGCTTTAAATGCGTTTTCATTCCCTGATTGTACATGTTAGGTGAAAAGGTCAAAATCTTCAAAATGTGCATAAGCACAGTGTAAATAATGCTGGAATCATCTTCAGAATGCTAGAATACACTAAATACAGTAAAAATTTTATTTTGACTCTACAACGTTTAGTTTAGGTATGAGAGCCAAAAAGAACTTTTTATTGCTTTAAATGCGTTTTCAGCCCCTGATTGTACACTTAAGGTGAAAATGTCAAAATCTTAAAATTGAGCATGAGCACAATGAAATTAATGCTGGAATCATCTTCGGGATGCTATAATACACTAAATACAGCAACAATTTTGAGTCTACAACGTTTAGTTTAGGTGTGAGAGCCAAAATGAACTTTTTATTGCTTTAAATGCGTTTTGAGCAACTGATTGTACACTTAAGGTGAAAATGTCAAAATCTTAAAATTAAGCATGAGCACAATGAAATTAATGCTGGAATCATCTTCAAGATGCTATAATACACTAATTACAGCAAACATTTTGAGTCTACAACGTTTAGTTTAGGTGTGAGAGCCAAAATGAACTTTTTATTGCTTTAAATGCGTTTTCAGCCCCTGATTGTACATGTTAGGTGAAAATGTCAAAATCTTAAAATTGAGCATAAGCACAGTGTAAATAATGCTGGAATCATCTTCAGGATGCTAGAATACACTAAATACAGTAAAAATTTTGACTCTACAACGTTTAGTTTAGGTATGAGAGCCAAAAAGAACTTTTTATTGCTTTAAATGCGTTTTCAGCCCCTGATTGTACACTTAAGGTGAAAATGTCAAAATCTTAAAATTGAGCATGAGCACAATGAAATTAATGCTGGAATCATCTTCGGGATGCTATAATACACTAAATACAGCAAACATTTTGAGTCTACAACGTTTAGTTTAGGTGTGAGAGCCAAAATGAACTTTTTAATGCTTTAAATGCGTTTTCAGCCTGATTGTGCACTTTAGGTGAAAATGTCAAAATCTTAAAAATGAGCATGAGCACAATGAAATTAATGCTGGAATCATCTTCAGGATGCTAGAATACACTAAATACAGCAACATTTTTGAGTCTACAACGTTTAGTTTAGGTGTGAGAGCCAAAATGAACTTTTTATTGCTTTAAACGCGTTTTCAGCCCCTGATTGTACACTTAAGGTGAAAATGTCAAAATCTTCAAAATGAGCATAAGCACAATGAAATTAATGCTGGAATCATCTTCAGGATGCTAGAATACACTAAATACAGCAAAAATTTTGAGTCTACAATGTTTAGTTTAGGTGTGAGAGTCAAAATGAACTTTTTATTGCTTGAAATGCGTTTTCAGCCTGATTGTGCACTTTAGGTGAAAATGTCAAAATCTTAAAAATGAGCATGAGCACAATGAAATTAATGCTGGAATCATCTTCAGGATGCTATAAGACACTAAATACAGTAACCATTTTGAGTCTACAACGTTTAGTTTAGGTGTGAGAGCCAAAATGAACTTTTTATTGCTTGAAATGCGTTTTCAGCCTGATTGTGCTCTTTAGGTGAAAATGTCAAAATCTTAAAATTGAGAATAAGCACAATAAAATTAATGCTGAAATTATCTTCAGGATGCTATAATACACTAAATACAGCAAAAATTTTGAGTCTACAACGTTTAGTTTAGGTGTGAGAGCCAAAATGAACTTTTTATTGCTTTAAACGCATTTTCAGCCCCGGATTGTACACTTAAGGTGAAAATGTCAAAATTCTCAAAATGAGCATAAGCACAATGAAATTAATGCTGGAATCATCTTCAGGATACTAGAATACACTAAATACAGCAAACATTTTGAGTCTACAACGTTTAGTTTAGGTGTGAGAGCCAAAATGAACTTTTTATTGCTTGAAATGCGTTTTCAGCCTGATTGTGCTCTTTAGGTGAAAATGTCAAAATCTTAAAAATGAGCATGAGCACAATGAAATTAATGCTGGAATCATCTTCAGGATGCTATAATACACTAAATACAGCAAACATTTTGAGTCTACAACGTTTAGTTTAGGTGTGAGAGCCAAAATGAACTTTTTATTGCTTTAAATGCGTTTTCAGCCCCTGATTGTACACTTAAGGTGAAAATGTCAAAATCTTAAAATTGAGAATAAGCACAATTAAATTTATTCTGAAATTATCTTCAGGATGCTAGAATACACTAAATACAGCAAAAATTTTGAGTCTACAACGTTTAGTTTAGGTGTGAGAGCCAAAATGAACTTTTTATTGCTTTAAATGCGTTTTCAGCCCCTGATTGTACACTTAAGGTGAAAATGTCAAAATCTTCAAAATGAGCATAAGCGCAATGAAATTAATGCTGGAATCATCTTCAGGATGCTAGAATACACTAAATACAGCAAAAATTTTTAGTCTACAACGTTTAGTTTAGGTGTGAGAGCCAAAATGAACTTTTTATTGCTTTAAACGCATTTTCAGCCCCGGATTGTACACTTAAGGTGAAAATGTCAAAATTCTCAAATTGAGCATAAGCACAATGAAATTAATGCTGGAATCATCTTCAGGATACTAGAATACACTAAATACAGCAAACATTTTGAGTCTACAACGTTTAGTTTAGGTGTGAGAGCCAAAATGAACTTTTTATTGCTTTAAATGCGTTTTCAGCCCCTGATTGTACACGTTAGGTGAAAAGGTCAAAATCTTCAAAAATGAGCATAAGCACAATGAAATTAATGCTGGAATCATCTTCAGGATGCTAGAATACACTAAATACAGTAAAAATTTTGACTCTACAACGTTTAGTTTAGGTATGAGAGCCAAAAAGAACTTTTTATTGCTTTAAATGCGTTTTCAGCCCCTGATTGTAAACTGAAGGTGAAAATGTCAAAATCTTAAAATTGAGCATGAGCACATTGAAATTAATGCTGGAATCATCTTCAGGATGCTATAATACACTAAATACAGCAAACATTTTGAGTCTACAACGTTTAGTTTAGGTGTGAGAGCCAAAATGAACTTTTTATTGCTTTAAATGCGTTTTCAGCCCCTGATTGTACACTTAAGGTGAAAATGTCAAAATCTTAAAATTGAGCATGAGCACAATGAAATTAATGCTGGAATCATCTTCAGGATGCTATAATACACTAAATACAGCAAACATTTTGAGTCTACAACGTTTAGTTTAGGCGTGAGAGCCAAAATTAACTTTTTATTGATTTAAATGCGTTTTCAGCCCCTGATTGTACACTTAAGGTGAAAATGTCAAAATCTTAAAATTTAGAATAGGCACATTGAAATTAATGCTGAAATTATCTTCAGGATGCTAGAATACACTAAATACAGCAAAAATTTTGAGTCTACAACGTTTAGTTTAGGTGTGAGAGCCAAACTGATCTTTTTATTGCTTTAAATGTGTTTTCAGCCTGATTGTGCACTTAAGGTGAAAATGTCAAAATCTTAAAAATGAGCATGAGCACAATGAAATTAATGCTGGAATCATCTTCAGGATGCTAGAATACACTAAATACAGTAAAAATTTTGAGTCTACAACGTTTAGTTTAGGTGTGAGAGCCAAAATGAACTTTTTATTGCTTTAAATGCGTTTTCAGCCCCTGATTGTACACTTAAGGTGAAAATGTCAAAATCTTCAATATGAGCATAAGCACAATGAATTTAATGCTGGAATCATCTTCAGGATGCTAGAATACACTAAATACAGCAAAAATTTTGAGTCTACAACGTTTAGTTTAGGTGTAAGAGACAACATGAACTTTTTATTGCTTTAAATGTGTTTTCAGCCTGATTGTGCACTTAAGGTGAAAATGTCAAAATCTTAAAAATGAGCATGAGCACAATGAAATTAATGCTGGAATCATCTTCAGGATGCTAGAATACACTAAATACAGTAAAAATTTTGACTCTACAACGTTTAGTTTAGGTGTGAGAGCCAAAATGAACTTTTTATTGCTTTAAATGCGTTTTGAGCACCTGATTGTACACTTAAGGTGAAAATGTCAAAATCTTAAAATTGAGCATGAGCACAATGAAATTAATGCTGGAATCATCTTCGGGATGCTATAATACACTAAATACAGCAAACATTTTGAGTCTACAACGTTTAGTTTAGGTGTGAGAGCCAAAGTGAACTTTTTAATGCTTTAAATGCGTTTTCAGCCTGATTGTGCACTTTAGGTGAAAATGTCAAAATCTTAAAAATGAGCATGAGCACAATGAAATTAATGCTGGAATCATCTTCAGGATGCTAGAATACACTAAATACAGCAACATTTTTGAGTCTACAACGTTTAGTTTAGGTGTGAGAGCCAAAATGAACTTTTTATTGCTTTAAACGCAATTTCAGCCCCGGATTGTACACTTAAGGTGAAAATGTCAAAATTCTCAAAATGAGCATAAGCACAATGAAATTAATGCTGGAATCATCTTCAGGATACTAGAATACACTAAATACAGCAAACATTTTGAGTCTACAACGTTTAGTTTAGGTGTGAGAGCCAAAATGAACTTTTTATTGCTTTAAATGCGTTTTCAGCCCCTGATTGTACACGTTAGGTGAAAAGGTCAAAATCTTCAAAAATGAGCATAAGCACAATGAAATTAATGCTGGAATCATCTTCAGGATGCTAGAATACACTAAATACAGTAAAAATTTTGACTCTACAACGTTTAGTTTAGGTATGAGAGCCAAAAATAACTTTTTATTGCTTTAAATGCGTTTTCAGCCCCTGATTGTAAACTGAAGGTGAAAATGTCAAAATCTTAAAATTGAGCATGAGCACATTGAAATTAATGCTGGAATCATCTTCAGGATGCTATAATACACTAAATACAGCAAACATTTTGAGTCTACAACGTTTAGTTTAGGTGTGAGAGCCAAAATGAACTTTTTATTGCTTTAAATGCGTTTTCAGCCCCTGATTGTACACTTAAGGTGAAAATGTCAAAATCTTAAAATTGAGCATGAGCACAATGAAATTAATGCTGGAATCATCTTCAGGATGCTATAATACACTAAATACAGCAAACATTTTGAGTCTACAACGTTTAGTTTAGGCGTAAGAGCCAAAATTAACTTTTTATTGATTTAAATGCGTTTTCAGCCCCTGATTGTACACTTAAGGTGAAAATGTCAAAATCTTCAATATGAGCATAAGCACAATGAATTTAATGCTGGAATCATCTTCAGGATGCTAGAATACACTAAATACAGCAAAAATTTTGAGTCTACAACGTTTAGTTTAGGTGTAAGAGACAACATGAACTTTTTATTGCTTTAAATGTGTTTTCAGCCTGATTGTGCACTTAAGGTGAAAATGTCAAAATCTTAAAAATGAGCATGAGCACAATGAAATTAATGCTGGAATCATCTTCAGGATGCTAGAATACACTAAATACAGTAAAAATTTTGAGTCTACAACGTTTAGTTTAGGTGTGAGAGCCAAAATGAACTTTTTATTGCTTTAAATGCGTTTTCAGCCCCTGATTGTACACTTAAGGTGAAAATGTCAAAATCTTAAAATTGAGAATAAGCACAATGAAATTAATGCTGAAATTATCTTCAGGATGCTAGAATACACTAAATACAGCAAAAATTTTGAGTCTACAACGTTTAGTTTAGGTGTGAGAGCCAAAATGAACTTTTTATTGCTTTAAATGTGTTTTCAGCCCCTGATTGTACACTTAAGGTGAAAATGTCAAAATCTTAAAATTGAGAATAAGCACAATGAAATTAATGCTGGAATCATCTTCAGGATGCTAGAATACACTAAATACAGCAACAATTTTGAGTCTACAATGTTTAGTTTAGGTGTGAGAGCCAAAATGAACTTTTTATTGCTTTAAATGCGTTTTGAGCACCTGATTGTACACTTAAGGTGAAAATGTCAAAATCTTAAAATTAAGCATGAGCACAATGAAATTAATGCTGGAATCATCTTCAGGATGCTATAATACACTAAATACAGCAAACATTTTGAGTCTACAACGTTTAGTTTAGGTGTGAGAGCCAAAATGAACTTTTTATTGCTTTAAATGCGTTTTCAGCCCCTGATTGTACATGTTAGGTGAAAATGTCAAAATCTTAAAATTGAGCATAAGCACAGTGTAAATAATGCTGGAATCATCTTCAGGATGCTAGAATACACTAAATACAGTAAAAATTTTGACTCTACAACGTTTAGTTTAGGTGTGAGAGCCAAAATTAACTTTTTATTGCTTTAAATGCGTTTTGAGCACCTGATTGTACACTTAAGGTGAAAATGTCAAAATCTTAAAATTGAGCATGAGCACAATGAAATTAATGCTGGAATCATCTTCGGGATGCTATAATACACTAAATACAGCAAACATTTTGAGTCTACAACGTTTAGTTTAGGTGTGAGAGCCAAAGTGAACTTTTTAATGCTTTAAATGCGTTTTCAGCCTGATTGTGCACTTTAGGTGAAAATGTCAAAATCTTAAAAATGAGCATGAGCACAATGAAATTAATGCTGGAATCATCTTCAGGATGCTAGAATACACTAAATACAGCAACATTTTTGAGTCTACAACGTTTAGTTTAGGTGTGAGAGCCAAAATGAACTTTTTATTGCTTTAAACGCGTTTTCAGCCCCTGATTGTACACTTAAGGTGAAAATGTCAAAATCTTCAAAATGAGCATAAGCACAATGAAATTAATGCTGGAATCATCTTCAGGATGCTAGAATACACTAAATAAAGCAAAAATTTTGAGTCTACAACGTTTAGTTTAGGTGTGAGAGCCAAAATGAACTTTTTATTGCTTGAAATGCGTTTTGAGCCTGATTGTGCACTTTAGGTGAAAATGTCAAAATCTTAAAAATGAGCATGAGCACAATGAAATTAATGCTGGAATCATCTTCAGGATGCTATAATACACTAAATACAGCAACCATTTTGAGTCTACAACGTTTAGTTTAGGTGTGAGAGCCAAAATGAACTTTTTATTGCTTTAAATGCGTTTTCAGCCCCTGATTGTACACTTAAGGTGAAAATGTCAAAATCTTCAAAATGAGCATAAGCGCAATGAAATTAATGCTGGAATCATCTTCAGGATGCTAGAATACACTAAATACAGCAAAAATTTTGAGTCTACAACGTTTAGTTTAGGTGTGAGAGCCAAAATGAACTTTTTATTGCTTTAAACGCATTTTCAGCCCCGGATTGTACACTTAAGGTGAAAATGTCAAAAATCTCAAAATGAGCATAAGCACAATGAAATTAATGCTGGAATCATCTTCAGGATACTAGAATACACTAAATACAGCAAACATTTTGAGTCTACAACGTTTAGTTTAGGTGTGAGAGCCAAAATGAACTTTTTATTGCTTGAAATGCGTTTTCAGCCTGATTGTGCACTTTAGGTGAAAATGTCAAAATCTTAAAAATGAGCATGAGCACAATGAAATTAATGCTGGAATCATCTTCAGGATGCTATAATACACTAAATACAGCAAACATTTTGAGTCTACAACGTTTAGTTTAGGTGTGAGAGCCAAAATGAACTTTTTATTGCTTTAAATGCGTTTTCAGCCCCTGATTGTACACTTAAGGTGAAAATGTCAAAATCTTAAAATTGAGAATAAGCACAATTAAATTTATTCTGAAATTATCTTCAGGATGCTAGAATACACTAAATACAGCAAAAATTTTGAGTCTACAACGTTTAGTTTAGGTGTGAGAGCCAAAATGAACTTTTTATTGCTTTAAATGCGTTTTCAGCCCCTGATTGTACACTTAAGGTGAAAATGTCAAAATCTTCAAAATGAGCATAAGCGCAATGAAAATAATGCTGGAATCATCTTCAGGATGCTAGAATACACTAAATACAGCAAAAATTTTGAGTCTACAACGTTTAGTTTAGGTGTGAGAGCCAAAATTAACTTTTTATTGCTTTAAATGCGTTTTGAGCACCTGATTGTACACTTAAGGTGAAAATGTCAAAATCTTAAAATTGAGCATGAGCACAATGAAATTAATGCTGGAATCATCTTCGGGATGCTATAATACACTAAATACAGCAAACATTTTGAGTCTACAACGTTTAGTTTAGGTGTGAGAGCCAAAGTGAACTTTTTAATGCTTTAAATGCGTTTTCAGCCTGATTGTGCACTTTAGGTGAAAATGTCAAAATCTTAAAAATGAGCATGAGCACAATGAAATTAATGCTGGAATCATCTTCAGGATGCTAGAATACACTAAATACAGCAACATTTTTGAGTCTACAACGTTTAGTTTAGGTGTGAGAGCCAAAATGAACTTTTTATTGCTTTAAACGCGTTTTCAGCCCCTGATTGTACACTTAAGGTGAAAATGTCAAAATCTTCAAAATGAGCATAAGCACAATGAAATTAATGCTGGAATCATCTTCAGGATGCTAGAATACACTAAATAAAGCAAAAATTTTGAGTCTACAACGTTTAGTTTAGGTGTGAGAGCCAAAATGAACTTTTTATTGCTTGAAATGCGTTTTGAGCCTGATTGTGCACTTTAGGTGAAAATGTCAAAATCTTAAAAATGAGCATGAGCACAATGAAATTAATGCTGGAATCATCTTCAGGATGCTATAATACACTAAATACAGCAACCATTTTGAGTCTACAACGTTTAGTTTAGGTGTGAGAGCCAAAATGAACTTTTTATTGCTTTAAATGCGTTTTCAGCCCCTGATTGTACACTTAAGGTGAAAATGTCAAAATCTTCAAAATGAGCATAAGCGCAATGAAATTAATGCTGGAATCATCTTCAGGATGCTAGAATACACTAAATACAGCAAAAATTTTGAGTCTACAACGTTTAGTTTAGGTGTGAGAGCCAAAATGAACTTTTTATTGCTTTAAACGCATTTTCAGCCCCGGATTGTACACTTAAGGTGAAAATGTCAAAAATCTCAAAATGAGCATAAGCACAATGAAATTAATGCTGGAATCATCTTCAGGATACTAGAATACACTAAATACAGCAAACATTTTGAGTCTACAACGTTTAGTTTAGGTGTGAGAGCCAAAATGAACTTTTTATTGCTTGAAATGCGTTTTCAGCCTGATTGTGCACTTTAGGTGAAAATGTCAAAATCTTAAAAATGAGCATGAGCACAATGAAATTAATGCTGGAATCATCTTCAGGATGCTATAATACACTAAATACAGCAAACATTTTGAGTCTACAACGTTTAGTTTAGGTGTGAGAGCCAAAATGAACTTTTTATTGCTTTAAATGCGTTTTCAGCCCCTGATTGTACACTTAAGGTGAAAATGTCAAAATCTTAAAATTGAGAATAAGCACAATTAAATTTATTCTGAAATTATCTTCAGGATGCTAGAATACACTAAATACAGCAAAAATTTTGAGTCTACAACGTTTAGTTTAGGTGTGAGAGCCAAAATGAACTTTTTATTGCTTTAAATGCGTTTTCAGCCCCTGATTGTACACTTAAGGTGAAAATGTCAAAATCTTCAAAATGAGCATAAGCGCAATGAAAATAATGCTGGAATCATCTTCAGGATGCTAGAATACACTAAATACAGCAAAAATTTTGAGTCTACAACGTTTAGTTTAGGTGTGAGAGCCAAAATGAACTTTTTATTGCTTTAAACGCATTTTCAGCCCCGGATTGTACACTTAAGGTGAAAATGTCAAAATTCTCAAAATGAGCATAAGCAAAATGAAATTAATGCTGGAATCATCTTCAGGATACTAGAATACACTAAATACAGCAAACATTTTGAGTCTACAACGTTTAGTTTAGGTGTGAGAGCCAAAATGAACTTTTTATTGCTTTAAATGCGTTTTCAGCCCCTGATTGTACACGTTAGGTGAAAAGGTCAAAATCTTCAAAAATGAGCATAAGCACAATGAAATTAATGCTGGAATCATCTTCAGGATGCTAGAATACATTAAATACAGTAAAAATTTTGACTCTACAACGTTTAGTTTAGGTATGAGAGCCAAAAAGAACTTTTTATTGCTTTAAATGCGTTTTCAGCCCCTGATTGTACACTTAAGGTGAAAATGTCAAAATCTTAAAATTGAGCATGAGCACAATGAAATTAATGCTGGAATCATCTTCAGGATGCTATAATACACTAAATACAGCAAACATTTTGAGTCTACAACGTTTAGTTTAGGTGTGAGAGCCAAAATGAACTTTTTATTGCTTTAAATGCGTTTTCAGCCACTGATTGTACACTTAAGGTGAAAATGTCAAAATCTTAAAATTGAGAATAAGCACAATGAAATTAATGCTGAAATTATCTTCAGGATGCTAGAATACACTAAATACAACAAAAATTTTGAGTGTACAACGTTTAGTTTAGGTGTGAGAGCCTGTGAAGTTGCTTAAAACAGTAGTCTTAACATTATGTGTATTTTAAAGAATATCCTGTATATATTTTTGTGTTTTTATATTATCAACTGTCGTTTAGAGGCGCCGCTCAACTTTCTCTAATGTTTTGTATTTTTCCATGACGTATGAAACGAAACTGAAACTTAACTGTAATAAAAGCGACGAGGTGGCCGGGGGAGGAGAGAGAGTCGGAAGGAGCCGAGCGTGAGTTAAGGTCTCGCGTCTCCTCTCCTCTCCCAGCCGCGGTTGCAATAAAACAAAGCAACAGCTTCTGCCTCCTTTTTCCTTGGTGCACGGTCAGTAACTAAGGGGATCTGTAATATCAGACCCAACATTTAATTGGTGCCGAAACCTGGGACCTGCATCTGGACGGACGACCGCCGCCGAACCGAAGACACCGAGAATCTGTCGACAGCGTCTCCCCTTGCGTGACGGGTCTCGTCGCTCCGGCCACGGCCGTTCGCCCGGACACCGGGTCCTGCGAACCAGACCGGCACCGAGGACTAACAGGTATTATGCTGTTTAATTATCACGATTTACACAGAAGTTTGAAAAAAGGAACACTAAATATACTGAAGAAGTAAGAGAAAAATAGAAAAGTGGGGAGTAAAAGAGAAGCGCTTGGGCGTTGGCCCGTGAAGAAGAGAAAAAAAACCCATGGTATACATGATCCGGGCATCAAAGGGATCACGGTTTTATTAGATGAGATCCAAAATACTTTTATTGACTAGTTTTTAACTTGTTAAAAAAAAGTGTCGTTTTCGGGTGCCCGGGTAGAGGAAATTAAACGTTGCCGTAAATACGTAATAATTTACACCTCCCCACTCATTGGTTACCAAAATATCTGTGTTCAATATAACTAAGATTTATCAGGTCAGAACAGAACTGACTGCGATTAAAAATAATCGCCTAAAACACAAATCATGGTTTTAAATTAGAAAGTGGTGCACCACAGAAAAGACTAAGTGTGTGTGTATTTGTGTGTGATTTTTTGTGTGTGTGTGTTTGTGTGTGTGTGTTTGTGTGCGTGTGTTTTTTTTTGTGTGTGTGTGTGTGTGTGTGTTTATGAGATAAGGAAAAAAGGGAGTAACTGCTGCCCGCTCGGGAATACATACAATGGGCCAGTCATTGAGAAAAGAAATAGAACAACACCAGGATGTTAAATTTATTGCAAGCTTTGACGCTAATGCGTGCAAGTATCTGGAATCCTGGGTGACCAAGTATGATTTTAACCCGTCTTTGAGAGATGTCAGGAACAAAGAGGAAGTTAAGAAAAGTTTAGTGGAGAAAAGAGCAAAGAAGATTAAAAAGGAAAAGACAGAAAGAAAAATGTATCAGATGAAGATAAGACCAACGGAAGAAACCGGCGCCAGACGAAGAGACAACGGAAATGCACCGGCTGAAGTGCGACAGCAAAATGATCCAGAAGAGGAAGTAAACGTCAACCAACAGCGGGAACCGCCTACCCCGTCTACCTCCTCCCCAAATTCCACCTCCACGAGTTTTGGGGACGGAGCCTCCCCTCCTATTGGAAGCCGTACAAGATCAAACAAACCAACAGCAGACGTCCTGGCTGCAACAACAAAATTATACCCAGACATTCAGCAGGTGGCAGCATATCCCATGGTAGCTGTAGCCAACCCAGCTTATGGAATGCCAAATCCTGGTCAACCTGCTCATCCACAGACCTTGCTGCTCTATCGCCCATGGACCGAAGAAGAAAAAGTAGCCGCATGCGCATCAGTTCCTCCCATTGAAGACAACGTTGAAAAATGGGCAGCTGCAATTAGAGAACTACATGGATCCTATCACCTCAATGGCAATGAATTACTAAGCGTCCTACGTCTGACCGCAGGACATCGAGTTGGAAGATTCCAAGGAGCCTTTGCTCCAGCCAACCAACGAGGCCAAGTCTACCAACCAGGCCAAGAACTAGACAACGCCCTAAATACTCTTTTAGAAAGAGCCATCGCAGTGTTCAAGAAACCACCTGATTTAACTAAAGTCCGCCAATGCCGCCAAGAACCTGAAGAAAGCGCACAAAAATATGTGGACCGCCTCCAAGACGTACTGAAACTACATGGTGGCATCGAAGAAAGCACTGAGGCACAAAGCACATACCAAACATTACTGCGGGCAACATTCCTGGATGGACTAGTGGACGGTACAGTCAATTTTATCAAGAAACATTACCACACCTGGAGAACTGCCCCGGTGAATGATCTCGTAGCTTGGGCCTCACACGCTGAAGACCTAAAAAGACAAAAAGCGCAATCATCAGTCTTCAATGCCATGCACACATTTTTTCAACATGCCTCTCCTCCACCTTCTGGACCAATTTACTACCAAAACCAACCCAATCGGGGTAGAGGACGTGGACGCGGAAGAGGAAGAGGCCGACCAGCCACCAGACAGGATGTGTGCTACAATTGTGGCAAGTACGGCCACTTTGCCCGAGATTGCCGCTCCAAACAAAAAATTGAGACCCCAAGATCTGACCACTGGGATCCAACCGAATGACGCGAGCAGGAAAGGTCAAGTGATGAAAACCCTGATGACACCAGAACGATCGTCGAGGTGCTTGACCTGACAGTCCTGTTTAGCCAGATGTCCTCTATTGACCCAGCAGTAAGAAAACTAGGCTTAGGGCCATTTACTACAACATTGAAATTCATTGTGGATTCAGGAGCACAATCCTCCGTGATCACTGATCTACCAACAGGTGTCAAATTGTCAAAAAGCACAATAATGGTCATAGGAGTGGGAGGTAGACCAGCCATCCATTACTTTACCGAACCACTGACCATTATTGATGAAGACGGAACAGAATACCCAGATCAAACTTTCGTTTACGTGCCTCGTTGTCCTGAAAACCTCATCGGACGAGATTTGATAAAAGCCATGAGCCTTGTATTAATGGTCGAAGGCTCCAGCATGGTCGTGACAAAAAGAGGACAAGAAACACCAATGCAGATGTTAGTACTAGAAGGAAAAGACAAACCACGCCCATTCTACAGTCTGGATCCGATCCAAAAAGGTCCAACATCAGTAACAAACAATCTGCAACAGATGCCAGAACAAATCCTACCAAATTCAAATTGGGTGCCCCAAACCACGTACCCACTTCACTCCACCATCCGCTTCGCCCCGAACAAAGAGGACAGAGACTTCTTTGATCAATGGTCCCGATTGACAACCATGCGGGCCCAAATAAAGGACCTAATTTGGGACGAACAGGCAGGATGGATGGCAGCCACAGTAATCTTTCCAGATTACATATATGCATTAACCACATATGAAGGCGTTGGCATTCCCTTCCACATTTCACTGGCAAAACCAACAGGCTGGAGATGGAAAGACATAGGATCAAAAATAAGAGATGTAACATGGTCCGAACAACGACTTCCGTGGACTCCATGTCAAGATGGAAGATTTAAACGCATCATGTCATCAGGAAACGTGGTCTGGAGGAAAAAACTAAACTGGGTGACAACATTTGTCCCCAGCACCCACCTAAGTACATGACATCCGGAGGAAACCACGATCCTGGCACTAAAAGACGCCATGGATCAAATACCACCTCAGCTGTGGTCAGCGTCAAAAACCGATGTGGGCCTAATGACCACAGCCACAGAAGTAACAATTGAACCAAGAACAAACTATCGCCCACGAATCAATCAATACCCACTCAAACCTGATGCCAAAGAAGGAATCACACCAGTAATCATGAACATGGTAAAAGCTGGAGTGCTCATAGAAGCCCCCAAGGTAACTTGTAACACTCCAATCTTTCCAGTAAAGAAAGCAGACACCACGACCTGGCGAATGGTCCACGACTTAAGAGCCGTAAATCAGGCAGTAAAACAGAGAGCCCCCTGCGTCCCCGACCCCCACACTCTACTCAATGCGCTGAAGCCAGAACAGAAATGGTTCACAGTAATTGATCTAAGCAACGCCTTCTTTTCCATCCCATTGCACGAGTCTGCCCGTCATTGGTTTGGTTTCACCTTTAATCAAAAGAAGTACACTTATACGAGACTACCCCAAGGCTATGCAGAGAGCCCCACCATTTTCTCTCAAGAAATCAACAACTGTCTGAGCCTCCATGAACACAGTGAAACCACTCAAATCTTGATTTACGTAGATGACATTCTCATCACCAGTCCAACCAAAGAAGAAAATCAAGAAGAAGCAGTGAAACTGTGTCAACACCTGGCAAAGACAGGAAACAAAGCCTCACTGACCAAACTACAGTGGACTCAGACCGAAGTAGTTTTCTTAGGTCACATCATATCGGCAGAAGGAAGAAAACTAACCCCTGATCGGAAACAAGCTATCCTTGATGCCCCCAAACCAAAGACCAAAAGACAGATGATGGCCTTCCTAGGCCTAGTGAACTTTTGCCGTCTATGGGTTCTGGACTTCGCCGAAATAACGCAACCACTGGTGGATTTAATTTACCAAGAAGACATCGCCCTGGCCGATCCCATCACATGGACGAAAATAGCTAATGACAAGTTCAATCAGATAAAACAGACCATCACAAGCACAGGCCCTTTGGGCCTACCCGACTACAAGAAACTGTTTACCCAAACAGTGGACTGCAAAGACGGATTCATGACATCCGTCCTACTCCAACAACATGGTACACAAATGCGACCAGTGGCCTACTACTCAAAGAAACTTGATGCTGTCGCCAGAGCCCTGCCCCAGTGTGTCCAAGCAGTGTGTGCCGCAGCAATGGCTGTCCAAGCATCCGCCGAATTGGTGTTGTTCCATCCCACCACTCTACTAGTAACACACTCAGTAGATGTTCTTTTGACTCAAACAAAGATGTCATTTCTCTCACCAGCAAGACATCTTGGCCTAACAGCTGTACTGTTGTCCCAACCCCATCTTACCATCAAGAGATGCAGCACTCTCAATCCTGCAAGTCTCCTCCCAGTGGAGACAGATGGGACACCACACAGTTGCACAGAAGCCACCGAGGAAATCTGCAAACCAAGAAGAGATTTGTTAGACACACCCTTACAAGAAGGAGAAGCAGTGTTTGTAGATGGTTCCTCAAGCAAAGATGAACTAGGCAACACCAACACAGGCTATGCAGTGGTCACACAACAAAAGACACTGAAGAGCGGACGATTAATAGGAAATCTGTCAGCACAAGCAGCAGAACTCATCGCGCTAACAGAAGCATGTAAATTATTCAAAGACAAAGCAGTAACAATTTGGACCGACAGCCAATATGCCCACTCGACATTGCACATCTTTGCCGCCATGTGGGCTCGACGAGGAATGAAAACATCAACAGGAAAACCTGTTCAACACGCCAAATTACTCACTGACCTTTTGGCCGCTGTACTGCTACCCTCCAAAATAGCAGTATGCAAATGCAAAGCTCACACCTCAGCAAAAGACGCCGTTTCTGTAGGAAATGCAAAAGCAGATTTGGCAGCCAAGCAAGCAGGCCAAGACAAAACAAAGATCGTCATGCTCGCCAACCACAAAGAAACACAACAACACAACAACATTCCAAAACAAGTACTAATTGACATGCAAAACAACGCTCCAGACAAAGAAAAAACACTATGGAAAATGATGAACATTGAACTCACCCCAGAAGGCCTCTACCACAAAGAAGACCGACCAGTCATCCCCCGCAGTCTGTTCCACGCAGTAGCCACATTGAGTCATGGCAAGTCCCATGTCTCAACAGGAGGGATGGTATCTATGGTAGAACAGACAATGACAATACCACAGGGCTTACAAACCTATTTTAAAACTTTTTGTAGGTCATGTATGGTGTGTTGTCGTCACAATGCTCAGGGAAACTTAAGACCACAGAGAGGGAAATGCCCAGTGGGCTCCTACCCATTTGAAGTTTTACACATGGACTTTATTGAACTACACAAAAGTGGTCAGCACAAGTACTGTTTAGTGTTAGTAGACTCACTAACTAAATGGGTTGAACTTGTTCCTTCAAAACATCCAAACGCCCTCACAGTAGCTAAAGCTATTTGTAAACACATAATACCAGAACATGGCATTCCACGAGTCTTGTGGAGTGATAACGGTAGCCATTTTGTAAATACCATCGTTGACAATATGGCCGTTCACTTAGGGATCACCCTAAAAAATCATTGTGCATATCACCCACAGAGCGCAGGCTTAGTTGAACGGACCAACGGTACTATTAAACTAAGACTCAAAAAGACCATGGAAGAAACCAAAAAACCATGGCCTGAGTGTTTATCTCTAGTAAAAACTTACATGAGAATAACGCCAAACCCACAAGGGATCACGCCCTTTGAGGCAGTAACAGGCAGACCCTTTGTGCTCCCCTTATGGGAAAATCAGCCATGGTCAGACAAAACAGGAGAGGCAGATCCACTGACTAAATGGTTATGTGACTTGTTTAAAGAACGGACTGTGTCAAGAGCAAATGATCTGCCCTCTACCTCTCTTCCTCCTGCACAGGAAACGGTGACCCCGGGTGACCTGGTGTTGGTGAAGGTGATAAAAAGGAAAACATGGTCGAGCCCACGCTGGGACGGCCCATTCGTTGTTCTCCTGACCACACCCACCGCTCTCAAAATCGCTGAGAGAGAGACGTGGATCCACCAGAGTCACTGCAAAAAGGTCACCGAACTCAGATAAGGGATTACCCCCTGATTCTTGTCAAAAAGAAGAAGAACAAAGGAGAAGATGACCCTTTTTCAGACATTGTTTGGACTTTGATCATTATAATGTTTATCTTATTATGTGTTATTTGTTCTTGCTGTATTGTCCCAATGTCTAAGAGATTAGTCGCCCGTATGTTCGTGGCCCAGATGTATCAATATAACTTACTACGCGTAGAGGATTATGTTGACACTGTGGAGACCGACACAAAAGTGTGACCCTCATCTTATTGTGTTTTCCTAACTTCAAATTCAGTTCCATTCTCAGACCAAGAGGTTCTCGTCACCGTGCGGTGGGGGAGTTATGGAATTTTTCCCTTTAAGTTAAGGGTTTTCGCCATTTCCTGAGAATGGTTCAAATGTTGTGAATCTATTAATGAAGTAATACTGAGAAAACTTAATTGTTTTAGTATTTACTGATATCCTTTTAAATCCACAACAGGAGGGAATGTGAAGTTGCTTAAAACAGTAGTCTTAACATTATGTGTATTTTAAAGAATATCCTGTATATATTTTTGTGTTTTTATATTATCAACTGTCGTTTAGAGGCGCCGCTCAACTTTCTCTAATGTTTTGTATTTTTCCATGACGTATGAAACGAAACTGAAACTTAACTGTAATAAAAGCGACGAGGTGGCCGGGGGAGGAGAGAGAGTCGGAAGGAGCCGAGCGTGAGTTAAGGTCTCGCGTCTCCTCTCCTCTCCCAGCCGCGGTTGCAATAAAACAAAGCAACAGCTTCTGCCTCCTTTTTCCTTGGTGCACGGTCAGTAACTAAGGGGATCTGTAATATCAGACCCAACAGAGCCAAAATGAACTTTTTTTTGCTTTAAATGCGTTTTCAGCCCCTGATTGTACACTTAAGGTGAAAATGTCAAATTCTTCAAAATGAGCATAAGCACAATGAAATTAATGCTGGAATCATCTTCAGGATGCTAGAATACACTAAATACAGCAAAAATTTTGAGTCTGCAACGTTTAGTTTAGGTGTGAGAGCCAAAATGAACTTTTTATTGCTTTAAACGCATTTTCAGCCCCCGGATTGTACACTTAAGGTGAAAATGTCAAAATTCTCAAAATGAGCATAAGCACAATGAAATTAATGCTGGAATCATCTTCAGGATACTAGAATACACTAAATACAGCAAACATTTTGAGTCTACAACGTTTAGTTTAGGTGTGAGAGCCAAAATGAACTTTTTATTGCTTTAAATGCGTTTTGAGCACCTGATTGTACACTTAAGGTGAAAATGTCAAAATCTTAAAATTGAGCATGAGCACAATGAAATTAATGCTGGAATCATCTTCAGGATGCTATAATACACTAAATACAGCAAACATTTTGAGTCTACAACGTTTAGTTTAGGTGTGAGAGCCAAAATGAACTTTTTATTGCTTTAAATGCGTTTTCAGCCCCTGATTGTACACTTAAGGTGAAAATGTCAAAATCTTAAAATTGAGAATAAGCAAAATGAAATTAATGCTGAAATTATCTTCAGGATGCTAGAATACACTAAATACAGCAAAAATTTTGAGTCTACAACGTTTAGTTTAGGTGTGAGAGCCAAAATGAACTTTTTATTGCTTTAAATGCGTTTTCAGCCCCTGATTGTACACTTAAGGTGAAAATGTCAAAATCTTAAAATTGAGAATAAGCACAATGAAATTAATGCTGGAATCATCTTCAGGATGCTAGAATACACTAAATACAGCAACAATTTTGAGTCTACAACGTTTAGTTTAGGTGTGAGAGCCAAAATGAACTTTTTATTGCTTTAAATGCGTTTTCAGCCCCTGATTGTACATGTTAGGTGAAAAGGTCAAAATCTTCAAAATGAGCATAGGCACAGTGTAAATAATGCTGGAATCATCTTCAGGATGCTAGAATACACTAAATACAGTAAAAATTTTGACTCTACAACGTTTAGTTTAGGTATGAGAGCCAAAAAGAACTTTTTATTGCTTTAAATGCGTTTTCAGCCCCTGATTGTACACTTAAGGTGAAAATGTCAAAATCTTAAAATTGAGCATGAGCACAATGAAATTAATGCTGGAATCATCTTCGGGATGCTATAATACACTAAATACAGCAACAATTTTGAGTCTACAACGTTTAGTTTAGGTGTGAGAGCCAAAATGAACTTTTTATTGCTTTAAATGCGTTTTGAGCACCTGATTGTACACTTAAGGTGAAAATGTCAAAATCTTAAAATTAAGCATGAGCACAATGAAATTAATGCTGGAATCATCTTCAGGATGCTATAATACACTAAATACAGCAAACATTTTGAGTCTACAACGTTTAGTTTAGGTGTGAGAGCCAAAATGAACTTTTTATTGCTTTAAATGCGTTTTCAGCCCCTGATTGTACATGTTAGGTGAAAATGTCAAAATCTTAAAATTGAGCATAAGCACAATGAAATTAATGCTGGAATCATCTTCGGGATGCTATAATACACTAAATACAGCAAACATTTTGAGTCTACAACGTTTAGTTTAGGTGTGAGAGCCAAAATGAACTTTTTAATGCTTTAAATGCGTTTTCAGCCTGATTGTGCACTTTAGGTGAAAATGTCAAAATCTTAAAAATGAGCATGAGCACAATGAAATTAATGCTGGAATCATCTTCAGGATGCTAGAATACACTAAATACAGCAACATTTTTGAGTCTACAACGTTTAGTTTAGGTGTGAGAGCCAAAATGAACTTTTTATTGCTTTAAATGCGTTTTCAGCCCCTGATTGTACACTTAAGGTGAAAATGTCAAAATCTTCAAAATGAGCATAAGCGCAATGAAAATAATGCTGGAATCATCTTCAGGATGCTAGAATACACTAAATACAGCAAAAATTTTGAGTCTACAACGTTTAGTTTAGGTGTGAGAGCCAAAATGAACTTTTTATTGCTTTAAATGCATTTTCAGCCCCGGATTGTACACTTAAGGTGAAAATGTCAAAATTCTCAAAATGAGCATAAGCAAAATGAAATTAATGTTGGAATCATCTTCAGGATACTAGAATACACTAAATACAGCAAACATTTTGAGTCTACAACGTTTAGTTTAGGTGTGAGAGCCAAAATGAACTTTTTATTGCTTTAAATGCGTTTTCAGCCCCTGATTGTACACGTTAGGTGAAAAGGTCAAAATCTTCAAAAATGAGCATAAGCACAATGAAATTAATGCTGGAATCATCTTCAGGATGCTATAATACACTAAATACAGCAAACATTTTGAGTCTACAACGTTTAGTTTAGGTGTGAGAGCCAAAATGAACTTTTTATTGCTTTAAATGCGTTTTCAGCCCCTGATTGTACACTTAAGGTGAAAATGTCAAAATCTTAAAATTGAGAATAAGCACAATGAAATTAATGCTGAAATTATCTTCAGGATGCTAGAATACACTAAATACAACAAAAATTTTGAGTCTACAACGTTTAGTTTAGGTGTGAGAGCCAAAATGAACTTTTTATTGCTTTAAATGCGTTTTCAGCCCCTGATTGTACACTTAAGGTGAAAATGTCAAATTCTTCAAAATGAGCATAAGCACAATGAAATTAATGCTGGAATCATCTTCAGGATGCTAGAATACACTAAATACAGCAAAAATTTTGAGTCTGCAACGTTTAGTTTAGGTGTGAGAGCCAAAATGAACTTTTTATTGCTTTAAACGCATTTTCAGCACCCGGATTGTACACTTAAGGTGAAAATGTCAAAATTCTCAAAATGAGCATAAGCACAATGAAATTAATGCTGGAATCATCTTCAGGATGCTAGAATACACTAAATACAGCAAAAATTTTGAGTCTACAACGTTTAGTTTAGGTGTGAGAGCCAAAATGAACTTTTTATTGCTTGAAATGCGTTTTCAGCCTGATTGTGCACTTTAGGTGAAAATGTCAAAATCTTAAAAATGAGCATAAGCACAATGAAATTAATGCTGGAATCATCTTCAGGATGCTAGAATACACTAAATACAGCAAAAATTTTGAGTCTACAACGTTTAGTTTAGGCGTGAGAGCCAAAATGAACTTTTTATTGATTTAAATGCGTTTTCAGCCCCTGATTGTACACTTAAGGTGAAAATGTCAAAATCTTAAAATTGAGAATAGGCACAATGAAATTAATGCTGAAATTATCTTCAGGATACTAGAATACACTAAATACAGCAAAAATTTTGAGTCTACAACGTTTAGTTTAGGTGTGAGAGCCAAACTGATCTTTTTATTGCTTTAAATGTGTTTTCAGCCTGATTGTGCACTTAAGGTGAAAATGTCAAAATCTTAAAAATGAGCATGAGCACAATGAAATTAATTCTGGAATCATCTTCAGGATGCTAGAATACACTAAATACAGCAACATTTTTGAGTCTACAACGTTTAGTTTAGGTGTGAGAGCCAAAATTAACTTTTTATTGCTTTAAATGCGTTTTCAGCCTGATTGTGCACTTTAGGTGAAAATGTCAAAATCTTAAAAATGAGCATGAGCACAATGAAATTAATGCTGGAATCATCTTCAGGATGCTAGAATACACTAAATACAGCAAAAATTTTGAGTCTACAACGTTTAGTTTAGGTGTGAGAGCCAAAATGAACTTTTTATTGCTTTAAATGCGTTTTCAGCCCCTGATTGTACACGTTAGGTGAAAAGGTCAAAATCGTCAAAAATTAGAATAAGCACAATGAAATTAATGTTGGAATCATCTTCAGGATGCTAGAATACACTAAATACAGCAACAATTTTGAGTCTACAACGTTTAGTTTAGGTGTGAGAGCCAAAATGAACTTTTTATTGCTTTAAATGCGTTTTGAGCACCTGATTGTACACTTAAGGTGAAAATGTCAAAATCTTAAAATTGAGCATGAGCACAATGAAATTAATGCTGGAATCATCTTCAGGATGCTATAATACACTAAATACAGCAAACATTTTGAGTCTACAACGTTTAGTTTAGGCGTGAGAGCCAAAATGAACTTTTTATTGATTTAAATGCGTTTTCAGCCCCTGATGTACACTTAAGGTGAAAATGTCAAAATCTTAAAATTGAGAATAGGCACAATGAAATTAATGCTGAAATTATCTTCAGGATGCTAGAATACACTAAATACAGCAAAAATTTTAAGTCTACAACGTTTAGTTTAGGTGTGAGAGCCAAACTGATCTTTTTATTGCTTTAAATGTGTTTTCAGCCTGATTGTGCACTTAAGGTGAAAATGTCAAAATCTTAAAAATGAGCATGAGCACAATGAAATTAATGCTGGAATCATCTTCAGGATGCTAGAATACACTAAATACAGCAACATTTTTGAGTCTACAACGTTTAGTTTAGGTGTGAGAGCCAAAATTAACTTTTTATTGCTTTAAATGCGTTTTCAGCCTGATTGTGCACTTTAGGTGAAAATGTCAAAATCTTCAATATGAGCATAAGCACAATGAATTTAATGCTGGAATCATCTTCAGGATGCTAGAATACACTAAATACAGCAAAAATTTTGAGTCTACAACGTTTAGTTTAGGTGTGAGAGCCAAAATGAACTTTTTATTGCTTTAAATGCGTTTTCAGCCCCTGATTGTACACGTTAGGTGAAAAAGTCAAAATCTTCAAAAATGAGCATAAGCACAATGAAATTAATGCTGGAATCATCTTCAGGATGCTAGAATACACTAAATACAGCAACAATTTTGAGTCTACAACGTTTAGTTTAGGTGTGAGAGCCAAAATGAACTTTTTATTGCTTTAAATGCGTTTTGAGCACCTGATTGTACACTTAAGGTGAAAATGTCAAAATCTTAAAATTGAGCATGAGCACAATGAAATTAATGCTGGAATCATCTTCAGGATGCTATAATACACTAAATACAGCAAAAATTTTGAGTCTACAACGTTTAGTTTAGGCGTGAGAGCCAAAATGAACTTTTTATTGATTTAAATGCGTTTTCAGCCCCTGATTGTACACTTAAGGTGAAAATGTCAAAATCTTAAAATTGAGAATAGGCACAATGAAATTAATGCTGAAATTATCTTCAGGATACTAGAATACACTAAATACAGCAAAAATTTTGAGTCTACAACGTTTAGTTTAGGTGTGAGAGCCAAACTGATCTTTTTATTGCTTTAAATGTGTTTTCAGCCTGATTGTCCACTTAAGGTGAAAATGTCAAAATCTTAAAAATGAGCATGAGCACAATGAAATTAATTCTGGAATCATCTTCAGGATGCTAGAATACACTAAATACAGCAACATTTTTGAGTCTACAACGTTTAGTTTAGGTGTGAGAGCCAAAATTAACTTTTTATTGCTTTAAATGCGTTTTCAGCCTGATTGTGCACTTTAGGTGAAAATGTCAAAATCTTAAAAATGAGCATGAGCACAATGAAATTAATGCTGGAATCATCTTCAGGATGCTAGAATACACTAAATACAGCAAAAATTTTGAGTCTACAACGTTTAGTTTAGGTGTGAGAGCCAAAATGAACTTTTTATTGCTTTAAATGCATTTTCAGCCCCTGATTGTACACTTAAGGTGAAAATGTCAAAATCTTCAATATGAGCATAAGCACAATGAATTTAATGCTGGAATCATCTTCAGGATGCTAGAATACACTAAATACAGCAAAAATTTTGAGTCTACAACGTTTAGTTTAGGTGTGAGAGCCAAAATGAACTTTTTATTGCTTTAAATGCGTTTTCAGCCCCTGATTGTACACGTTAGGTGAAAAGGTCAAAATCGTCAAAAATTAGAATAAGCACAATGAAATTAATGTTGGAATCATCTTCAGGATGCTAGAATACACTAAATACAGCAACAATTTTGAGTCTACAACGTTTAGTTTAGGTGTGAGAGCCAAAATGAACTTTTTATTGCTTTAAATGCGTTTTGAGCACCTGATTACCACTTAAGGTGAAAATGTCAAAATCTTAAAATTGAGCATGAGCACAATGAAATTAATGCTGGAATCATCTTCAGGATGCTATAATACACTAAATACAGCAAACATTTTGAGTCTACAACGTTTAGTTTAGGCGTGAGAGCCAAAATGAACTTTTTATTGATTTAAATGCGTTTTCAGCCCCTGATGTACACTTAAGGTGAAAATGTCAAAATCTTAAAATTGAGAATAGGCACAATGAAATTAATGCTGAAATTATCTTCAGGATGCTAGAATACACTAAATACAGCAAAAATTTTGAGTCTACAACGTTTAGTTTAGGTGTGAGAGCCAAACTGATCTTTTTATTGCTTTAAATGTGTTTTCAGCCTGATTGTGCACTTTAGGTGAAAATGTCAAAATCTTCAATATGAGCATAAGCACAATGAATTTAATGCTGGAATCATCTTCAGGATGCTAGAATACACTAAATACAGCAAAAATTTTGAGTCTACAACGTTTAGTTTAGGTGTGAGAGCCAAAATGAACTTTTTATTGCTTTAAATGCGTTTTCAGCCCCTGATTGTACACGTTAGGTGAAAAAGTCAAAATCTTCAAAAATGAGCATAAGCACAATGAAATTAATGCTGGAATCATCTTCAGGATGCTAGAATACACTAAATACAGCAACAATTTTGAGTCTACAACGTTTAGTTTAGGTGTGAGAGCCAAAATGAACTTTTTATTGCTTTAAATGCGTTTTGAGCACCTGATTGTACACTTAAGGTGAAAATGTCAAAATCTTAAAATTGAGCATGAGCACAATGAAATTAATGCTGGAATCATCTTCAGGATGCTATAATACACTAAATACAGCAAAAATTTTGAGTCTACAACGTTTAGTTTAGGCGTGAGAGCCAAAATTAACTTTTTATTGATTTAAATGCGTTTTCAGCCCCTGATTGTACACTTAAGGTGAAAATGTCAAAATCTTAAAATTGAGAATAGGCACAATGAAATTAATGCTGAAATTATCTTCAGGATACTAGAATACACTAAATACAGCAAAAATTTTGAGTCTACAACGTTTAGTTTAGGTGTGAGAGCCAAACTGATCTTTTTATTGCTTTAAATGTGTTTTCAGCCTGATTGTGCACTTAAGGTGAAAATGTCAAAATCTTAAAAATGAGCATGAGCACAATGAAATTAATTCTGGAATCATCTTCAGGATGCTAGAATACACTAAATACAGCAACATTTTTGAGTCTACAACGTTTAGTTTAGGTGTGAGAGCCAAAATTAACTTTTTATTGCTTTAAATGCGTTTTCAGCCTGATTGTGCACTTTAGGTGAAAATGTCAAAATCTTAAAAATGAGCATGAGCACAATGAAATTAATGCTGGAATCATCTTCAGGATGCTAGAATACACTAAATACAGCAAAAATTTTGAGTCTACAACGTTTAGTTTAGGTGTGAGAGCCAAAATGAACTTTTTATTGCTTTAAATGCGTTTTCAGCCCCTGATTGTACACGTTAGGTGAAAAAGTCAAAATCTTCAAAAATGAGCATAAGCACAATGAAATTAATGCTGGAATCATCTTCAGGATGCTAGAATACACTAAATACAGCAACAATTTTGAGTCTACAACGTTTAGTTTAGGTGTGAGAGCCAAAATGAACTTTTTATTGCTTTAAATGCGTTTTGAGCACCTGATTGTACACTTAAGGTGAAAATGTCAAAATCTTAAAATTGAGCATGAGCACAATGAAATTAATGCTGGAATCATCTTCAGGATGCTATAATACACTAAATACAGCAAAAATTTTGAGTCTACAACGTTTAGTTTAGGCGTGAGAGCCAAAATGAACTTTTTATTGATTTAAATGCGTTTTCAGCCCCTGATTGTACATTTAAGGTGAAAATGTCAAAATCTTAAAATTGAGAATAGGCACAATGAAATTAATGCTGAAATTATCTTCAGGATACTAGAATACACTAAATACAGCAAAAATTTTGAGTCTACAACGTTTAGTTTAGGTGTGAGAGCCAAACTGATCTTTTTATTGCTTTAAATGTGTTTTCAGCCTGATTGTCCACTTAAGGTGAAAATGTCAAAATCTTAAAAATGAGCATGAGCACAATGAAATTAATTCTGGAATCATCTTCAGGATGCTAGAATACACTAAATACAGCAACATTTTTGAGTCTACAACGTTTAGTTTAGGTGTGAGAGCCAAAATTAACTTTTTATTGCTTTAAATGCGTTTTCAGCCTGATTGTGCACTTTAGGTGAAAATGTCAAAATCTTAAAAATGAGCATGAGCACAATGAAATTAATGCTGGAATCATCTTCAGGATGCTATAATACACTAAATACAGCAAAAATTTTGAGTCTACAACGTTTAGTTTAGGCGTGAGAGCCAAAATGAACTTTTTATTGCTTTAAATGCGTTTTCAGCCCCTGATTGTACACTTAAGGTGAAAATGTCAAAATCTTCAAAAATGAGCATAAGCACAGTGTAAATAATGCTGGAATCATCTTCAGGATGCTAGAATACACTAAATACAGTAAAAATTTTGAGTCTACAACGTTTAGTTTAGGTATGAGAGCCAAAAAGAACTTTTTATTGCTTTAAATGCGTTTTCAGCCCCTGATTGTACACTTAAGGTGAAAATGTCAAAATCTTAAAATTGAGCATGAGCACAATGAAATTAATGATGGAATCATCTTCGGGATGCTATAATACACTAAATACAGCAACAATTTTGAGTCTACAACGTTTAGTTTAGGTGTGAGAGCCAAAATGAACTTTTTATTGCTTTAAATGCGTTTTGAGCACCTGATTGTACACTTAAGGTGAAAATGTCAAAATCTTAAAATTAAGCATGAGCACAATGAAATTAATGCTGGAATCATCTTCAGGATGCTATAATACACTAAATACAGCAAACATTTTGAGTCTACAACGTTTAGTTTAGGTGTGAGATCCAAAATGAACTTTTTATTGCTTTAAATGCGTTTTCAGCCCCTGATTGTACACTTAAGGTGAAAATGTCAAAATCTTAAAATTGAGCATGAGCACAATGAAATTAATGCTGGAATCATCTTCGGGATGCTATAATACACTAAATACAGCAAACATTTTGAGTCTACAACGTTTAGTTTAGGTGTGAGAGCCAAAATGAACTTTTTAATGCTTTAAATGCGTTTTCAGCCTGATTGTGCACTTTAGGTAAAAATGTCAAAATCTTAAAAATGAGCATGAGCACAATGAAATTAATGCTGGAATCATCTTCAGGATGCTAGAATACACTAAATACAGCAACATTTTTGAGTCTACAACGTTTAGTTTAGGTGTGAGAGCCAAAATGAACTTTTTATTGCTTTAAACGCGTTTTCAGCCCCTGATTGTACACTTAAGGTGAAAATGTCAAAATCTTCAAAATGAGCATAAGCACAATGAAATTAATGCTGGAATCATCTTCAGGATGCTAGAATACACTAAATACAGCAAAAATTTTGAGTCTACAACGTTTAGTTTAGGTGTGAGAGCCAAAATGAACTTTTTATTGCTTGAAATGCGTTTTCAGCCTGATTGTGCACTTTAGGTGAAAATGTCAAAATCTTAAAAATAAGCATGAGCACAATGAAATTAATGCTGGAATCATCTTCAGGATGCTATAATACACTAAATACAGCAAACATTTTGAGTCTACAACGTTTAGTTTAGGTGTGAGAGCCAAAATGAACTTTTTATTGCTTTAAATGCGTTTTCAGCCCCTGATTGTACACGTTAGGTGAAAAGGTCAAAATCTTCAAAAATGAGCATAAGCACAATGAAATTAATGCTGGAATCATCTTCAGGATGCTAGAATACACTAAATACAGTAAAAATTTTGACTCTACAACGTTTAGTTTAGGTATGAGAGCCAAAAAGAACTTTTTATTGCTTTAAATGCGTTTTCAGCCCCTGATTGTACACTTAAGGTGAAAATGTCAAAATCTTAAAATTGAGCATGAGCACAATGAAATTAATGCTGGAATCATCTTCAGGATGCTATAATACACTAAATACAGCAAACATTTTGAGTCTACAACGTTTAGTTTAGGTGTGAGAGCCAAAATGAACTTTTTATTGCTTTAAATGCGTTTTCAGCCCCTGATTGTACACTTAAGGTGAAAATGTCAAAATCTCAAAATTGAGAATAAGCACAATGAAATTAATGCTGAAATTATCTTCAGGATGCTAGAATATACTAAATACAACAAAAAATTTGAGTCTACAACGTTTAGTTTAGGTGTGAGAGCCAAAATGAACTTTTTATTGCTTTAAATGCGTTTTCAGCCCCTGATTGTACACTTAAGGTGAAAATGTCAAATTCTTCAAAATGAGCATAAGCACAATGAAATTAATGCTGGAATCATCTTCAGGATGCTAGAATACACTAAATACAGCAAACATTTTGAGTCTGCAACGTTTAGTTTAGGTGTGAGAGCCAAAATGAACTTTTTATTGCTTTAAATGCGTTTTCAGCCCCTGATTGTACACGTTAGGTGAAAAGGTCAAAATCTTCAAAAATGAGCATAAGCACAATGAAATTAATGCTGGAATCATCTTCAGGATGCTAGAATACACTAAATACAGCAACAATTTTGAGTCTACAACGTTTAGTTTAGGTGTGAGAGCCAAAATGAACTTTTTATTGCTTTAAATGCGTTTTGAGCACCTGATTGTACACTTAAGGTGAAAATGTCAAAATCTTAAAATTAAGCATGAGCACAATGAAATTAATGCTGGAATCATCTTCAGGATGCTATAATACACTAAATACAGCAAACATTTTGAGTCTACAACGTTTAGTTTAGGTGTGAGAGCCAAAATGAACTTTTTATTGCTTTAAATGCGTTTTCAGCCCCTGATTGTACATGTTAGGTGAAAAGGTCAAAATCTTCAAAAATGAGCATAAGCACAGTGTAAATAATGCTGGAATCATCTTCAGGATGCTAGAATACACTAAATACAGTAAAAATTTTGACTCTACAACGTTTAGTTTAGGTATGAGAGCCAAAAAGAACTTTTTATTGCTTTAAATGCGTTTTCAGCCCCTGATTGTACACTTAAGGTGAAAATGTCAAAATCTTAAAATTGAGCATGAGCACAATGAAATTAATGATGGAATCATCTTCGGGATGCTATAATACACTAAATACAGCAACAATTTTTGAGTCTACAACGTTTAGTTTAGGTGTGAGAGCCAAAATGAACTTTTTATTGCTTTAAATGCGTTTTGAGCACCTGATTGTACACTTAAGGTGAAAATGTCAAAATCTTAAAATTAAGCATGAGCACAATGAAATTAATGCTGGAATCATCTTCAGGATGCTATAATACACAAAATACAGCAAACATTTTGAGTCTACAACGTTTAGTTTAGGTGTGAGAGCCAAAATGAACTTTTTATTGCTTTAAATGCGTTTTCAGCCCCTAATTGTACACTTAAGGTGAAAATGTCAAAATCTTAAAATTGAGCATGAGCACAATGAAATTAATGCTGGAATCATCTTCAGGAAGCTATAAGACAATAAATACAGCAAACATTTTGAGTCTACAACGTTTAGTTTAGGTGTGAGAGCCAAAATGAACTTTTTAATGCTTTAAATGCGTTTTCAGCCTGATTGTGCACTTTAGGTGAAAATGTCAAAATCTTAAAAATGAGCATGAGCACAATGAAATTAATGCTGGAATCATCTTCAGGATGCTAGAATACACTAAATACAGCAACATTTTTGAGTCTACAACGTTTAGTTTAGGTGTGAGAGCCAAAATGAACTTTTTATTGCTTTAAACGCGTTTTCAGCCCCTGATTGTACACTTAAGGTGAAAATGTCAAAATCTTCAAAATGAGCATAAGCACAATGAAATTAATGCTGGAATCATCTTCAGGATGCTAGAATACACTAAATACAGCAAAAATTTTGAGTCTACAACGTTTAGTTTAGGTGTGAGAGCCAAAATGAACTTTTTATTGCTTGAAATGCGTTTTCAGCCTGATTGTGCACTTTAGGTGAAAATGTCAAAATCTTAAAAATGAGCATGAGCACAATGAAATTAATGCTGGAATCATCTTCAGGATGCTATAATACACTAAATACAGCAAACATTTTGAGTCTACAACGTTTAGTTTAGGTGTGAGAGCCAAAATGAACTTTTTATTGCTTTAAATGCATTTTCAGCCCCTGATTGTACACTTAAGGTGAAAATGTCAAAATCTTCAATATGAGCATAAGCACAATGAATTTAATGCTGGAATCATCTTCAGGATGCTAGAATACACTAAATACAGCAAAAATTTTGAGTCTACAACGTTTAGTTTAGGTGTGAGAGCCAAAATGAACTTTTTATTGCTTTAAATGCGTTTTCAGCCCCTGATTGTACACGTTAGGTGAAAAGGTCAAAATCGTCAAAAATTAGAATAAGCACAATGAAATTAATGTTGGAATCATCTTCAGGATGCTAGAATACACTAAATACAGCAACAATTTTGAGTCTACAACGTTTAGTTTAGGTGTGAGAGCCAAAATGAACTTTTTATTGCTTTAAATGCGTTTTGAGCACCTGATTGTACACTTAAGGTGAAAATGTCAAAATCTTAAAATTGAGCATGAGCACAATGAAATTAATGCTGGAATCATCTTCAGGATGCTATAATACACTAAATACAGCAAACATTTTGAGTCTACAACGTTTAGTTTAGGCGTGAGAGCCAAAATGAACTTTTTATTGATTTAAATGCGTTTTCAGCCCCTGATGTACACTTAAGGTGAAAATGTCAAAATCTTAAAATTGAGAATAGGCACAATGAAATTAATGCTGAAATTATCTTCAGGATGCTAGAATACACTAAATACAGCAAAAAATTTGAGTCTACAACGTTTAGTTTAGGTGTGAGAGCCAAACTGATCTTTTTATTGCTTTAAATGTGTTTTCAGCCTGATTGTGCACTTTAGGTGAAAATGTCAAAATCTTCAATATGAGCATAAGCACAATGAATTTAATGCTGGAATCATCTTCAGGATGCTAGAATACACTAAATACAGCAACATTTTTGAGTCTACAACGTTTAGTTTAGGTGTGAGAGCCAAAATTAACTTTTTATTGCTTTAAATGCGTTTTCAGCCTGATTGTGCACTTTAGGTGAAAATGTCAAAATCTTCAATATGAGCATAAGCACAATGAATTTAATGCTGGAATCATCTTCAGGATGCTAGAATACACTAAATACAGCAAAAATTTTGAGTCTACAACGTTTAGTTTAGGTGTGAGAGCCAAAATGAACTTTTTATTGCTTTAAATGCGTTTTCAGCCCCTGATTGTACACGTTAGGTGAAAAAGTCAAAATCTTCAAAAATGAGCATAAGCACAATGAAATTAATGCTGGAATCATCTTCAGGATGCTAGAATACACTGAATACAGCAACAATTTTGAGTCTACAACGTTTAGTTTAGGTGTGAGAGCCAAAATGAACTTTTTATTGCTTTAAATGCGTTTTGAGCACCTGATTGTACACTTAAGGTGAAAATGTCAAAATCTTAAAATTAAGCATGAGCACAATGAAATTAATGCTGGAATCATCTTCAGGATGCTATAATACACTAAATACAGCAAACATTTTGAGTCTACAACGTTTAGTTTAGGTGTGAGAGCCAAAATGAACTTTTTATTGCTTTAAATGCGTTTTCAGCCCCTGATTGTACACTTAAGGTGAAAATGTCAAAATCTTCAAAAATGAGCATAAGCACAGTGTAAATAATGCTGGAATCATCTTCAGGATGCTAGAATACACTAAATACAGTAAAAATTTTGAGTCTACAACGTTTAGTTTAGGTATGAGAGCCAAAAAGAACTTTTTATTGCTTTAAATGCGTTTTCAGCCCCTGATTGTACACTTAAGGTGAAAATGTCAAAATCTTAAAATTGAGCATGAGCACAATGAAATTAATGATGGAATCATCTTCGGGATGCTATAATACACTAAATACAGCAACAATTTTGAGTCTACAACGTTTAGTTTAGGTGTGAGAGCCAAAATGAACTTTTTATTGCTTTAAATGCGTTTTGAGCACCTGATTGTACACTTAAGGTGAAAATGTCAAAATCTTAAAATTAAGCATGAGCACAATGAAATTAATGCTGGAATCATCTTCAGGATGCTATAATACACTAAATACAGCAAACATTTTGAGTCTACAACGTTTAGTTTAGGTGTGAGAGCCAAAATGAACTTTTTATTGCTTTAAATGCGTTTTCAGCCCCTGATTGTACACTTAAGGTGAAAATGTCAAATTCTTCAAAATGAGCATAAGCACAATGAAATTAATGCTGGAATCATCTTCAGGATGCTAGAATACACTAAATACAGCAAACATTTTGAGTCTGCAACGTTTAGTTTAGGTGTGAGAGCCAAAATGAACTTTTTATTGCTTTAAATGCGTTTTCAGCCCCTGATTGTACACGTTAGGTGAAAAGGTCAAAATCTTCAAAAATGAGCATAAGCACAATGAAATTAATGCTGGAATCATCTTCAGGATGCTAGAATACACTAAATACAGCAACAATTTTGAGTCTACAACGTTTAGTTTAGGTGTGAGAGCCAAAATGAACTTTTTATTGCTTTAAATGCGTTTTGAGCACCTGATTGTACACTTAAGGTGAAAATGTCAAAATCTTAAAATTAAGCATGAGCACAATGAAATTAATGCTGGAATCATCTTCAGGATGCTATAATACACTAAATACAGCAAACATTTTGAGTCTACAACGTTTAGTTTAGGTGTGAGAGCCAAAATGAACTTTTTATTGCTTTAAATGCGTTTTCAGCCCCTGATTGTACATGTTAGGTGAAAAGGTCAAAATCTTCAAAAATGAGCATAAGCACAGTGTAAATAATGCTGGAATCATCTTCAGGATGCTAGAATACACTAAATACAGTAAAAATTTTGACTCTACAACGTTTAGTTTAGGTATGAGAGCCAAAAAGAACTTTTTATTGCTTTAAATGCGTTTTCAGCCCCTGATTGTACACTTAAGGTGAAAATGTCAAAATCTTAAAATTGAGCATGAGCACAATGAAATTAATGATGGAATCATCTTCGGGATGCTATAATACACTAAATACAGCAACAATTTTTGAGTCTACAACGTTTAGTTTAGGTGTGAGAGCCAAAATGAACTTTTTATTGCTTTAAATGCGTTTTGAGCACCTGATTGTACACTTAAGGTGAAAATGTCAAAATCTTAAAATTAAGCATGAGCACAATGAAATTAATGCTGGAATCATCTTCAGGATGCTATAATACACAAAATACAGCAAACATTTTGAGTCTACAACGTTTAGTTTAGGTGTGAGAGCCAAAATGAACTTTTTATTGCTTTAAATGCGTTTTCAGCCCCTAATTGTACACTTAAGGTGAAAATGTCAAAATCTTAAAATTGAGCATGAGCACAATGAAATTAATGCTGGAATCATCTTCAGGAAGCTATAAGACAATAAATACAGCAAACATTTTGAGTCTACAACGTTTAGTTTAGGTGTGAGAGCCAAAATGAACTTTTTAATGCTTTAAATGCGTTTTCAGCCTGATTGTGCACTTTAGGTGAAAATGTCAAAATCTTAAAAATGAGCATGAGCACAATGAAATTAATGCTGGAATCATCTTCAGGATGCTAGAATACACTAAATACAGCAACATTTTTGAGTCTACAACGTTTAGTTTAGGTGTGAGAGCCAAAATGAACTTTTTATTGCTTTAAACGCGTTTTCAGCCCCTGATTGTACACTTAAGGTGAAAATGTCAAAATCTTCAAAATGAGCATAAGCACAATGAAATTAATGCTGGAATCATCTTCAGGATGCTAGAATACACTAAATACAGCAAAAATTTTGAGTCTACAACGTTTAGTTTAGGTGTGAGAGCCAAAATGAACTTTTTATTGCTTGAAATGCGTTTTCAGCCTGATTGTGCACTTTAGGTGAAAATGTCAAAATCTTAAAAATGAGCATGAGCACAATGAAATTAATGCTGGAATCATCTTCAGGATGCTATAATACACTAAATACAGCAAACATTTTGAGTCTACAACGTTTAGTTTAGGTGTGAGAGCCAAAATGAACTTTTTATTGCTTTAAATGCGTTTTCAGCCCCTGATTGTACACGTTAGGTGAAAAGGTCAAAATCTTCAAAAATGAGCATAAGCACAATGAAATTAATGCTGGAATCATCTTCAGGATGCTAGAATACACTAAATACAGTAAAAATTTTGACTCTACAACGTTTAGTTTAGGTATGAGAGCCAAAAAGAACTTTTTATTGCTTTAAATGCGTTTTCAGCCCCTGATTGTACACTTAAGGTGAAAATGTCAAAATCTTAAAATTGAGCATGAGCACAATGAAATTAATGCTGGAATCATCTTCAGGATGCTATAATACACTAAATACAGCAAACATTTTGAGTCTACAACGTTTAGTTTAGGTGTGAGAGCCAAAATGAACTTTTTATTGCTTTAAATGCGTTTTCAGCCCCTGATTGTACACGTTAGGTGAAAAGGTCAAAATCGTCAAAAATTAGAATAAGCACAATGAAATTAATGTTGGAATCATCTTCAGGATGCTAGAATACACTAAATACAGCAACAATTTTGAGTCTACAACGTTTAGTTTAGGTGTGAGAGCCAAAATGAACTTTTTATTGCTTTAAATGCGTTTTGAGCACCTGATTGTACACTTAAGGTGAAAATGTCAAAATCTTAAAATTGAGAATAAGCACAATGAAATTAATGCTGAAATTATCTTCAGGATGCTAGAATACACTAAATACAACAAAAATTTTGAGTCTACAACGTTTAGTTTAGGTGTGAGAGCCAAAATGAACTTTTTATTGCTTTAAATGCGTTTTCAGCCCCTGATTGTACACTTAAGGTGAAAATGTCAAATTCTTCAAAATGAGCATAAGCACAATGAAATTAATGCTGGAATCATCTTCAGGATGCTAGAATACACTAAATACAGCAAAAATTTTGAGTCTGCAACGTTTAGTTTAGGTGTGAGAGCCAAAATGAACTTTTTATTGCTTTAAATGCGTTTTGAGCACCTGATTGTAAACTTAAGGTGAAAATGTCAAAATCTTAAAATTGAGCATGAGCACAATGAAATTAATGCTGGAATCATCTTCAGGATGCTATAATACACTAAATACAGCAAACATTTTGAGTCTACAACGTTTAGTTTAGGCGTGAGAGCCAAAATGAACTTTTTATTGATTTAAATGCGTTTTCAGCCCCTGATTGTACACTTAAGGTGAAAATGTCAAAATCTTAAAATTGAGAATAGGCACAATGAAATTAATGCTGGAATCATCTTCAGGATGCTAGAATACACTAAATACAGCAAAAATTTTGAGTCTACAACGTTTAGTTTAGGTGTGAGAGCCAAAATGAACTTTTTATTGCTTGAAATGCGTTTTCAGCCTGATTGTGCACTTTAGGTGAAAATGTCAAAATCTTAAAAATGAGCATGAGCACAATGAAATTAATGCTGGAATCATCTTCAGGATGCTATAATACACTAAATACAGCAAACATTTTGAGTCTACAACGTTTAGTTTAGGTGTGAGAGCCAAAATGAACTTTTTATTGCTTTAAATGCGTTTTCAGCCCCTGATTGTACACGTTAGGTGAAAAGGTCAAAATCTTCAAAAATGAGCATAAGCACAATGAAATTAATGCTGGAATCATCTTCAGGATGCTAGAATACACTAAATACAGTAAAAATTTTGACTCTACAACGTTTAGTTTAGGTATGAGAGCCAAAAAGAACTTTTTATTGCTTTAAATGCGTTTTCAGCCCCTGATTGTACACTTAAGGTGAAAATGTCAAAATCTTAAAATTGAGCATGAGCACAATGAAATTAATGCTGGAATCATCTTCAGGATGCTATAATACACTAAATACAGCAAACATTTTGAGTCTACAACGTTTAGTTTAGGTGTGAGAGCCAAAATGAACTTTTTATTGCTTTAAATGCGTTTTCAGCCCCTGATTGTACACGTTAGGTGAAAAGGTCAAAATCGTCAAAAATTAGAATAAGCACAATGAAATTAATGTTGGAATCATCTTCAGGATGCTAGAATACACTAAATACAGCAACAATTTTGAGTCTACAACGTTTAGTTTAGGTGTGAGAGCCAAAATGAACTTTTTATTGCTTTAAATGCGTTTTGAGCACCTGATTGTACACTTAAGGTGAAAATGTCAAAATCTTAAAATTGAGAATAAGCACAATGAAATTAATGCTGAAATTATCTTCAGGATGCTAGAATACACTAAATACAACAAAAATTTTGAGTCTACAACGTTTAGTTTAGGTGTGAGAGCCAAAATGAACTTTTTATTGCTTTAAATGCGTTTTCAGCCCCTGATTGTACACTTAAGGTGAAAATGTCAAATTCTTCAAAATGAGCATAAGCACAATGAAATTAATGCTGGAATCATCTTCAGGATGCTAGAATACACTAAATACAGCAAAAATTTTGAGTCTGCAACGTTTAGTTTAGGTGTGAGAGCCAAAATGAACTTTTTATTGCTTTAAATGCGTTTTGAGCACCTGATTGTAAACTTAAGGTGAAAATGTCAAAATCTTAAAATTGAGCATGAGCACAATGAAATTAATGCTGGAATCATCTTCAGGATGCTATAATACACTAAATACAGCAAACATTTTGAGTCTACAACGTTTAGTTTAGGCGTGAGAGCCAAAATGAACTTTTTATTGATTTAAATGCGTTTTCAGCCCCTGATTGTACACTTAAGGTGAAAATGTCAAAATCTTAAAATTGAGAATAGGCACAATGAAATTAATGCTGAAATTATCTTCAGGATGCTAGAATACACTAAATACAGCAAAAATTTTGAGTCTACAACGTTTAGTTTAGGTGTGAGAGCCAAACTGATCTTTTTATTGCTTTAAATGTGTTTTCAGCCTGATTGTGCACTTAAGGTGAAAATGTCAAAATCTTAAAAATGAGCATGAGCACAATGAAATTAATGCTGGAATCATCTTCAGGATGCTATAATACACTAAATACAGCAAACATTTTGAGTCTACAACGTTTAGTTTAGGTGTGAGAGCCAAAATGAACTTTTTATTGCTTTAAATGCGTTTTCAGCCCCTGATTGTACACGTTAGGTGAAAAGGTCAAAATCTTCAAAAATGAGCATAAGCACAATGAAATTAATGCTGGAATCATCTTCAGGATGCTAGAATACACTAAATACAGTAAAAATTTTGACTCTACAACGTTTAGTTTAGGTATGAGAGCCAAAAAGAACTTTTTATTGCTTTAAATGCGTTTTCAGCCCCTGATTGTACACTTAAGGTGAAAATGTCAAAATCTTAAAATTGAGCATGAGCACAATGAAATTAATGCTGGAATCATCTTCAGGATGCTATAATACACTAAATACAGCAAACATTTTGAGTCTACAACGTTTAGTTTAGGTGTGAGAGCCAAAATGAACTTTTTATTGCTTTAAATGCGTTTTCAGCCCCTGATTGTACACTTAAGGTGAAAATGTCAAAATCTTAAAATTGAGAATAAGCACAATGAAATTAATGCTGAAATTATCTTCAGGATGCTAGAATACACTAAATACAACAAAAATTTTGAGTCTACAACGTTTAGTTTAGGTGTGAGAGCCAAAATGAACTTTTTATTGCTTTAAATGCGTTTTCAGCCCCTGATTGTACACTTAAGGTGAAAATGTCAAATTCTTCAAAATGAGCATAAGCACAATGAAATTAATGCTGGAATCATCTTCAGGATGCTAGAATACACTAAATACAGCAAAAATTTTGAGTCTGCAACGTTTAGTTTAGGTGTGAGAGCCAAAATGAACTTTTTATTGCTTTAAATGCGTTTTGAGCACCTGATTGTACACTTAAGGTGAAAATGTCAAAATCTTAAAATTGAGCATGAGCACAATGAAATTAATGCTGGAATCATCTTCAGGATGCTATAATACACTAAATACAGCAAACATTTTGAGTCTACAACGTTTAGTTTAGGCGTGAGAGCCAAAATGAACTTTTTATTGATTTAAATGCGTTTTCAGCCCCTGATTGTACACTTAAGGTGAAAATGTCAAAATCTTAAAATTGAGAATAGGCACAATGAAATTAATGCTGAAATTATCTTCAGGATGCTAGAATACACTAAATACAGCAAAAATTTTGAGTCTACAACGTTTAGTTTAGGTGTGAGAGCCAAAATGAACTTTTTATTGCTTGAAATGCGTTTTCAGCCTGATTGTGCACTTTAGGTGAAAATGTCAAAATCTTAAAAATGAGCATGAGCACAATGAAATTAATGCTGGAATCATCTTCAGGATGCTATAATACACTAAATACAGCAAACATTTTGAGTCTACAACGTTTAGTTTAGGTGTGAGAGCCAAAATGAACTTTTTATTGCTTTAAATGCGTTTTCAGCCCCTGATTGTACACGTTAGGTGAAAAGGTCAAAATCTTCAAAAATGAGCATAAGCACAATGAAATTAATGCTGGAATCATCTTCAGGATGCTAGAATACACTAAATACAGTAAAAATTTTGACTCTACAACGTTTAGTTTAGGTATGAGAGCCAAAAAGAACTTTTTATTGCTTTAAATGCGTTTTCAGCCCCTGATTGTACACTTAAGGTGAAAATGTCAAAATCTTAAAATTGAGCATGAGCACAATGAAATTAATGCTGGAATCATCTTCAGGATGCTATAAAACACTAAATACAGCAAACATTTTGAGTCTACAACGTTTAGTTTAGGTGTGAGAGCCAAAATAAACTTTTTATTGCTTTAAATGCGTTTTCAGCCCCTGATTGTACACTTAAGGTGAAAATGTCAAAATCTTAAAATTGAGAATAAGCACAATGAAATTAATGCTGAAATTATCTTCAGGATGCTAGAATACACTAAATACAACAAAAATTTTGAGTCTACAACGTTTAGTTTAGGTGTGAGAGCCAAAATGAACTTTTTATTGCTTTAAATGCGTTTTCAGCCCCTGATTGTACACTTAAGGTGAAAATGTCAAATTCTTCAAAATGAGCATAAGCACAATGAAATTAATGCTGGAATCATCTTCAGGATGCTAGAATACACTAAATACAGCAAAAATTTTGAGTCTGCAACGTTTAGTTTAGGTGTGAGAGCCAAAATGAACTTTTTATTGCTTTAAATGCGTTTTGAGCACCTGATTGTACACTTAAGGTGAAAATGTCAAAATCTTAAAATTGAGCATGAGCACAATGAAATTAATGCTGGAATCATCTTCAGGATGCTATAATACACTAAATACAGCAAACATTTTGAGTCTACAACGTTTAGTTTAGGCGTGAGAGCCAAAATGAACTTTTTATTGATTTAAATGCGTTTTCAGCCCCTGATTGTACACTTAAGGTGAAAATGTCAAAATCTTAAAATTGAGAATAGGCACAATGAAATTAATGCTGAAATTATCTTCAGGATGCTAGAATACACTAAATACAGCAAAAATTTTGAGTCTACAACGTTTAGTTTAGGTGTGAGAGCCAAACTGATCTTTTTATTGCTTTAAATGTGTTTTCAGCCTGATTGTGCACTTAAGGTGAAAATGTCAAAATCTTAAAAATGAGCATGAGCACAATGAAATTAATGCTGGAATCATCTTCAGGATGCTAGAATACACTAAATACAGCAACATTTTTTAGTCTACAACGTTTAGTTTAGGTGTGAGAGCCAAACTGATCTTTTTATTGCTTTAAATGCGTTTTCAGCCCCTGATTGTACACTTAAGGTGAAAATGTCAAAATCTTAAAATTGAGAATAAGCACAATGAAATTAATGCTGGAATCATCTTCAGGATGCTAGAATACACTAAATACAGTAAAAATTTTGACTCTACAACGTTTAGTTTAGGTATGAGAGCCAAAAAGAACTTTTTATTGCTTTAAATGCGTTTTCAGCCCCTGATTGTACACTTAAGGTGAAAATGTCAAAATCTTAAAATTGAGCATGAGCACAATGAAATTAATGCTGGAATCATCTTCAGGATGCTATAAAACACTAAATACAGCAAACATTTTGAGTCTACAACGTTTAGTTTAGGTGTGAGAGCCAAAATGAACTTTTTATTGCTTTAAATGCGTTTTCAGCCCCTGATTGTACACTTAAGGTGAAAATGTCAAAATCTTAAAATTGAGAATAAGCACAATGAAATTAATGCTGAAATTATCTTCAGGATGCTAGAATACACTAAATACAGCAAACATTTTGAGTCTACAACGTTTAGTTTAGGTGTGAGAGCCAAAATGAACTTTTTATTGCTTTAAATGCGTTTTCAGCCCCTGATTGTACACGTTAGGTGAAAAGGTCAAAATCTTCAAAAATGAGCATAAGCACAATGAAATTAATGCTGGAATCATCTTCAGGATGCTAGAATACACTAAATACAGTAAAAATTTTGACTCTACAACGTTTAGTTTAGGTATGAGAGCCAAAAAGAACTTTTTATTGCTTTAAATGCGTTTTCAGCCCCTGATTGTACACTTAAGGTGAAAATGTCAAAATCTTAAAATTGAGCATGAGCACAATGAAATTAATGCTGGAATCATCTTCAGGATGCTATAATACACTAAATACAGCAAACATTTTGAGTCTACAACGTTTAGTTTAGGTGTGAGAGCCAAAATGAACTTTTTATTGCTTTAAATGCGTTTTCAGCCCCTGATTGTACACTTAAGGTGAAAATGTCAAAATCTTAAAATTGAGAATAAGCACAATGAAATTAATGCTGAAATAATCTTCAGGATGCTAGAATACACTAAATACAACAAAAATTTTGAGTCTACAACGTTTAGTTTAGGTGTGAGAGCCAAAATGAACTTTTTATTGCTTTAAATGCGTTTTGAGCCCCTGATTGTACACTTAAGGTGAAAATGTCAAATTCTTCAAAATGAGCATAAGCACAATGAAATTAATGCTGGAATCATCTTCAGGATGCTAGAATACACTAAATACAGCAAAAATTTTGAGTCTGCAACGTTTAGTTTAGGTGTGAGAGCCAAAATGAACTTTTTATTGCTTTAAATGCGTTTTGAGCACCTGATTGTACACTTAAGGTGAAAATGTCAAAATCTTAAAATTGAGCATGAGCACAATGAAATTAATGCTGGAATCATCTTCAGGATGCTATAATACACTAAATACAGCAAACATTTTGAGTCTACAACGTTTAGTTTAGGCGTGAGAGCCAAAATGAACTTTTTATTGATTTAAATGCGTTTTCAGCCCCTGATTGTACACTTAAGGTGAAAATGTCAAAATCTTAAAATTGAGAATAGGCACAATGAAATTAATGCTGAAATTATCTTCAGGATGCTAGAATACACTAAATACAGCAAAAATTTTGAGTCTACAACGTTTAGTTTAGGTGTGAGAGCCAAACTGATCTTTTTATTGCTTTAAATGTGTTTTCAGCCTGATTGTCCACTTAAGGTGAAAATGTCAAAATCTTAAAAATGAGCATGAGCACAATGAAATTAATTCTGGAATCATCTTCAGGATGCTAGAATACACTAAATACAGCAACATTTTTGAGTCTACAACGTTTAGTTTAGGTGTGAGAGCCAAAATTAACTTTTTATTGCTTTAAATGCGTTTTCAGCCTGATTGTGCACTTTAGGTGAAAATGTCAAAATCTTAAAAATGAGCATGAGCACAATGAAATTAATGCTGGAATCATCTTCAGGATGCTAGAATACACTAAATACAGCAAAAATTTTGAGTCTACAACGTTTAGTTTAGGTGTGAGAGCCAAAATGAACTTTTTATTGCTTTAAATGCATTTTCAGCCCCTGATTGTACACTTAAGGTGAAAATGTCAAAATCTTCAATATGAGCATAAGCACAATGAATTTAATGCTGGAATCATCTTCAGGATGCTAGAATACACTAAATACAGCAAAAATTTTGAGTCTACAACGTTTAGTTTAGGTGTGAGAGCCAAAATGAACTTTTTATTGCTTTAAATGCGTTTTCAGCCCCTGATTGTACACGTTAGGTGAAAAGGTCAAAATCGTCAAAAATTAGAATAAGCACAATGAAATTAATGTTGGAATCATCTTCAGGATGCTAGAATACACTAAATACAGCAACAATTTTGAGTCTACAACGTTTAGTTTAGGTGTGAGAGCCAAAATGAACTTTTTATTGCTTTAAATGCGTTTTGAGCACCTGATTGTACACTTAAGGTGAAAATGTCAAAATCTTAAAATTGAGCATGAGCACAATGAAATTAATGCTGGAATCATCTTCAGGATGCTATAATACACTAAATACAGCAAACATTTTGAGTCTACAACGTTTAGTTTAGGCGTGAGAGCCAAAATGAACTTTTTATTGATTTAAATGCGTTTTCAGCCCCTGATGTACACTTAAGGTGAAAATGTCAAAATCTTAAAATTGAGAATAGGCACAATGAAATTAATGCTGAAATTATCTTCAGGATGCTAGAATACACTAAATACAGCAAAAAATTTGAGTCTACAACGTTTAGTTTAGGTGTGAGAGCCAAACTGATCTTTTTATTGCTTTAAATGTGTTTTCAGCCTGATTGTGCACTTTAGGTGAAAATGTCAAAATCTTCAATATGAGCATAAGCACAATGAATTTAATGCTGGAATCATCTTCAGGATGCTAGAATACACTAAATACAGCAACATTTTTGAGTCTACAACGTTTAGTTTAGGTGTGAGAGCCAAAATTAACTTTTTATTGCTTTAAATGCGTTTTCAGCCTGATTGTGCACTTTAGGTGAAAATGTCAAAATCTTCAATATGAGCATAAGCACAATGAATTTAATGCTGGAATCATCTTCAGGATGCTAGAATACACTAAATACAGCAAAAATTTTGAGTCTACAACGTTTAGTTTAGGTGTGAGAGCCAAAATGAACTTTTTATTGCTTTAAATGCGTTTTCAGCCCCTGATTGTACACGTTAGGTGAAAAAGTCAAAATCTTCAAAAATGAGCATAAGCACAATGAAATTAATGCTGGAATCATCTTCAGGATGCTAGAATACACTAAATACAGCAACAATTTTGAGTCTACAACGTTTAGTTTAGGTGTGAGAGCCAAAATGAACTTTTTATTGCTTTAAATGCGTTTTGAGCACCTGATTGTACACTTAAGGTGAAAATGTCAAAATCTTAAAATTAAGCATGAGCACAATGAAATTAATGCTGGAATCATCTTCAGGATGCTATAATACACTAAATACAGCAAACATTTTGAGTCTACAACGTTTAGTTTAGGTGTGAGAGCCAAAATGAACTTTTTATTGCTTTAAATGCGTTTTCAGCCCCTGATTGTACACTTAAGGTGAAAATGTCAAAATCTTCAAAAATGAGCATAAGCACAGTGTAAATAATGCTGGAATCATCTTCAGGATGCTAGAATACACTAAATACAGTAAAAATTTTGAGTCTACAACGTTTAGTTTAGGTATGAGAGCCAAAAAGAACTTTTTATTGCTTTAAATGCGTTTTCAGCCCCTGATTGTACACTTAAGGTGAAAATGTCAAAATCTTAAAATTGAGCATGAGCACAATGAAATTAATGATGGAATCATCTTCGGGATGCTATAATACACTAAATACAGCAACAATTTTGAGTCTACAACGTTTAGTTTAGGTGTGAGAGCCAAAATGAACTTTTTATTGCTTTAAATGCGTTTTGAGCACCTGATTGTACACTTAAGGTGAAAATGTCAAAATCTTAAAATTAAGCATGAGCACAATGAAATTAATGCTGGAATCATCTTCAGGATGCTATAATACACTAAATACAGCAAACATTTTGAGTCTACAACGTTTAGTTTAGGTGTGAGAGCCAAAATGAACTTTTTAATGCTTTAAATGCGTTTTCAGCCTGATTGTGCACTTTAGGTAAAAATGTCAAAATCTTAAAAATGAGCATGAGCACAATGAAATTAATGCTGGAATCATCTTCAGGATGCTAGAATACACTAAATACAGCAACATTTTTGAGTCTACAACGTTTAGTTTAGGTGTGAGAGCCAAAATGAACTTTTTATTGCTTTAAACGCGTTTTCAGCCCCTGATTGTACACTTAAGGTGAAAATGTCAAAATCTTCAAAATGAGCATAAGCACAATGAAATTAATGCTGGAATCATCTTCAGGATGCTAGAATACACTAAATACAGCAAAAATTTTGAGTCTACAACGTTTAGTTTAGGTGTGAGAGCCAAAATGAACTTTTTATTGCTTGAAATGCGTTTTCAGCCTGATTGTGCACTTTAGGTGAAAATGTCAAAATCTTAAAAATAAGCATGAGCACAATGAAATTAATGCTGGAATCATCTTCAGGATGCTATAATACACTAAATACAGCAAACATTTTGAGTCTACAACGTTTAGTTTAGGTGTGAGAGCCAAAATGAACTTTTTATTGCTTTAAATGCGTTTTCAGCCCCTGATTGTACACGTTAGGTGAAAAGGTCAAAATCTTCAAAAATGAGCATAAGCACAATGAAATTAATGCTGGAATCATCTTCAGGATGCTAGAATACACTAAATACAGTAAAAATTTTGACTCTACAACGTTTAGTTTAGGTATGAGAGCCAAAAAGAACTTTTTATTGCTTTAAATGCGTTTTCAGCCCCTGATTGTACACTTAAGGTGAAAATGTCAAAATCTTAAAATTGAGCATGAGCACAATGAAATTAATGCTGGAATCATCTTCAGGATGCTATAATACACTAAATACAGCAAACATTTTGAGTCTACAACGTTTAGTTTAGGTGTGAGAGCCAAAATGAACTTTTTATTGCTTTAAATGCGTTTTCAGCCCCTGATTGTACACTTAAGGTGAAAATGTCAAAATCTCAAAATTGAGAATAAGCACAATGAAATTAATGCTGAAATTATCTTCAGGATGCTAGAATATACTAAATACAACAAAAAATTTGAGTCTACAACGTTTAGTTTAGGTGTGAGAGCCAAAATGAACTTTTTATTGCTTTAAATGCGTTTTCAGCCCCTGATTGTACACTTAAGGTGAAAATGTCAAATTCTTCAAAATGAGCATAAGCACAATGAAATTAATGCTGGAATCATCTTCAGGATGCTAGAATACACTAAATACAGCAAACATTTTGAGTCTGCAACGTTTAGTTTAGGTGTGAGAGCCAAAATGAACTTTTTATTGCTTTAAATGCGTTTTCAGCCCCTGATTGTACACGTTAGGTGAAAAGGTCAAAATCTTCAAAAATGAGCATAAGCACAATGAAATTAATGCTGGAATCATCTTCAGGATGCTAGAATACACTAAATACAGCAACAATTTTGAGTCTACAACGTTTAGTTTAGGTGTGAGAGCCAAAATGAACTTTTTATTGCTTTAAATGCGTTTTGAGCACCTGATTGTACACTTAAGGTGAAAATGTCAAAATCTTAAAATTAAGCATGAGCACAATGAAATTAATGCTGGAATCATCTTCAGGATGCTATAATACACTAAATACAGCAAACATTTTGAGTCTACAACGTTTAGTTTAGGTGTGAGAGCCAAAATGAACTTTTTATTGCTTTAAATGCGTTTTCAGCCCCTGATTGTACATGTTAGGTGAAAAGGTCAAAATCTTCAAAAATGAGCATAAGCACAGTGTAAATAATGCTGGAATCATCTTCAGGATGCTAGAATACACTAAATACAGTAAAAATTTTGACTCTACAACGTTTAGTTTAGGTATGAGAGCCAAAAAGAACTTTTTATTGCTTTAAATGCGTTTTCAGCCCCTAATTGTACACTTAAGGTGAAAATGTCAAAATCTTAAAATTGAGCATGAGCACAATGAAATTAATGCTGGAATCATCTTCGGGATGCTATAATACAATAAATACAGCAAACATTTTGAGTCTACAACGTTTAGTTTAGGTGTGAGAGCCAAAATGAACTTTTTAATGCTTTAAATGCGTTTTCAGCCTGATTGTGCACTTTAGGTGAAAATGTCAAAATCTTAAAAATGAGCATGAGCACAATGAAATTAATGCTGGAATCATCTTCAGGATGCTAGAATACACTAAATACAGCAACATTTTTGAGTCTACAACGTTTAGTTTAGGTGTGAGAGCCAAAATGAACTTTTTATTGCTTTAAACGCGTTTTCAGCCCCTGATTGTACACTTAAGGTGAAAATGTCAAAATCTTCAAAATGAGCATAAGCACAATGAAATTAATGCTGGAATCATCTTCAGGATGCTAGAATACACTAAATACAGCAAAAATTTTGAGTCTACAACGTTTAGTTTAGGTGTGAGAGCCAAAATGAACTTTTTATTGCTTGAAATGCGTTTTCAGCCTGATTGTGCACTTTAGGTGAAAATGTCAAAATCTTAAAAATGAGCATGAGCACAATGAAATTAATGCTGGAATCATCTTCAGGATGCTATAATACACTAAATACAGCAAACATTTTGAGTCTACAACGTTTAGTTTAGGTGTGAGAGCCAAAATGAACTTTTTATTGCTTTAAATGCGTTTTCAGCCCCTGATTGTACACGTTAGGTGAAAAGGTCAAAATCTTCAAAAATGAGCATAAGCACAATGAAATTAATGCTGGAATCATCTTCAGGATGCTAGAATACACTAAATACAGTAAAAATTTTGACTCTACAACGTTTAGTTTAGGTATGAGAGCCAAAAAGAACTTTTTATTGCTTTAAATGCGTTTTCAGCCCCTGATTGTACACTTAAGGTGAAAATGTCAAAATCTTAAAATTGAGCATGAGCACAATGAAATTAATGCTGGAATCATCTTCAGGATGCTATAATACACTAAATACAGCAAACATTTTGAGTCTACAACGTTTAGTTTAGGTGTGAGAGCCAAAATGAACTTTTTATTGCTTTAAATGCGTTTTCAGCCCCTGATTGTACACGTTAGGTGAAAAGGTCAAAATCGTCAAAAATTAGAATAAGCACAATGAAATTAATGTTGGAATCATCTTCAGGATGCTAGAATACACTAAATACAGCAACAATTTTGAGTCTACAACGTTTAGTTTAGGTGTGAGAGCCAAAATGAACTTTTTATTGCTTTAAATGCGTTTTGAGCACCTGATTGTACACTTAAGGTGAAAATGTCAAAATCTTAAAATTGAGAATAAGCACAATGAAATTAATGCTGAAATTATCTTCAGGATGCTAGAATACACTAAATACAACAAAAATTTTGAGTCTACAACGTTTAGTTTAGGTGTGAGAGCCAAAATGAACTTTTTATTGCTTTAAATGCGTTTTCAGCCCCTGATTGTACACTTAAGGTGAAAATGTCAAATTCTTCAAAATGAGCATAAGCACAATGAAATTAATGCTGGAATCATCTTCAGGATGCTAGAATACACTAAATACAGCAAAAATTTTGAGTCTGCAACGTTTAGTTTAGGTGTGAGAGCCAAAATGAACTTTTTATTGCTTTAAATGCGTTTTGAGCACCTGATTGTAAACTTAAGGTGAAAATGTCAAAATCTTAAAATTGAGCATGAGCACAATGAAATTAATGCTGGAATCATCTTCAGGATGCTATAATACACTAAATACAGCGAACATTTTGAGTCTACAACGTTTAGTTTAGGCGTGAGAGCCAAAATGAACTTTTTATTGATTTAAATGCGTTTTCAGCCCCTGATTGTACACTTAAGGTGAAAATGTCAAAATCTTAAAATTGAGAATAGGCACAATGAAATTAATGCTGAAATTATCTTCAGGATGCTAGAATACACTAAATACAGCAAAAATTTTGAGTCTACAACGTTTAGTTTAGGTGTGAGAGCCAAACTGATCTTTTTATTGCTTTAAATGTGTTTTCAGCCTGATTGTGCACTTAAGGTGAAAATGTCAAAATCTTAAAAATGAGCATGAGCACAATGAAATTAATGCTGGAATCATCTTCAGGATGCTATAATACACTAAATACAGCAAACATTTTGAGTCTACAACGTTTAGTTTAGGTGTGAGAGCCAAAATGAACTTTTTATTGCTTTAAATGCGTTTTCAGCCCCTGATTGTACACGTTAGGTGAAAAGGTCAAAATCTTCAAAAATGAGCATAAGCACAATGAAATTAATGCTGGAATCATCTTCAGGATGCTAGAATACACTAAATACAGTAAAAATTTTGACTCTACAACGTTTAGTTTAGGTATGAGAGCCAAAAAGAACTTTTTATTGCTTTAAATGCGTTTTCAGCCCCTGATTGTACACTTAAGGTGAAAATGTCAAAATCTTAAAATTGAGCATGAGCACAATGAAATTAATGCTGGAATCATCTTCAGGATGCTATAATACACTAAATACAGCAAACATTTTGAGTCTACAACGTTTAGTTTAGGTGTGAGAGCCAAAATGAACTTTTTATTGCTTTAAATGCGTTTTCAGCCCCTGATTGTACACTTAAGGTGAAAATGTCAAAATCTTAAAATTGAGAATAAGCACAATGAAATTAATGCTGAAATTATCTTCAGGATGCTAGAATACACTAAATACAACAAAAATTTTGAGTCTACAACGTTTAGTTTAGGTGTGAGAGCCAAAATGAACTTTTTATTGCTTTAAATGCGTTTTCAGCCCCTGATTGTACACTTAAGGTGAAAATGTCAAATTCTTCAAAATGAGCATAAGCACAATGAAATTAATGCTGGAATCATCTTCAGGATGCTAGAATACACTAAATACAGCAAAAATTTTGAGTCTGCAACGTTTAGTTTAGGTGTGAGAGCCAAAATGAACTTTTTATTGCTTTAAATGCGTTTTGAGCACCTGATTGTACACTTAAGGTGAAAATGTCAAAATCTTAAAATTGAGCATGAGCACAATGAAATTAATGCTGGAATCATCTTCAGGATGCTATAATACACTAAATACAGCAAACATTTTGAGTCTACAACGTTTAGTTTAGGCGTGAGAGCCAAAATGAACTTTTTATTGATTTAAATGCGTTTTCAGCCCCTGATTGTACACTTAAGGTGAAAATGTCAAAATCTTAAAATTGAGAATAGGCACAATGAAATTAATGCTGAAATTATCTTCAGGATGCTAGAATACACTAAATACAGCAAAAATTTTGAGTCTACAACGTTTAGTTTAGGTGTGAGAGCCAAAATGAACTTTTTATTGCTTGAAATGCGTTTTCAGCCTGATTGTGCACTTTAGGTGAAAATGTCAAAATCTTAAAAATGAGCATGAGCACAATGAAATTAATGCTGGAATCATCTTCAGGATGCTATAATACACTAAATACAGCAAACATTTTGAGTCTACAACGTTTAGTTTAGGTGTGAGAGCCAAAATGAACTTTTTATTGCTTTAAATGCGTTTTCAGCCCCTGATTGTACACGTTAGGTGAAAAGGTCAAAATCTTCAAAAATGAGCATAAGCACAATGAAATTAATGCTGGAATCATCTTCAGGATGCTAGAATACACTAAATACAGTAAAAATTTTGACTCTACAACGTTTAGTTTAGGTATGAGAGCCAAAAAGAACTTTTTATTGCTTTAAATGCGTTTTCAGCCCCTGATTGTACACTTAAGGTGAAAATGTCAAAATCTTAAAATTGAGCATGAGCACAATGAAATTAATGCTGGAATCATCTTCAGGATGCTATAAAACACTAAATACAGCAAACATTTTGAGTCTACAACGTTTAGTTTAGGTGTGAGAGCCAAAATGAACTTTTTATTGCTTTAAATGCGTTTTCAGCCCCTGATTGTACACTTAAGGTGAAAATGTCAAAATCTTAAAATTGAGAATAAGCACAATGAAATTAATGCTGAAATTATCTTCAGGATGCTAGAATACACTAAATACAACAAAAATTTTGAGTCTACAACGTTTAGTTTAGGTGTGAGAGCCAAAATGAACTTTTTATTGCTTTAAATGCGTTTTCAGCCCCTGATTGTACACTTAAGGTGAAAATGTCAAATTCTTCAAAATGAGCATAAGCACAATGAAATTAATGCTGGAATCATCTTCAGGATGCTAGAATACACTAAATACAGCAAAAATTTTGAGTCTGCAACGTTTAGTTTAGGTGTGAGAGCCAAAATGAACTTTTTATTGCTTTAAATGCGTTTTGAGCACCTGATTGTACACTTAAGGTGAAAATGTCAAAATCTTAAAATTGAGCATGAGCACAATGAAATTAATGCTGGAATCATCTTCAGGATGCTATAATACACTAAATACAGCAAACATTTTGAGTCTACAACGTTTAGTTTAGGCGTGAGAGCCAAAATGAACTTTTTATTGATTTAAATGCGTTTTCAGCCCCTGATTGTACACTTAAGGTGAAAATGTCAAAATCTTAAAATTGAGAATAGGCACAATGAAATTAATGCTGAAATTATCTTCAGGATGCTAGAATACACTAAATACAGCAAAAATTTTGAGTCTACAACGTTTAGTTTAGGTGTGAGAGCCAAACTGATCTTTTTATTGCTTTAAATGTGTTTTCAGCCTGATTGTGCACTTAAGGTGAAAATGTCAAAATCTTAAAAATGAGCATGAGCACAATGAAATTAATGCTGGAATCATCTTCAGGATGCTAGAATACACTAAATACAGCAACATTTTTTAGTCTACAACGTTTAGTTTAGGTGTGAGAGCCAAACTGATCTTTTTATTGCTTTAAATGCGTTTTCAGCCCCTGATTGTACACTTAAGGTGAAAATGTCAAAATCTTAAAATTGAGAATAAGCACAATGAAATTAATGCTGGAATCATCTTCAGGATGCTAGAATACACTAAATACAGTAAAAATTTTGACTCTACAACGTTTAGTTTAGGTATGAGAGCCAAAAAGAACTTTTTATTGCTTTAAATGCGTTTTCAGCCCCTGATTGTACACTTAAGGTGAAAATGTCAAAATCTTAAAATTGAGCATGAGCACAATGAAATTAATGCTGGAATCATCTTCAGGATGCTATAAAACACTAAATACAGCAAACATTTTGAGTCTACAACGTTTAGTTTAGGTGTGAGAGCCAAAATGAACTTTTTATTGCTTTAAATGCGTTTTCAGCCCCTGATTGTACACTTAAGGTGAAAATGTCAAAATCTTAAAATTGAGAATAAGCACAATGAAATTAATGCTGAAATTATCTTCAGGATGCTAGAATACACTAAATACAGCAAACATTTTGAGTCTACAACGTTTAGTTTAGGTGTGAGAGCCAAAATGAACTTTTTATTGCTTTAAATGCGTTTTCAGCCCCTGATTGTACACGTTAGGTGAAAAGGTCAAAATCTTCAAAAATGAGCATAAGCACAATGAAATTAATGCTGGAATCATCTTCAGGATGCTAGAATACACTACATACAGTAAAAATTTTGACTCTACAACGTTTAGTTTAGGTATGAGAGCCAAAAAGAACTTTTTATTGCTTTAAATGCGTTTTCAGCCCCTGATTGTACACTTAAGGTGAAAATGTCAAAATCTTAAAATTGAGCATGAGCACAATGAAATTAATGCTGGAATCATCTTCAGGATGCTATAATACACTAAATACAGCAAACATTTTGAGTCTACAACGTTTAGTTTAGGTGTGAGAGCCAAAATGAACTTTTTATTGCTTTAAATGCGTTTTCAGCCCCTGATTGTACACTTAAGGTGAAAATGTCAAAATCTTAAAATTGAGAATAAGCACAATGAAATTAATGCTGAAATAATCTTCAGGATGCTAGAATACACTAAATACAACAAAAATTTTGAGTCTACAACGTTTAGTTTAGGTGTGAGAGCCAAAATGAACTTTTTATTGCTTTAAATGCGTTTTGAGCACCTGATTGTACACTTAAGGTGAAAATGTCAAAATCTTAAAATTGAGCATGAGCACAATGAAATTAATGCTGGAATCATCTTCAGGATGCTATAATACACTAAATACAGCAAAGATTTTGAGTCTACAACGTTTAGTTTAGGCGTGAGAGCCAAAATGAACTTTTTATTGATTTAAATGCGTTTTCAGCCCCTGATTGTACACTTAAGGTGAAAATGTCAAAATCTTAAAATTGAGAATAGGCACAATGAAATTAATGCTGAAATTATCTTCAGGATGCTAGAATACACTAAATACAGCAAAAATTTTGAGTCTACAACGTTTAGTTTAGGTGTGAGAGCCAAAATGAACTTTTTATTGCTCTAAATGCGTTTTCAGCCTGATTGTGCACTTTAGGTGAAAATGTCAAAATCTTAAAAATGAGCATGAGCACAATGAAATTAATGCTGGAATCATCTTCAGGATGCTATAATACACTAAATACAGCAAACATTTTGAGTCTACAACGTTTAGTTTAGGTGTGAGAGCCAAAATGAACTTTTTATTGCTTTAAATGCGTTTTCAGCCCCTGATTGTACACGTTAGGTGAAAAGGTCAAAATCTTCAAAAATGAGCATAAGCACAATGAAATTAATGCTGGAATCATCTTCAGGATGCTAGAATACACTAAATACAGTAAAAATTTTGACTCTACAACGTTTAGTTTAGGTATGAGAGCCAAAAAGAACTTTTTATTGCTTTAAATGCGTTTTCAGCCCCTGATTGTACACTTAAGGTGAAAATGTCAAAATCTTAAAATTGAGCATGAGCACAATGAAATTAATGCTGGAATCATCTTCAGGATGCTATAAAACACTAAATACAGCAAACATTTTGAGTCTACAACGTTTAGTTTAGGTGTGAGAGCCAAAATGAACTTTTTATTGCTTTAAATGCGTTTTCAGCCCCTGATTGTACACTTAAGGTGAAAATGTCAAAATCTTAAAATTGAGAATAAGCACAATGAAATTAATGCTGAAATTATCTTCAGGATGCTAGAATACACTAAATACAACAAAAATTTTGAGTCTACAACGTTTAGTTTAGGTGTGAGAGCCAAAATGAACTTTTTATTGCTTTAAATGCGTTTTCAGCCCCTGATTGTACACTTAAGGTGAAAATGTCAAATTCTTCAAAATGAGCATAAGCACAATGAAATTAATGCTGGAATCATCTTCAGGATGCTAGAATACACTAAATACAGCAAAAATTTTGAGTCTGCAACGTTTAGTTTAGGTGTGAGAGCCAAAATGAACTTTTTATTGCTTTAAATGCGTTTTGAGCACCTGATTGTACACTTAAGGTGAAAATGTCAAAATCTTAAAATTGAGCATGAGCACAATGAAATTAATGCTGGAATCATCTTCAGGATGCTATAATACACTAAATACAGCAAACATTTTGAGTCTACAACGTTTAGTTTAGGCGTGAGAGCCAAAATGAACTTTTTATTGATTTAAATGCGTTTTCAGCCCCTGATTGTACACTTAAGGTGAAAATGTCAAAATCTTAAAATTGAGAATAGGCACAATGAAATTAATGCTGAAATTATCTTCAGGATGCTAGAATACACTAAATACAGCAAAAATTTTGAGTCTACAACGTTTAGTTTAGGTGTGAGAGCCAAACTGATCTTTTTATTGCTTTAAATGTGTTTTCAGCCTGATTGTGCACTTAAGGTGAAAATGTCAAAATCTTAAAAATGAGCATGAGCACAATGAAATTAATGCTGGAATCATCTTCAGGATGCTAGAATACACTAAATACAGCAACATTTTTTAGTCTACAACGTTTAGTTTAGGTGTGAGAGCCAAACTGATCTTTTTATTGCTTTAAATGCGTTTTCAGCCCCTGATTGTACACTTAAGGTGAAAATGTCAAAATCTTAAAATTGAGAATAAGCACAATGAAATTAATGCTGGAATCATCTTCAGGATGCTAGAATACACTAAATACAGTAAAAATTTTGACTCTACAACGTTTAGTTTAGGTATGAGAGCCAAAAAGAACTTTTTATTGCTTTAAATGCGTTTTCAGCCCCTGATTGTACACTTAAGGTGAAAATGTCAAAATCTTAAAATTGAGCATGAGCACAATGAAATTAATGCTGGAATCATCTTCAGGATGCTATAAAACACTAAATACAGCAAACATTTTGAGTCTACAACGTTTAGTTTAGGTGTGAGAGCCAAAATGAACTTTTTATTGCTTTAAATGCGTTTTCAGCCCCTGATTGTACACTTAAGGTGAAAATGTCAAAATCTTAAAATTGAGAATAAGCACAATGAAATTAATGCTGAAATTATCTTCAGGATGCTAGAATACACTAAATACAGCAAACATTTTGAGTCTACAACGTTTAGTTTAGGTGTGAGAGCCAAAATGAACTTTTTATTGCTTTAAATGCGTTTTCAGCCCCTGATTGTACACGTTAGGTGAAAAGGTCAAAATCTTCAAAAATGAGCATAAGCACAATGAAATTAATGCTGGAATCATCTTCAGGATGCTAGAATACACTAAATACAGTAAAAATTTTGACTCTACAACGTTTAGTTTAGGTATGAGAGCCAAAAAGAACTTTTTATTGCTTTAAATGCGTTTTCAGCCCCTGATTGTACACTTAAGGTGAAAATGTCAAAATCTTAAAATTGAGCATGAGCACAATGAAATTAATGCTGGAATCATCTTCAGGATGCTATAATACACTAAATACAGCAAACATTTTGAGTCTACAACGTTTAGTTTAGGTGTGAGAGCCAAAATGAACTTTTTATTGCTTTAAATGCGTTTTCAGCCCCTGATTGTACACTTAAGGTGAAAATGTCAAAATCTTAAAATTGAGAATAAGCACAATGAAATTAATGCTGAAATAATCTTCAGGATGCTAGAATACACTAAATACAACAAAAATTTTGAGTCTACAACGTTTAGTTTAGGTGTGAGAGCCAAAATGAACTTTTTATTGCTTTAAATGCGTTTTGAGCCCCTGATTGTACACTTAAGGTGAAAATGTCAAATTCTTCAAAATGAGCATAAGCACAATGAAATTAATGCTGGAATCATCTTCAGGATGCTAGAATACACTAAATACAGCAAAAATTTTGAGTCTGCAACGTTTAGTTTAGGTGTGAGAGCCAAAATGAACTTTTTATTGCTTTAAATGCGTTTTGAGCACCTGATTGTACACTTAAGGTGAAAATGTCAAAATCTTAAAATTGAGCATGAGCACAATGAAATTAATGCTGGAATCATCTTCAGGATGCTATAATACACTAAATACAGCAAACATTTTGAGTCTACAACGTTTAGTTTAGGCGTGAGAGCCAAAATGAACTTTTTATTGATTTAAATGCGTTTTCAGCCCCTGATTGTACACTTAAGGTGAAAATGTCAAAATCTTAAAATTGAGAATAGGCACAATGAAATTAATGCTGAAATTATCTTCAGGATGCTAGAATACACTAAATACAGCAAAAATTTTGAGTCTACAACGTTTAGTTTAGGTGTGAGAGCCAAACTGATCTTTTTATTGCTTTAAATGTGTTTTCAGCCTGATTGTGCACTTAAGGTGAAAATGTCAAAATCTTAAAAATGAGCATGAGCACAATGAAATTAATGCTGGAATCATCTTCAGGATGCTAGAATACACTAAATACAGCAACATTTTTTAGTCTACAACGTTTAGTTTAGGTGTGAGAGCCAAAATTAACTTTTTATTGCTTTAAATGAGTTTTCAGCCTGATTGTGCACTTTAGGTGAAAATGTCAAAATCTTCAATATGAGCATAAGCACAATGAATTTAATGCTGGAATCATCTTCAGGATGCTAGAATACACTAAATACAGCAAACATTTTGAGTCTACAACGTTTAGTTTAGGTGTGAGAGCCAAAATGAACTTTTTATTGCTTTAAATGCGTTTTCAGCCCCTGATTGTACACGTTAGGTGAAAAGGTCAAAATCTTCAAAAATGAGCATAAGCACAATGAAATTAATGCTGGAATCATCTTCAGGATGCTAGAATACACTAAATACAGCAACAATTTTGAGTCTACAACGTTTAGTTTAGGTGTGAGAGCCAAAATGAACTTTTTATTGCTTTAAATGCGTTTTCAGCCCCTGATTGTACACTTAAGGTGAAAATGTCAAAATCTTAAAATTGAGCATGAGCACAATGAAATTAATGATGGAATCATCTTCGGGATGCTATAATACACTAAATACAGCAACAATTTTGAGTCTACAACGTTTAGTTTAGGTGTGAGAGCCAAAATGAACTTTTTATTGCTTTAAATGCGTTTTGAGCACCTGATTGTACACTTAAGGTGAAAATGTCAAAATCTTAAAATTAAGCATGAGCACAATGAAATTAATGCTGGAATCATCTTCAGGATGCTATAATACACTAAATACAGCAAACATTTTGAGTCTACAACGTTTAGTTTAGGTGTGAGAGCCAAAATGAACTTTTTATTGCTTTAAATGCGTTTTCAGCCCCTGATTGTACACTTAAGGTGAAAATGTCAAAATCTTAAAATTGAGCATGAGCACAATGAAATTAATGCTGGAATCATCTTCGGGATGCTATAATACACTAAATACAGCAAACATTTTGAGTCTACAACGTTTAGTTTAGGTGTGAGAGCCAAAATGAACTTTTTAATGCTTTAAATGCGTTTTCAGCCTGATTGTGCACTTTAGGTGAAAATGTCAAAATCTTAAAAATGAGCATGAGCACAATGAAATTAATGCTGGAATCATCTTCAGGATGCTAGAATACACTAAATACAGCAACATTTTTGAGTCTACAACGTTTAGTTTAGGTGTGAGAGCCAAAATGAACTTTTTATTGCTTTAAACGCGTTTTCAGCCCCTGATTGTACACTTAAGGTGAAAATGTCAAAATCTTCAAAATGAGCATAAGCACAATGAAATTAATGCTGGAATCATCTTCAGGATGCTAGAATACACTAAATACAGCAAAGATTTTGAGTCTACAACGTTTAGTTTAGGTGTTAGAGCCAAAATGAACTTTTTATTGCTTGAAATGCGTTTTCAGCCTGATTGTGCACTTTAGGTGAAAATGTCAAAATCTTAAAAATGAGCATGAGCACAATGAAATTAATGCTGGAATCATCTTCAGGATGCTATAATACACTAAATACAGCAAACATTTTGAGTCTACAACGTTTAGTTTAGGTGTGAGAGCCAAAATGAACTTTTTATTGCTTTAAATGCGTTTTCAGCCCCTGATTGTACACGTTAGGTGAAAAGGTCAAAATCTTCAAAAATGAGCATAAGCACAATGAAATTAATGCTGGAATCATCTTCAGGATGCTATAATACACTAAATACAGCAAACATTTTGAGTCTACAACGTTTAGTTTAGGTGTGAGAGCCAAAATGAACTTTTTATTGCTTTAAATGCGTTTTCAGCCCCTGATTGTACACTTAAGGTGAAAATGTCAAAATCTTAAAATTGAGAATAAGCACAATGAAATTAATGCTGAAATTATCTTCAGGATGCTAGAATACACTAAATACAACAAAAATTTTGAGTCTACAACGTTTAGTTTAGGTGTGAGAGCCAAAATGAACTTTTTATTGCTTTAAATGCGTTTTCAGCCCCTGATTGTACACTTAAGGTGAAAATGTCAAATTCTTCAAAATGAGCATAAGCACAATGAAATTAATGCTGGAATCATCTTCAGGATGCTAGAATACACTAAATACAGCAAAAATTTTGAGTCTGCAACGTTTAGTTTAGGTGTGAGAGCCAAAATGAACTTTTTATTGCTTTAAATGCGTTTTGAGCACCTGATTGTACACTTAAGGTGAAAATGTCAAAATCTTAAAATTGAGCATGAGCACAATGAAATTAATGCTGGAATCATCTTCAGGATGCTATAATACACTAAATACAGCAAACATTTTGAGTCTACAACGTTTAGTTTAGGCGTGAGAGCCAAAATGAACTTTTTATTGATTTAAATGCGTTTTCAGCCCCTGATTGTACACTTAAGGTGAAAATGTCAAAATCTTAAAAATGAGCATGAGCACAATGAAATTAATGCTGGAATCATCTTCAGGATGCTAGAATACACTAAATACAGCAACATTTTTTAGTCTACAACGTTTAGTTTAGGTGTGAGAGCCAAAATTAACTTTTTATTGCTTTAAATGAGTTTTCAGCCTGATTGTGCACTTTAGGTGAAAATGTCAAAATCTTCAATATGAGCATAAGCACAATGAATTTAATGCTGGAATCATCTTCAGGATGCTAGAATACACTTAATACAGCAAACATTTTGAGTCTACAACGTTTAGTTTAGGTGTGAGAGCCAAAATGAACTTTTTATTGCTTTAAATGCGTTTTCAGCCCCTGATTGTACACGTTAGGTGAAAAGGTCAAAATCTTCAAAAATGAGCATAAGCACAATGAAATTAATGCTGGAATCATCTTCAGGATGCTAGAATACACTAAATACAGCAACAATTTTGAGTCTACAACGTTTAGTTTAGGTGTGAGAGCCAAAATGAACTTTTTATTGCTTTAAATGCGTTTTCAGCCCCTGATTGTACACTTAAGTTGAAAATGTCAAAATCTTAAAATTGAGCATGAGCACAATGAAATTAATGATGGAATCATCTTCGGGATGCTATAATACACTAAATACAGCAACAATTTTGAGTCTACAACGTTTAGTTTAGGTGTGAGAGCCAAAATGAACTTTTTATTGCTTTAAATGCGTTTTGAGCACCTGATTGTACACTTAAGGTGAAAATGTCAAAATCTTAAAATTAAGCATGAGCACAATGAAATTAATGCTGGAATCATCTTCAGGATGCTATAATACACTAAATACAGCAAACATTTTGAGTCTACAACGTTTAGTTTAGGTGTGAGAGCCAAAATGAACTTTTTAATGCTTTAAATGCGTTTTCAGCCTGATTGTGCACTTTAGGTGAAAATGTCAAAATCTTAAAAATGAGCACAATGAAATTAATGCTGGAATCATCTTCAGGATGCTAGAATACACTAAATACAGCAACATTTTTGAGTCTACAACGTTTAGTTTAGGTGTGAGTGCCAAAATGAACTTTTTATTGCTTTAAACGCGTTTTCAGCCCCTGATTGTACACTTAAGGTGAAAATGTCAAAATCTTCAAAATGAGCATAAGCACAATGAAATTAATGCTGGAATCATCTTCAGGATGCTAGAATACACTAAATACAGCAAAAATTTTGAGTCTACAACGTTTAGTTTAGGTGTTAGAGCCAAAATGAACTTTTTATTGCTTGAAATGCGTTTTCAGCCTGATTGTGCACTTTAGGTGAAAATGTCAAAATCTTAAAAATGAGCATGAGCACAATGAAATTAATGCTGGAATCATCTTCAGGATGCTATAATACACTAAATACAGCAAACATTTTGAGTCTACAACGTTTAGTTTAGGTGTGAGAGCCAAAATGAACTTTTTATTGCTTTAAATGCGTTTTCAGCCCCTGATTGTACACGTTAGGTGAAAAGGTCAAAATCTTCAAAAATGAGCATAAGCACAATGAAATTAATGCTGGAATCATCTTCAGGATGCTATAATACACTAAATACAGCAAACATTTTGAGTCTACAACGTTTAGTTTAGGTGTGAGAGCCAAAATGAACTTTTTATTGCTTTAAATGCGTTTTCAGCCCCTGATTGTACACTTAAGGTGAAAATGTCAAAATCTTAAAATTGAGAATAAGCACAATGAAATTAATGCTGAAATTATCTTCAGGATGCTAGAATACACTAAATACAGCAAAAATTTTGAGTCTGCAACGTTTAGTTTAGGTGTGAGAGCCAAAATTAACTTTTTATTGCTTTAAATGCGTTTTCAGCCTGATTGTGCACTTTAGGTGAAAATGTCAAAATCTTCAATATGAGCATAAGCACAATGAATTTAATGCTGGAATCATCTTCAGGATGCTAGAATACACTAAATACAGCAAAAATTTTGAGTCTACAACGTTTAGTTTAGGTGTGAGAGCCAAAATGAACTTTTTATTGCTTTAAATGCGTTTTCAGCCCCTGATTGTACACGTTAGGTGAAAAGGTCAAAATCTTCAAAAATGAGCATAAGCACAATGAAATTAATGCTGGAATCATCTTCAGGATGCTAGAATACACTAAATACAGCAACAATTTTGAGTCTACAACGTTTAGTTTAGGTGTGAGAGCCAAAATTAACTTTTTATTGCTTTAAATGCGTTTTGAGCACCTGATTGTACACTTAAGGTGAAAATGTCAAAATCTTAAAATTAAGCATGAGCACAATGAAATTAATGCTGGAATCATCTTCAGGATGCTATAATACACTAAATACAGCAAACATTTTGAGTCTACAACGTTTAGTTTAGGTGTGAGAGCCAAAATGAACTTTTTATTGCTTTAAATGCGTTTTCAGCCCCTGATTGTACATGTTAGGTGAAAAGGTCAAAATCTTCAAAAATGAGCATAAGCACAATGAAATTAATGCTGGAATCATCTTCGGGATGCTATAATACACTAAATACAGCAAACATTTTGAGTCTACAACGTTTAGTTTAGGTGTGAGAGCCAAAATGAACTTTTTAATGCTTTAAATGCGTTTTCAGCCTGATTGTGCACTTTAGGTGAAAATGTCAAAATCTTAAAAATGAGCATGAGCACAATGAAATTAATGCTGGAATCATCTTCAGGATGCTAGAATTCACTAAATACAGCAACATTTTTGAGTCTACAACGTTTAGTTTAGGTGTGAGAGCCAAAATGAACTTTTTATTGCTTTAAACGCGTTTTCAGCCCCTGATTGTACACTTAAGGTGAAAATGTCAAAATCTTCAAAATGAGCATAAGCACAATGAAATTAATGCTGGAATCATCTTCAGGATGCTATAATACACTAAATACAGCAAACATTTTGAGTCTACAACGTTTAGTTTAGGTGTGAGAGCCAAAATGAACTTTTTATTGCTTTAAATGCGTTTTCAGCCCCTGATTGTACACGTTAGGTGAAAAGGTCAAAATCTTCAAAAATGAGCATAAGCACAATGAAATTAATGCTGGAATCATCTTCAGGATGCTATAATACACTAAATACAGCAAACATTTTGAGTCTACAACGTTTAGTTTAGGTGTGAGAGCCAAAATGAACTTTTTATTGCTTTAAATGCGTTTTCAGCCCCTGATTGTACACGTTAGGTGAAAAGGTCAAAATCTTCAAAAATGAGCATAAGCACAATGAAATTAATGCTGGAATCATCTTCAGGATGCTAGAATACACTAAATACAGCAACAATTTTGAGTCTACAACGTTTAGTTTAGGTGTGAGAGCCAAAATGAACTTTTTATTGCTTTAAATGCGTTTTGAGCACCTGATTGTACACTTAAGGTGAAAATGTCAAAATCTTAAAATTAAGCATGAGCACAATGAAATTAATGCTGGAATCATCTTCAGGATGCTATAATACACTAAATACAGCAAACATTTTGAGTCTACAACGTTTAGTTTAGGTGTGAGAGCCAAAATGAACTTTTTATTGCTTTAAATGCGTTTTCAGCCCCTGATTGTACATGTTAGGTGAAAAGGTCAAAATCTTCAAAAATGAGCATAAGCACAATGAAATTAATGCTGGAATCATCTTCGGGATGCTATAATACACTAAATACAGCAAACATTTTGAGTCTACAACGTTTAGTTTAGGTGTGAGAGCCAAAATGAACTTTTTAATGCTTTAAATGCGTTTTCAGCCTGATTGTGCACTTTAGGTGAAAATGTCAAAATCTTAAAAATGAGCATGAGCACAATGAAATTAATGCTGGAATCATCTTCAGGATGCTAGAATTCACTAAATACAGCAACATTTTTGAGTCTACAACGTTTAGTTTAGGTGTGAGAGCCAAAATGAACTTTTTATTGCTTTAAACGCGTTTTCAGCCCCTGATTGTACACTTAAGGTGAAAATGTCAAAATCTTCAAAATGAGCATAAGCACAATGAAATTAATGCTGGAATCATCTTCAGGATGCTATAATACACTAAATACAGCAAACATTTTGAGTCTACAACGTTTAGTTTAGGTGTGAGAGCCAAAATGAACTTTTTATTGCTTTAAATGCGTTTTCAGCCCCTGATTGTACACGTTAGGTGAAAAGGTCAAAATCTTCAAAAATGAGCATAAGCACAATGAAATTAATGCTGGAATCATCTTCAGGATGCTATAATACACTAAATACAGCAAACATTTTGAGTCTACAACGTTTAGTTTAGGTGTGAGAGCCAAAATGAACTTTTTATTGCTTTAAATGCGTTTTCAGCCCCTGATTGTATACTTAAGGTGAAAATGTCAAAATCTTAAAATTGAGAATAAGCACAATGAAATTAATGCTGAAATTATCTTCAGGATGCTAGAATACACTAAATACAACAAAAATTTTGAGTCTACAACGTTTAGTTTAGGTGTGAGAGCCAAAATGAACTTTTTATTGCTTTAAATGCGTTTTCAGCCCCTGATTGTACACTTAAGGTGAAAATGTCAAATTCTTCAAAATGAGCATAAGCACAATGAAATTAATGCTGGAATCATCTTCAGGATGCTATAATACACTAAATACAGCAAACATTTTGAGTCTACAACGTTTAGTTTAGGCGTGAGAGCCAAAATGAACTTTTTATTGATTTAAATGCGTTTTCAGCCCCTGATGTACACTTAAGGTGAAAATGTCAAAATCTTAAAATTGAGAATAGGCACAATGAAATTAATGCTGAAATTATCTTCAGGATGCTAGAATACACTAAATACAGCAAAAATTTTGAGTCTACAACGTTTAGTTTAGGTGTGAGAGCCAAACTGATCTTTTTATTTCTTTAAATGTGTTTTCAGCCTGATTGTGCACTTAAGGTGAAAATGTCAAAATCTTAAAAATGAGCATGAGCACAATGAAATTAATGCTGGAATCATCTTCAGGATGCTAGAATACACTAAATACAGCAACATTTTTGAGTCTACAACGTTTAGTTTAGGTGTGAGAGCCAAAATTAACTTTTTATTGCTTTAAATGCGTTTTCAGCCTGATTGTGCACTTTAGGTGAAAATGTCAAAATCTTCAATATGAGCATAAGCACAATGAATTTAATGCTGGAATCATCTTCAGGATGCTAGAATACACTAAATACAGCAAAAATTTTGAGTCTACAACGTTTAGTTTAGGTGTGAGAGCCAAAATGAACTTTTTATTGCTTTAAATGCGTTTTCAGCCCCTGATTGTACACGTTAGGTGAAAAAGTCAAAATCTTCAAAAATGAGCATGAGCACAATGAAATTAATGCTGGAATCATCTTCAGGATGCTAGAATACACTAAATACAGCAACAATTTTGAGTCTACAACGTTTAGTTTAGGTGTGAGAGCCAAAATGAACTTTTTATTGCTTTAAATGCGTTTTGAGCACCTGATTGTACACTTAAGGTGAAAATGTCAAAATCTTAAAATTAAGCATGAGCACAGTGAAATTAATGCTGGAATCATCTTCAGGATGCTATAATACACTAAATACAGCAAACATTTTGAGTCTACAACGTTTAGTTTAGGTGTGAGAGCCAAAATGAACTTTTTATTGCTTTAAATGCGTTTTCAGCCCCTGATTGTACACTTAAGGTGAAAATGTCAAAATCTTCAAAAATGAGCATAAGCACAGTGTAAATAATGCTGGAATCATCTTCAGGATGCTAGAATACACTAAATACAGTAAAAATTTTGACTCTACAACGTTTAGTTTAGGTATGAGAGCCAAAAAGAACTTTTTATTGCTTTAAATGCGTTTTCAGCCCCTGATTGTACACTGAAGACATTTAATATTTTCAATTTGATGTTTTACTGTTTTTGAATTTACTTATAGGCATATCAATGTGATATAATCATGAGTGTTTAAAAGAATACAGTGGGATGGTGATTTTGTGAACTTAATTTGATCTTTGTACCCTCAAATGCTGTTAGAGGGGCAATGTGCATGATGTGTCAGAGTCTCTTGTCATTTAGGGACTGAAGGTCTGGGGTCAGATTTTGATTACTTCTGTTCCCCCAATCAAGAAGGGGAACTGTATAAAGATGTCTGTTTACCATCAACCTTACACCTTTGTTCAATCTAGGAGATGACATGTCTGCCCTTTGTTCAATCATGAGCCAGGAGGAGGAACCTTTTAGTTTTTTTGTATAAATGTGTCGATGTTCTGTAAATTGTCACACACTTGGAATCATCACGTTGCATTCTGATGTGATATTCTGACTGTGTCTTTAGAGGCCTCTAAATAAATTCTTGCAGGAAAACTTCTTCATCAGATCCTGAATACAATTATTTGGACACGCAAAGATTACACTTAAAATAGTAATCAAAATATTCCTTCAAAATGGTGACCCCGACGTGATACTTATTGAGACGTTTTTCAACAGCTGTGATTGATCCTGAACACCGGATTTCTAAAGCGCAAAAATATTAACAAGGTGAGTGGACATTTTATCCACGTAGAGAAATTCTGGTTGTTTGGGATCAATACAGTTGCATTTCGTCTGTGCTAAGTTGTATTTGGGATCTGTGAACAAGTTAGGGGGGTTGTAGTAGTATTTCTTACGGTGGGACGGAAAGTCCTCGATTTTGAAAATTACTACGACATTGAACCATGCATGGGAGTTTTTTCCGCGGTGGAATAGGTTGTGTTTTTATTTCTTCGTATGAATAAGCCGTCAGTATATAAGATACTGGGAGTGCGGAGTGGATTAGCCCCTGTGTGTTAACAAGGTGTGTGCTGTGTGGAGTTACTGAACCGAGGGACATAATTCCTCGGTTTGTGTATGTTGTGTTAAATAAGAAGCCGGGAAAATATTAAGTCGCGCATGGAAATGCCCCGTGTTTACGGAAGTGACGTCAAGTCGAAGCGCTTCGCCGTTTAAAACGGCATGTGACATTGAGTACCACGGGGGATTGGCTGTTGGGTTGATTGTAGTTGTGTTATTAGCCGCTAAGTGTTGATCACACTTAAGTGAGTGCTGTTGTGTGTTGTGTTTTAAGCGGCCTGTGTTGATCACACAAGGCGTCTGCTGTGTTGAACACCCGTATATTAACGGTGTGTGGTGTAATATTAGCCGTCCGTACATTGTTACGTTCGAGAGCTGTGTGGTTTAAGCCGCCCGTGAAGATCCGGATATATTTGTTGAAGTCGCGCAAAAGGTATTTAATATCTGTTTCGTTTTCGTCTTGTTTGTGTTTGTCTGAAAAAAAAAAAAAAAAGAAAAATATTTTTTTGGGGGGGATTAATGAGAATACTTTTGATCTGTTATATCGTAGTATAATAAGTGAGACGTCACTGACTTTATAAATATTAAAAACGACTAATTACTACATATTATGGACGAAAAAATTGACCGTAACTAAGGAGGTTTGCATAGACTTCCGGTCGAGAGTCAGAATTGGTCGCTAAGCGAACAGTGAGTTCATGATGCTGGACGCATTTCCACCACAGCGTCAACGTAAGTATGAAACTCTTTTAAATGTATGAATGCGCACGAATTGTGATAGTGGTTGGTTCTCACCGTTGTAAAATGTGGTGTGTTTGTGGAACTTGATTGTGTAAACAGCGCCAGACGCTGATTACCTCCGTGAAAAACACTTCTATAAGTTTCTTCGAATGGAAGAAAAGTTAGACGTGTGGGGTCGTGAGCCAAATGTTGGTTTGTGCTAGAATGTTAGCGTTGGATAGCTCTGTGAAAGTTGCGCAAATGACGATGTTAAGTGATTTTGAGAATGAGGAAACTGATGCTAAGCTAGCGGCTCTGACAGCGTACGAGTTTTGCGCAGGAGATGAGTTTTTGGTAAGATGCTACCGTGCGAATCTGTTTTTAAGGCTAAGGATGAGTTAGCTGCGGGCAGCCGCATCTGTTAAGAAATTGGAACATAAATTGGATGAAGTGTTGACTGTGAAAGATGACCCGGGGGGGAAATTTGAACCAAGCGAGAGCTCTTGGCTTAGAAATGAATTGTTGAGTGTACGCGTTTGTTTGTTTGTTAAGCTCCATGGTGTGTTGTGGCCACGCGGTTTTTCGTTGGTTGTCTTACAATGTGCGAGACGTGTCTGTGTCGCAGCCGTAACGTTGCGATGGATTGTGCGCGAATAAGTCGACATTTGAGCTATAAGTGCGTGGTGAAGTTATTATGAGACGAATAAACGGTGTATTTTACAAATGAGTGCGCACTTCGGAGAGGTTTGTGTTCGTCTGTGGTTCAACAACTGAGACGCCACTGAATTAAGTTGAGGAGTGTGTGTTGTGTGAGTGTTTGTTGAAACTATGAATATGTGAAGCATGTGTGAATTGTGAGTTTAAAGGGGGGATTTGATTTCTTCTTGTTTTTGTGTTTTTTCTCCTCAATGCCTTTATGACAAGGGAGAGGAAACTGAAGTTACAGTAAGTGAAAGAAGGACTGAGTTTGTTGGAAGGCAGGTATTTTGTGTCTCCAAAAATGAGCGAGATAAGATAGGATGTATATGAATGGCGTTTTGTAGGAAGAGGAAAAGAGTAGATTTCAATGGAAAAGAGGTGGAAAAAATTTCTTCTCTCTCCAGTTTCTTTGTCCTCAAAAAAGGGTGAAAAAGAATGGTAGCAGGAAATCTGCATATTTTGAAAGGATGGGGGTCGTGAGCTGCTGTTTTAAGAAGGTGGTGATTTGTACTGTTGTCTGTTAAAATTAAATTAAACTAGATAAAAAAGGACAGGGGGGTGTGATACGTTTAGTCCTCTCTTCCATTGTCTCCATTTGGGAGACTTGTAGTCTGTTGTGTGTGAATAGCAGGGGTCTTCTAATGCTAATCTGTTAAGATCAAATTGGTCCTGCTATGCGGAAGGATATAGAGGTCTAGGTGTTAACTACAGGCCACTATCATATTATTTTTAAAATCAGATCTGTGTTTTTATAGTTGAATGAGTAATAAAACCAAATTTTAATATAGTTGAATAAGTAATAAAACCAAATTTTAATTGAAATAGACTTTTCATTTTTGATTTTATATTTCCCCTGCATCTCTGATAACTTATTCGTAAGTGTGAAAATGATTTAACCTTTGTCTTTATCTGAGTCCCATTCTAGAAGTCTGGAAAGGACTTCCATCCAAGTGGCCAGGGTGACTGACAATTGTCACATTTTCTTAAATTTGAGGTAACACGTAATGAAGATGTCTATGGTAGACATATGCGTAAATATAGTACTACTACTTGCTATAGTGTAGTGATCAAATTCAAATAAAACCACAAAATGAATAAATTAGGGGTTTGAAAAACAAAATATTTTGGGGGAATTTTTTATTTTATTTTTTCTTGGAAATTGTATGACAACAAGCAGTGTTCTCTTGCTATGATCTCATCTCCCTCTGTCTGTTCCGAGTGTATAAATGTTTCAGGCAGGTTCAATCTTTGACTGAAAGGTGTTTCACTTGGGTGACTCAACCAAAAAGTGCTGGAAATGGAATGAACAGCATTCTCCTGCTATGCTTGATGTTCAGAGTGGACGGCGAACTGAACAATGGTCACTTTCGGGGGGGAAGTGACCACACGGACTGCGAAAAGGATGGTACACTGTAAATCCGCTCGTCCTGTGACTGTTCAATGACTCTTATGCATTGTTTGAGCATAATGTCCAGCAACTTTTTGAGCCGACAGGATAATCATCGATTCTGCCATGATGAACTTTTCCTGAGAACTCCAGTACACAAAGCCCAGTGCCCGCTTTGAACTATGCCCTGCATAAACTGCTATCGACAAGGACAGGAAGGAATATGAACTACAGTTGTGGACTCAAAGTTCTGGAATCATCTGAGTTTGGTGCCTGAGGTCGTATGTTGTATTCTGTTTGTAGACATTTGCACTCTGTACTATGTCAGAAAGGAGATGTGATCTATAGCAACGCAGTTTCGGAAATTGAGAACAGCTTATGTGAATTAGGGTAGTACAAAATTCATTCTAATCCTTAAATACTATATTTTCCGTTGTTTGATGCTTGTTGAATTTGGCCTTCTAGTTTTTTTCCCATTTCTCTTTTATAACTTTGGCTTCTCAGAGTGGACTCAGATATGGAACACTTACGCCGAAGTTGCTGGTTAAATTTTTAATTTTCGATTTAGGTCGCAGCACTGATTTTAATTGGGTCATGATCTGCAAAGTTGCCTGCTGTGTTTTACAAGCCCCCACTACTCTGTAGAAGAGGTGAGGTTAGTTAGCATCTTAAGAATACTTTTTGGTTGGTTTAAAGTAGGGATTTTGTTTTGTTTTTCTGATTATAACTTGTTTCTTTTACTAGTTGAGATGGCAGATATTTGGAAGATTTGTGACCTGCAATAGATTAATGGGGTTGTTTAAAAAAAAATAATAATAATAATAATAATTCTTCTCTTCCTGACCCTAAAAGTCCTCCGCTGCAGTATCTTAATTTACATCTGCTTAAGTTGGTTGTTTTTCTAATCTACAGGATTCAAATTTACATTACAAACTCTTGCCTCAAAGGCTTTTGTTTTTATGGCTCATGGCTAGCTCAGCTGGAGATCTTTTTATAGTTCTGGTGTTGGCCAAATTGTCACAATTTGGTTGTTTTTTAATCTACAGGACACAAGGTGTCTGTTTTTCCTCTTTGAAGCAGCAATTTGGAAGCGGCTGCAGTTTTCACATTCAGGTCTGAAATGATCAAAATTGATCTTTATCAGATGGGGGAATGATTGGTCTGTCTGAGTTTGTTGAAAAGGAAGTCTGATGTGAGAATGATTGGTCTGTCTGATGTGAGAATGACTGGTCTGTCGGTGTATCAAAAGGAAGTCTGATGTGAGAATGAAGTTTGGTGTGAGGAATTTACAGGCAAAGAATGGAGCGGAGAATTGGAGGATTTGACTTGGAGGAAACGTAAGTTCTACAAAGATGACAAAAGACGACCCTTATAGCAGAAATACGGTAAGTATGTTCCATCTCAGAAACGATTGAAAAGTATAATTTCTAGAGCCCATGGAATATGCCATTTAGGTGTGGAAGGAACATTGACACACCTGGGTGACATTTTTTCATGAGACAAGTTGTTAAAAATGAACTGCAGTGTTTATTTAAGGTATAAGTATAAATCTCTTCTCAGACTGTTCATGGCCCGGCCGGACATGAATGGTTCTGAGTTAAGATGATGTTGTTTTTAAATGATGTACACTGCTGTAATAAGAAACCAGCATTAAAAATACAGAAATTTGATGTACGACAAAGAGCACATTTATGCTAAAATCTACAACAGTAAATATCATGGTAAAATATTTGATTAATCATTATCTACCATCATAAGGGTTTCCTAGGAAGATTGGATCAGACAAACCCACTTGAAAAAACAAAACTTCATAAGATATAGAAAAGGCATTGAGATTAAAACATATTAGATTTAGTATATTATCTCTGATCTCAAGGACATTAAAGAAAAATAGAAATATTAAACAATTGGCCTCATAAAGTTTCAATGGCAACAAGACTTTCATTATTATGCCATTGAATGTACAAATGTCATTACACGGATTCTGTTTGAATGCCACAACAAAAATAACTTTTTCCGTGTCCAACAGCATGTTTCAGGACCTACAGAACTTAAACAATTAACATTTGCTAAAAAATACCAGGTGCTCTTTTCAAAGTAAAGAATGAAGACTATGTATGTTATGAGTGACTAAATGAAAATGATTTTGCACACAGATTGGTTTGCTGATCATAATGGTGGGGGCCACATCCACCACGTGAGCCACGAGGTCCCAGGCTCATCAAATCACATCAATTGAGACCGACTGAGGGGGTTGACTAAGATGCTGATCTGCGTCCACACCAATTGGAGTCATCTAACGGATCCCACCACACCCGGTTCCAGTGTCTACCTGACAAGCTGCCCAAGGACAAGGAGGAGGTCGCTGAAAGAAGATTCATTGGAGTGCCTTTTCCCTGGGCACGGATTGACACAGTTGGAAAAGCTGATCAAGTGTCAATCTGCTGTTTGAAAGGGGGAAATCACTCAAATCCCCTTTTCATCAATTCACAAGGAAAGAGTCACACTGGGAATGAAGTCCCGTGACCTTTCCTGCGATCTCTGGCAGTGAGCCAGGGTTCGGAAAAAGGCTGACAAACGCCTCTTTTTTTTTTAAAAAAATAAATTTTGACCAACTGTCGAACGCACTTTTCATTCAACAAGACCTTCATCAGGAGATGGCTTCGAGGGACGGACACATCTGCTATTGCGTCGTGACACTTAACCACATCACATAGTGTTATGCCTCACATTTATTATGCCCCTTCCACTGAATTTTTTAATGAATCAATGAATTTTGACTGCTAAGCCCCTCTATCTATTTCTCTCTCTCTCTCTCTCTCTCACCTGCTATTCTTATTTCTAAACTCCACACATAAACATTGCTTCATTTTTGCGACGATCAAGATTCGCGCTGGACTTTCTCTCTAGACTATTGTGGGATTAAATGTCCGGTTTTTGAACTTATAGAAGTTCAATGGTAGGACTGAAGACATTTAATATTTTCAATTTGATGTTTTACTGTTTTTGAATTTACTTATAGGCATATCAATGTGATATAATCATGAGTGTTTAAAAGAATACAGTGGGATGGTGATTTTGTGAACTTAATTTGATCTTTGTACCCTCAAATGCTGTTAGAGGGGCAATGTGCATGATGTGTCAGAGTCTCTTGTCATTTAGGGACTGAAGGTCTGGGGTCAGATTTTGATTACTTCTGTTCCCCCAATCAAGAAGGGGAACTGTATAAAGATGTCTGTTTACCATCAACCTTACACCTTTGTTCAATCTAGGAGATGACATGTCTGCCCTTTGTTCAATCATGAGCCAGGAGGAGGAACCTTTTAGTTTTTTTGTATAAATGTGTCGATGTTCTGTAAATTGTCACACACTTGGAATCATCACGTTGCATTCTGATGTGATATTCTGACTGTGTCTTTAGAGGCCTCTAAATAAATTCTTGCAGGAAAACTTCTTCATCAGATCCTGAATACAATTATTTGGACACGCAAAGATTACACTTAAAATAGTAATCAAAATATTCCTTCAACACTTAAGGTGAAAATGTCAAAATCTTAAAATTGAGCATGAGCACAATGAAATTAATGATGGAATCATCTTCGGGATGCTATAATACACTAAATACAGCAACAATTTTGAGTCTACAACGTTTAGTTTAGGTGTGAGAGCCAAAATGAACTTTTTATTGCTTTAAATGCGTTTTGAGCACCTGATTGTACACTTAAGGTGAAAATGTCAAAATCTTAAAATTAAGCATGAGCACAATGAAATTAATGCTGGAATCATCTTCAGGATGCTATAATACACTAAATACAGCAAACATTTTGAGTCTACAACGTTTAGTTTAGGTGTGAGAGCCAAAATGAACTTTTTATTGCTTTAAATGCGTTTTCAGCCCCTGATTGTACATGTTAGGTGAAAAGGTCAAAATCTTCAAAAATGAGCATAAGCACAGTGTAAATAATGCTGGAATCATCTTCAGGATGCTAGAATACACTAAATACAGTAAAAATTTTGACTCTACAACGTTTAGTTTAGGTATGAGAGCCAAAAATAACTTTTTATTGCTTTAAATGCGTTTTCAGCCCCTGATTGTACACTTAAGGTGAAAATGTCAAAATCTTAAAATTGAGCATGAGCACAATGAAATTAATGATGGAATCATCTTCGGGATGCTATAATACACTAAATACAGCAACAATTTTGAGTCTACAACGTTTAGTTTAGGTGTGAGAGCCAAAATGAACTTTTTATTGCTTTAAATGCGTTTTGAGCACCTGATTGTACACTTAAGGTGAAAATGTCAAAATCTTAAAATTAAGCATGAGCACAATGAAATTAATGCTGGAATCATCTTCAGGATGCTATAATACACAAAATACAGCAAACATTTTGAGTCTACAACGTTTAGTTTAGGTGTGAGAGCCAAAATGAACTTTTTATTGCTTTAAATGCGTTTTCAGCCCCTAATTGTACACTTAAGGTGAAAATGTCAAAATCTTAAAATTGAGCATGAGCACAATGAAATTAATGCTGGAATCATCTTTGGGATGCTATAATACAATAAATACAGCAAACATTTTGAGTCTACAACGTTTAGTTTAGGTGTGAGAGCCAAAATGAACTTTTTAATGCTTTAAATGCGTTTTCAGCCTGATTGTGCACTTTAGGTGAAAATGTCAAAATCTTAAAAATGAGCATGAGCACAATGAAATTAATGCTGGAATCATCTTCAGGATGCTAGAATACACTAAATACAGCAACATTTTTGAGTCTACAACGTTTAGTTTAGGTGTGAGAGCCAAAATGAACTTTTTATTGCTTTAAACGCGTTTTCAGCCCCTGATTGTACACTTAAGGTGAAAATGTCAAAATCTTCAAAATGAGCATAAGCACAATGAAATTAATGCTGGAATCATCTTCAGGATGCTAGAATACACTAAATACAGCAAAAATTTTGAGTCTACAACGTTTAGTTTAGGTGTGAGAGCCAAAATGAACTTTTTATTGCTTGAAATGCGTTTTCAGCCTGATTGTGCACTTTAGGTGAAAATGTCAAAATCTTAAAAATGAGCATGAGCACAATGAAATTAATGCTGGAATCATCTTCAGGATGCTATAATACACTAAATACAGCAAACATTTTGAGTCTACAACGTTTAGTTTAGGTGTGAGAGCCAAAATGAACTTTTTATTGCTTTAAATGCGTTTTCAGCCCCTGATTGTACACGTTAGGTGAAAAGGTCAAAATCTTCAAAAATGAGCATAAGCACAATGAAATTAATGCTGGAATCATCTTCAGGATGCTAGAATACACTAAATACAGTAAAAATTTTGACTCTACAACGTTTAGTTTAGGTATGAGAGCCAAAAAGAACTTTTTATTGCTTTAAATGCGTTTTCAGCCCCTGATTGTACACTTAAGGTGAAAATGTCAAAATCTTAAAATTGAGCATGAGCACAATGAAATTAATGCTGGAATCATCTTCAGGATGCTATAATACACTAAATACAGCAAACATTTTGAGTCTACAACGTTTAGTTTAGGTGTGAGAGCCAAAATGAACTTTTTATTGCTTTAAATGCGTTTTCAGCCCCTGATTGTACACTTAAGGTGAAAATGTCAAAATCTTAAAATTGAGAATAAGCACAATGAAATTAATGCTGAAATTATCTTCAGGATGCTAGAATACACTAAATACAACAAAAATTTTGAGTCTACAACGTTTAGTTTAGGTGTGAGAGCCAAAATGAACTTTTTATTGCTTTAAATGCGTTTTCAGCCCCTGATTGTACACTTAAGGTGAAAATGTCAAATTCTTCAAAATGAGCATAAGCACAATGAAAATAATGCTGGAATCATCTTCAGGATGCTAGAATACACTAAATACAGCAAAAATTTTGAGTCTGCAACGTTTAGTTTAGGTGTGAGAGCCAAAATGAACTTTTTATTGCTTTAAATGCGTTTTGAGCACCTGATTGTACACTTAAGGTGAAAATGTCAAAATCTTAAAATTGAGCATGAGCACAATGAAATTAATGCTGGAATCATCTTCAGGATGCTATAATACACTAAATACAGCAAACATTTTGAGTCTACAACGTTTAGTTTAGGCGTGAGAGCCAAAATGAACTTTTTATTGATTTAAATGCGTTTTCAGCCCCTGATTGTACACTTAAGGTGAAAATGTCAAAATCTTAAAATTGAGAATAGGCACAATGAAATTAATGCTGAAATTATCTTCAGGATGCTAGAATACACTAAATACAGCAAAAATTTTGAGTCTTCAACGTTTAGTTTAGGTGTGAGAGCCAAACTGATCTTTTTATTGCTTTAAATGTGTTTTCAGCCTGATTGTGCACTTAAGGTGAAAATGTCAAAATCTTAAAAATGAGCATGAGCACAATGAAATTAATGCTGGAATCATCTTCAGGATGCTATAATACACTAAATACAGCAAACATTTTGAGTCTACAACGTTTAGTTTAGGTGTGAGAGCCAAAATGAACTTTTTATTGCTTTAAATGCGTTTTCAGCCCCTGATTGTACACGTTAGGTGAAAAGGTCAAAATCTTCAAAAATGAGCATAAGGACAATGAAATTAATGCTGGAATCATCTTCAGGATGCTAGAATACACTAAATACAGTAAAAATTTTGACTCTACAACGTTTAGTTTAGGTATGAGAGCCAAAAAGAACTTTTTATTGCTTTAAATGCGTTTTCAGCCCCTGATTGTACACTTAAGGTGAAAATGTCAAAATCTTAAAATTGAGCATGAGCACAATGAAATTAATGCTGGAATCATCTTCAGGATGCTATAATACACTAAATACAGCAAACATTTTGAGTCTACAACGTTTAGTTTAGGTGTGAGAGCCAAAATGAACTTTTTATTGCTTTAAATGCGTTTTCAGCCCCTGATTGTACACTTAAGGTGAAAATGTCAAAATCTTAAAATTGAGAATAAGCACAATGAAATTAATGCTGAAATTATCTTCAGGATGCTAGAATACACTAAATACAACAAAAATTTTGAGTCTACAACGTTTAGTTTAGGTGTGAGAGCCAAAATGAACTTTTTATTGCTTTAAATGCGTTTTCAGCCCCTGATTGTACACTTAAGGTGAAAATGTCAAATTCTTCAAAATGAGCATAAGCACAATGAAATTAATGCTGGAATCATCTTCAGGATGCTAGAATACACTAAATACAGCAAAAATTTTGAGTCTGCAACGTTTAGTTTAGGTGTGAGAGCCAAAATGAACTTTTTATTGCTTTAAATGCGTTTTGAGCACCTGATTGTACACTTAAGGTGAAAATGTCAAAATCTTAAAATTGAGCATGAGCACAATGAAATTAATGCTGGAATCATCTTCAGGATGCTATAATACACTAAATACAGCAAACATTTTGAGTCTACAACGTTTAGTTTAGGCGTGAGAGCCAAAATGAACTTTTTATTGATTTAAATGCGTTTTCAGCCCCTGATTGTACACTTAAGGTGAAAATGTCAAAATCTTAAAATTGAGAATAGGCACAATGAAATTAATGCTGAAATTATCTTCAGGATGCTAGAATACACTAAATACAGCAAAAATTTTGAGTCTACAACGTTTAGTTTAGGTGTGAGAGCCAAACTGATCTTTTTATTGCTTTAAATGTGTTTTCAGCCTGATTGTGCACTTAAGGTGAAAATGTCAAAATCTTAAAAATGAGCATGAGCACAATGAAATTAATGCTGGAATCATCTTCAGGATGCTAGAATACACTAAATACAGCAACATTTTTTAGTCTACAACGTTTAGTTTAGGTGTGAGAGCCAAAATTAACTTTTTATTGCTTTAAATGAGTTTTCAGCCTGATTGTGCACTTTAGGTGAAAATGTCAAAATCTTCAATATGAGCATAAGCACAATGAATTTAATGCTGGAATCATCTTCGGGATGCTATAATACACTAAATACAGCAACAATTTTGAGTCTACAACGTTTAGTTTAGGTGTGAGAGCCAAAATGAACTTTTTATTGCTTTAAATGCGTTTTGAGCACCTGATTGTACACTTAAGGTGAAAATGTCAAAATCTTAAAATTAAGCATGAGCACAATGAAATTAATGCTGGAATCATCTTCAGGATGCTATAATACACTAAATACAGCAAACATTTTGAGTCTACAACGTTTAGTTTAGGTGTGAGAGCCAAAATGAACTTTTTATTGCTTTAAATGCGTTTTCAGCCCCTGATTGTACACTTAAGGTCAAAATGTCAAAATCTTAAAATTGAGCATGAGCACAATGAAATTAATGCTGGAATCATCTTCGGGATGCTATAATACACTAAATACAGCAAACATTTTGAGTCTACAACGTTTAGTTTAGGTGTGAGAGCCAAAATGAACTTTTTAATGCTTTAAATGCGTTTTCAGCCTGATTGTGCACTTTAGGTGAAAATGTCAAAATCTTAAAAATGAGCATGAGCACAATGAAATTAATGCTGGAATCATCTTCAGGATGCTAGAATACACTAAATACAGCAACATTTTTGAGTCTACAACGTTTAGTTTAGGTGTGAGTGCCAAAATGAACTTTTTATTGCTTTAAACGCGTTTTCAGCCCCTGATTGTACACTTAAGGTGAAAATGTCAAAATCTTCAAAATGAGCATAAGCACAATGAAATTAATGCTGGAATCATCTTCAGGATGCTAGAATACACTAAATACAGCAAAAATTTTGAGTCTACAACGTTTATTTTAGGTGTTAGAGCCAAAATGAACTTTTTATTGCTTGAAATGCGTTTTCAGCCTGATTGTGCACTTTAGGTGAAAATGTCAAAATCTTAAAAATGAGCATGAGCACAATGAAATTAATGCTGGAATCATCTTCAGGATGCTATAATACACTAAATACAGCAAACATTTTGAGTCTACAACGTTTAGTTTAGGTGTGAGAGCCAAAATGAACTTTTTATTGCTTTAAATGCGTTTTCAGCCCCTGATTGTACACGTTAGGTGAAAAGGTCAAAATCTTCAAAAATGAGCATAAGCACAATGAAATTAATGCTGGAATCATCTTCAGGATGCTATAATACACTAAATACAGCAAACATTTTGAGTCTACAACGTTTAGTTTAGGTGTGAGAGCCAAAATGAACTTTTTATTGCTTTAAATGCGTTTTCAGCCACTGATTGTACACTTAAGGTGAAAATGTCAAAATCTTAAAATTGAGAATAAGCACAATGAAATTAATGCTGAAATTATCTTCAGGATGCTAGAATACACTAAATACAGCAAAAATTTTGAGTCTGCAACGTTTAGTTTAGGTGTGAGAGCCAAAATTAACTTTTTATTGCTTTAAATGCGTTTTCAGCCTGATTGTGCACTTTAGGTGAAAATGTCAAAATCTTCAATATGAGCATAAGCACAATGAATTTAATGCTGGAATCATCTTCAGGATGCTAGAATACACTAAATACAGCAAAAATTTTGAGTCTACAACGTTTAGTTTAGGTGTGAGAGCCAAAATGAACTTTTTATTGCTTTAAATGCGTTTTCAGCCCCTGATTGTACACGTTAGGTGAAAAGGTCAAAATCTTCAAAAATGAGCATAAGCACAATGAAATTAATGCTGGAATCATCTTCAGGATGCTAGAATACACTAAATACAGCAACAATTTTGAGTCTACAACGTTTAGTTTAGGTGTGAGAGCCAAAATGAACTTTTTATTGCTTTAAATGCGTTTTGAGCACCTGATTGTACACTTAAGGTGAAAATGTCAAAATCTTAAAATTAAGCATGAGCACAATGAAATTAATGCTGGAATCATCTTCAGGATGCTATAATACACTAAATACAGCAAACATTTTGAGTCTACAACGTTTAGTTTAGGTGTGAGAGCCAAAATGAACTTTTTATTGCTTTAAATGCGTTTTCAGCCCCTGATTGTACATGTTAGGTGAAAAGGTCAAAATCTTCAAAAATGAGCATAAGCACAATGAAATTAATGCTGGAATCATCTTCGGGATGCTATAATACACTAAATACAGCAAACATTTTGAGTCTACAACGTTTAGTTTAGGTGTGAGAGCCAAAATGAACTTTTTAATGCTTTAAATGCGTTTTCAGCCTGATTGTGCACTTTAGGTGAAAATGTCAAAATCTTAAAAATGAGCATGAGCACAATGAAATTAATGCTGGAATCATCTTCAGGATGCTAGAATTCACTAAATACAGCAACATTTTTGAGTCTACAACGTTTAGTTTAGGTGTGAGAGCCAAAATGAACTTTTTATTGCTTTAAACGCGTTTTCAGCCCCTGATTGTACACTTAAGGTGAAAATGTCAAAATCTTCAAAATGAGCATAAGCACAATGAAATTAATGCTGGAATCATCTTCAGGATGCTATAATACACTAAATACAGCAAACATTTTGAGTCTACAACGTTTAGTTTAGGTGTGAGAGCCAAAATGAACTTTTTATTGCTTTAAATGCGTTTTCAGCCCCTGATTGTACACGTTAGGTGAAAAGGTCAAAATCTTCAAAAATGAGCATAAGCACAATGAAATTAATGCTGGAATCATCTTCAGGATGCTATAATACACTAAATACAGCAAACATTTTGAGTCTACAACGTTTAGTTTAGGTGTGAGAGCCAAAATGAACTTTTTATTGCTTTAAATGCGTTTTCAGCCCCTGATTGTACACGTTAGGTGAAAAGGTCAAAATCTTCAAAAATGAGCATAAGCACAATGAAATTAATGCTGGAATCATCTTCAGGATGCTAGAATACACTAAATACAGCAACAATTTTGAGTCTACAACGTTTAGTTTAGGTGTGAGAGCCAAAATGAACTTTTTATTGCTTTAAATGCGTTTTGAGCACCTGATTGTACACTTAAGGTGAAAATGTCAAAATCTTAAAATTAAGCATGAGCACAATGAAATTAATGCTGGAATCATCTTCAGGATGCTATAATACACTAAATACAGCAAACATTTTGAGTCTACAACGTTTAGTTTAGGTGTGAGAGCCAAAATGAACTTTTTATTGCTTTAAATGCGTTTTCAGCCCCTGATTGTACATGTTAGGTGAAAAGGTCAAAATCTTCAAAAATGAGCATAAGCACAATGAAATTAATGCTGGAATCATCTTCGGGATGCTATAATACACTAAATACAGCAAACATTTTGAGTCTACAACGTTTAGTTTAGGTGTGAGAGCCAAAATGAACTTTTTAATGCTTTAAATGCGTTTTCAGCCTGATTGTGCACTTTAGGTGAAAATGTCAAAATCTTAAAAATGAGCATGAGCACAATGAAATTAATGCTGGAATCATCTTCAGGATGCTAGAATTCACTAAATACAGCAACATTTTTGAGTCTACAACGTTTAGTTTAGGTGTGAGAGCCAAAATGAACTTTTTATTGCTTTAAACGCGTTTTCAGCCCCTGATTGTACACTTAAGGTGAAAATGTCAAAATCTTCAAAATGAGCATAAGCACAATGAAATTAATGCTGGAATCATCTTCGGGATGCTATAATACACTAAATACAGCAAACATTTTGAGTCTACAACGTTTAGTTTAGGTGTGAGAGCCAAAATGAACTTTTTATTGCTTTAAATGCGTTTTCAGCCCCTGATTGTACACTTAAGGTGAAAATGTCAAATTCTTCAAAATGAGCATAAGCACAATGAAATTAATGCTGGAATCATCTTCAGGATGCTATAATACACTAAATACAGCAAACATTTTGAGTCTACAACGTTTAGTTTAGGCGTGAGAGCCAAAATGAACTTTTTATTGATTTAAATGCGTTTTCAGCCCCTGATGTACACTTAAGGTGAAAATGTCAAAATCTTAAAATTGAGAATAGGCACAATGAAATTAATGCTGAAATTATCTTCAGGATGCTAGAATACACTAAATACAGCAAAAATTTTGAGTCTACAACGTTTAGTTTATGTGTGAGAGCCAAACTGATCTTTTTATTTCTTTAAATGTGTTTTCAGCCTGATTGTGCACTTAAGGTGAAAATGTCAAAATCTTAAAAATGAGCATGAGCACAATGAAATTAATGCTGGAATCATCTTCAGGATGCTAGAATACACTAAATACAGCAACATTTTTGAGTCTACAACGTTTAGTTTAGGTGTGAGAGCCAAAATTAACTTTTTATTGCTTTAAATGCGTTTTCAGCCTGATTGTGCACTTTAGGTGAAAATGTCAAAATCTTCAATATGAGCATAAGCACAATGAATTTAATGCTGGAATCATCTTCAGGATGCTAGAATACACTAAATACAGCAAAAATTTTGAGTCTACAACGTTTAGTTTAGGTGTGAGAGCCAAAATGAACTTTTTATTGCTTTAAATGCGTTTTCAGCCCCTGATTGTACACGTTAGGTGAAAAAGTCAAAATCTTCAAAAATGAGCATGAGCACAATGAAATTAATGCTGGAATCATCTTCAGGATGCTAGAATACACTAAATACAGCAACAATTTTGAGTCTACAACGTTTAGTTTAGGTGTGAGAGCCAAAATGAACTTTTTATTGCTTTAAATGCGTTTTGAGCACCTGATTGTACACTTAAGGTGAAAATGTCAAAATCTTAAAATTAAGCATGAGCACAGTGAAATTAATGCTGGAATCATCTTCAGGATGCTATAATACACTAAATACAGCAAACATTTTGAGTCTACAACGTTTAGTTTAGGTGTGAGAGCCAAAATGAACTTTTTATTGCTTTAAATGCGTTTTCAGCCCCTGATTGTACACTTAAGGTGAAAATGTCAAAATCTTCAAAAATGAGCATAAGCACAGTGTAAATAATGCTGGAATCATCTTCAGGATGCTAGAATACACTAAATACAGTAAAAATTTTGACTCTACAACGTTTAGTTTAGGTATGAGAGCCAAAAAGAACTTTTTATTGCTTTAAATGCGTTTTCAGCCCCTGATTGTACACTTAAGGTGAAAATGTCAAAATCTTAAAATTGAGCATGAGCACAATGAAATTAATGATGGAATCATCTTCGGGATGCTATAATACACTAAATACAGCAACAATTTTGAGTCTACAACGTTTAGTTTAGGTGTGAGAGCCAAAATGAACTTTTTATTGCTTTAAATGCGTTTTGAGCACCTGATTGTACACTTAAGGTGAAAATGTCAAAATCTTAAAATTAAGCATGAGCACAATGAAATTAATGCTGGAATCATCTTCAGGATGCTATAATACACTAAATACAGCAAACATTTTGAGTCTACAACGTTTAGTTTAGGTGTGAGAGCCAAAATGAACTTTTTATTGCTTTAAATGCGTTTTCAGCCCCTGATTGTACATGTTAGGTGAAAAGGTCAAAATCTTCAAAAATGAGCATAAGCACAGTGTAAATAATGCTGGAATCATCTTCAGGATGCTAGAATACACTAAATACAGTAAAAATTTTGACTCTACAACGTTTAGTTTAGGTATGAGAGCCAAAAAGAACTTTTTATTGCTTTAAATGCGTTTTCAGCCCCTGATTGTACACTTAAGGTGAAAATGTCAAAATCTTAAAATTGAGCATGAGCACAATGAAATTAATGATGGAATCATCTTCGGGATGCTATAATACACTAAATACAGCAACAATTTTGAGTCTACAACGTTTAGTTTAGGTGTGAGAGCCAAAATGAACTTTTTATTGCTTTAAATGCGTTTTGAGCACCTGATTGTACACTTAAGGTGAAAATGTCAAAATCTTAAAATTAAGCATGAGCACAATGAAATTAATGCTGGAATCATCTTCAGGATGCTATAATACACAAAATACAGCAAACATTTTGAGTCTACAACGTTTAGTTTAGGTGTGAGAGCCAAAATGAACTTTTTATTGCTTTAAATGCGTTTTCAGCCCCTAATTGTACACTTAAGGTGAAAATGTCAAAATCTTAAAATTGAGCATGAGCACAATGAAATTAATGCTGGAATCATCTTCGGGATGCTATAATACAATAAATACAGCAAACATTTTGAGTCTACAACGTTTAGTTTAGGTGTGAGAGCCAAAATGAACTTTTTAATGCTTTAAATGCGTTTTCAGCCTGATTGTGCACTTTAGGTGAAAATGTCAAAATCTTAAAAATGAGCATGAGCACAATGAAATTAATGCTGGAATCATCTTCAGGATGCTAGAATACACTAAATACAGCAACATTTTTGAGTCTACAACGTTTAGTTTAGGTGTGAGAGCCAAAATGAACTTTTTATTGCTTTAAACGCGTTTTCAGCCCCTGATTGTACACTTAAGGTGAAAATGTCAAAATCTTCAAAATGAGCATAAGCACAATGAAATTAATGCTGGAATCATCTTCAGGATGCTAGAATACACTAAATACAGCAAAAATTTTGAGTCTACAACGTTTAGTTTAGGTGTGAGAGCCAAAATGAACTTTTTATTGCTTGAAATGCGTTTTCAGCCTGATTGTGCACTTTAGGTGAAAATGTCAAAATCTTAAAAATGAGCATGAGCACAATGAAATTAATGCTGGAATCATCTTCAGGATGCTATAATACACTAAATACAGCAAACATTTTGAGTCTACAACGTTTAGTTTAGGTGTGAGAGCCAAAATGAACTTTTTATTGCTTTAAATGCGTTTTCAGCCCCTGATTGTACACGTTAGGTGAAAAGGTCAAAATCTTCAAAAATGAGCATAAGCACAATGAAATTAATGCTGGAATCATCTTCAGGATGCTAGAATACACTAAATACAGTAAAAATTTTGACTCTACAACGTTTAGTTTAGGTATGAGAGCCAAAAAGAACTTTTTATTGCTTTAAATGCGTTTTCAGCCCCTGATTGTACACTTAAGGTGAAAATGTCAAAATCTTAAAATTGAGCATGAGCACAATGAAATTAATGCTGGAATCATCTTCAGGATGCTATAATACACTAAATACAGCAAAAATTTTGAGTCTACAACGTTTAGTTTAGGTGTGAGAGCCAAAATGAACTTTTTATTGCTTTAAATGCGTTTTCAGCCCCTGATTGTACACGTTAGGTGAAAAGGTCAAAATCTTCAAAAATGAGCATAAGCACAATGAAATTAATGCTGGAATCATCTTCAGGATGCTAGAATACACTAAATACAGCAACAATTTTGAGTCTACAACGTTTAGTTTAGGTGTGAGAGCCAAAATGAACTTTTTATTGCTTTAAATGCGTTTTGAGCACCTGATTGTACACTTAAGGTGAAAATGTCAAAATCTTAAAATTAAGCATGAGCACAATGAAATTAATGCTGGAATCATCTTCAGGATGCTATAATACACTAAATACAGCAAACATTTTGAGTCTACAACGTTTAGTTTAGGTGTGAGAGCCAAAATGAACTTTTTATTGCTTTAAATGCGTTTTCAGCCCCTGATTGTACATGTTAGGTGAAAAGGTCAAAATCTTCAAAAATGAGCATAAGCACAATGAAATTAATGCTGGAATCATCTTCGGGATGCTATAATACACTAAATACAGCAAACATTTTGAGTCTACAACGTTTAGTTTAGGTGTGAGAGCCAAAATGAACTTTTTAATGCTTTAAATGCGTTTTCAGCCTGATTGTGCACTTTAGGTGAAAATGTCAAAATCTTAAAAATGAGCATGAGCACAATGAAATTAATGCTGGAATCATCTTCAGGATGCTAGAATTCACTAAATACAGCAACATTTTTGAGTCTACAACGTTTAGTTTAGGTGTGAGAGCCAAAATGAACTTTTTATTGCTTTAAACGCGTTTTCAGCCCCTGATTGTACACTTAAGGTGAAAATGTCAAAATCTTCAAAATGAGCATAAGCACAATGAAATTAATGCTGGAATCATCTTCAGGATGCTATAATACACTAAATACAGCAAACATTTTGAGTCTACAACGTTTAGTTTAGGTGTGAGAGCCAAAATGAACTTTTTATTGCTTTAAATGCGTTTTCAGCCCCTGATTGTACACGTTAGGTGAAAAGGTCAAAATCTTCAAAAATGAGCATAAGCACAATGAAATTAATGCTGGAATCATCTTCAGGATGCTATAATACACTAAATACAGCAAACATTTTGAGTCTACAACGTTTAGTTTAGGTGTGAGAGCCAAAATGAACTTTTTATTGCTTTAAATGCGTTTTCAGCCCCTGATTGTACACGTTAGGTGAAAAGGTCAAAATCTTCAAAAATGAGCATAAGCACAATGAAATTAATGCTGGAATCATCTTCAGGATGCTAGAATACACTAAATACAGCAACAATTTTGAGTCTACAACGTTTAGTTTAGGTGTGAGAGCCAAAATGAACTTTTTATTGCTTTAAATGCGTTTTGAGCACCTGATTGTACACTTAAGGTGAAAATGTCAAAATCTTAAAATTAAGCATGAGCACAATGAAATTAATGCTGGAATCATCTTCAGGATGCTATAATACACTAAATACAGCAAACATTTTGAGTCTACAACGTTTAGTTTAGGTGTGAGAGCCAAAATGAACTTTTTATTGCTTTAAATGCGTTTTCAGCCCCTGATTGTACATGTTAGGTGAAAAGGTCAAAATCTTCAAAAATGAGCATAAGCACAATGAAATTAATGCTGGAATCATCTTCGGGATGCTATAATACACTAAATACAGCAAACATTTTGAGTCTACAACGTTTAGTTTAGGTGTGAGAGCCAAAATGAACTTTTTAATGCTTTAAATGCGTTTTCAGCCTGATTGTGCACTTTAGGTGAAAATGTCAAAATCTTAAAAATGAGCATGAGCACAATGAAATTAATGCTGGAATCATCTTCAGGATGCTAGAATTCACTAAATACAGCAACATTTTTGAGTCTACAACGTTTAGTTTAGGTGTGAGAGCCAAAATGAACTTTTTATTGCTTTAAACGCGTTTTCAGCCCCTGATTGTACACTTAAGGTGAAAATGTCAAAATCTTCAAAATGAGCATAAGCACAATGAAATTAATGCTGGAATCATCTTCAGGATGCTATAATCCACTAAATACAGCAAACATTTTGAGTCTACAACGTTTAGTTTAGGTGTGAGAGCCAAAATGAACTTTTTATTGCTTTAAATGCGTTTTCAGCCCCTGATTGTACACGTTAGGTGAAAAGGTCAAAATCTTCAAAAATGAGCATAAGCACAATAAAATTAATGCTGGAATCATCTTCAGGATGCTATAATACACTAAATACAGCAAACATTTTGAGTCTACAACGTTTAGTTTAGGTGTGAGAGCCAAAATGAACTTTTTATTGCTTTAAATGCGTTTTCAGCCCCTGATTGTACACTTAAGGTGAAAATGTCAAAATCTTAAAATTGAGAATAAGCACAATGAAATTAATGCTGAAATTATCTTCAGGATGCTAGAATACACTAAATACAACAAAAATTTTGAGTCTACAACGTTTAGTTTAGGTGTGAGAGCCAAAATGAACTTTTTATTGCTTTAAATGCGTTTTCAGCCCCTGATTGTACACTTAAGGTGAAAATGTCAAATTCTTCAAAATGAGCATAAGCACAATGAAATTAATGCTGGAATCATCTTCAGGATGCTATAATACACTAAATACAGCAAACATTTTGAGTCTACAACGTTTAGTTTAGGCGTGAGAGCCAAAATGAACTTTTTATTGATTTAAATGCGTTTTCAGCCCCTGATGTACACTTAAGGTGAAAATGTCAAAATCTTAAAATTGAGAATAGGCACAATGAAATTAATGCTGAAATTATCTTCAGGATGCTAGAATACACTAAATACAGCAAAAATTTTGAGTCTACAACGTTTAGTTTAGGTGTGAGAGCCAAACTGATCTTTTTATTTCTTTAAATGTGTTTTCAGCCTGATTGTGCACTTAAGGTGAAAATGTCAAAATCTTAAAAATGAGCATGAGCACAATGAAATTAATGCTGGAATCATCTTCAGGATGCTAGAATACACTAAATACAGCAACATTTTTGAGTCTACAACGTTTAGTTTAGGTGTGAGAGCCAAAATTAACTTTTTATTGCTTTAAATGCGTTTTCAGCCTGATTGTGCACTTTAGGTGAAAATGTCAAAATCTTCAATATGAGCATAAGCACAATGAATTTAATGCTGGAATCATCTTCAGGATGCTAGAATACACTAAATACAGCAAAAATTTTGAGTCTACAACGTTTAGTTTAGGTGTGAGAGCCAAAATGAACTTTTTATTGCTTTAAATGCGTTTTCAGCCCCTGATTGTACACGTTAGGTGAAAAAGTCAAAATCTTCAAAAATGAGCATGAGCACAATGAAATTAATGCTGGAATCATCTTCAGGATGCTAGAATACACTAAATACAGCAACAATTTTGAGTCTACAACGTTTAGTTTAGGTGTGAGAGCCAAAATGAACTTTTTATTGCTTTAAATGCGTTTTGAGCACCTGATTGTACACTTAAGGTGAAAATGTCAAAATCTTAAAATTAAGCATGAGCACAGTGAAATTAATGCTGGAATCATCTTCAGGATGCTATAATACACTAAATACAGCAAACATTTTGAGTCTACAACGTTTAGTTTAGGTGTGAGAGCCAAAATGAACTTTTTATTGCTTTAAATGCGTTTTCAGCCCCTGATTGTACACTTAAGGTGAAAATGTCAAAATCTTCAAAAATGAGCATAAGCACAGTGTAAATAATGCTGGAATCATCTTCAGGATGCTAGAATACACTAAATACAGTAAAAATTTTGACTCTACAACGTTTAGTTTAGGTATGAGAGCCAAAAAGAACTTTTTATTGCTTTAAATGCGTTTTCAGCCCCTGATTGTACACTTAAGGTGAAAATGTCAAAATCTTAAAATTGAGCATGAGCACAATGAAATTAATGATGGAATCATCTTCGGGATGCTATAATACACTAAATACAGCAACAATTTTGAGTCTACAACGTTTAGTTTAGGTGTGAGAGCCAAAATGAACTTTTTATTGCTTTAAATGCGTTTTGAGCACCTGATTGTACACTTAAGGTGAAAATGTCAAAATCTTAAAATTAAGCATGAGCACAATGAAATTAATGCTGGAATCATCTTCAGGATGCTATAATACACTAAATACAGCAAACATTTTGAGTCTACAACGTTTAGTTTAGGTGTGAGAGCCAAAATGAACTTTTTATTGCTTTAAATGCGTTTTCAGCCCCTGATTGTACATGTTAGGTGAAAAGGTCAAAATCTTCAAAAATGAGCATAAGCACAGTGTAAATAATGCTGGAATCATCTTCAGGATGCTAGAATACACTAAATACAGTAAAAATTTTGACTCTACAACGTTTAGTTTAGGTATGAGAGCCAAAAAGAACTTTTTATTGCTTTAAATGCGTTTTCAGCCCCTGATTGTACACTTAAGGTGAAAATGTCAAAATCTTAAAATTGAGCATGAGCACAATGAAATTAATGATGGAATCATCTTCGGGATGCTATAATACACTAAATACAGCAACAATTTTGAGTCTACAACGTTTAGTTTAGGTGTGAGAGCCAAAATGAACTTTTTATTGCTTTAAATGCGTTTTGAGCACCTGATTGTACACTTAAGGTGAAAATGTCAAAATCTTAAAATTAAGCATGAGCACAATGAAATTAATGCTGGAATCATCTTCAGGATGCTATAATACACAAAATACAGCAAACATTTTGAGTCTACAACGTTTAGTTTAGGTGTGAGAGCCAAAATGAACTTTTTATTGCTTTAAATGCGTTTTCAGCCCCTAATTGTACACTTAAGGTGAAAATGTCAAAATCTTAAAATTGAGCATGAGCACAATGAAATTAATGCTGGAATCATCTTCGGGATGCTATAATACAATAAATACAGCAAACATTTTGAGTCTACAACGTTTAGTTTAGGTGTGAGAGCCAAAATGAACTTTTTAATGCTTTAAATGCGTTTTCAGCCTGATTGTGCACTTTAGGTGAAAATGTCAAAATCTTAAAAATGAGCATGAGCACAATGAAATTAATGCTGGAATCATCTTCAGGATGCTAGAATACACTAAATACAGCAACATTTTTGAGTCTACAACGTTTAGTTTAGGTGTGAGAGCCAAAATGAACTTTTTATTGCTTTAAACGCGTTTTCAGCCCCTGATTGTACACTTAAGGTGAAAATGTCAAAATCTTCAAAATGAGCATAAGCACAATGAAATTAATGCTGGAATCATCTTCAGGATGCTAGAATACACTAAATACAGCAAAAATTTTGAGTCTACAACGTTTAGTTTAGGTGTGAGAGCCAAAATGAACTTTTTATTGCTTGAAATGCGTTTTCAGCCTGATTGTGCACTTTAGGTGAAAATGTCAAAATCTTAAAAATGAGCATGAGCACAATGAAATTAATGCTGGAATCATCTTCAGGATGCTATAATACACTAAATACAGCAAACATTTTGAGTCTACAACGTTTAGTTTAGGTGTGAGAGCCAAAATGAACTTTTTATTGCTTTAAATGCGTTTTCAGCCCCTGATTGTACACGTTAGGTGAAAAGGTCAAAATCTTCAAAAATGAGCATAAGCACAATGAAATTAATGCTGGAATCATCTTCAGGATGCTAGAATACACTAAATACAGTAAAAATTTTGACTCTACAACGTTTAGTTTAGGTATGAGAGCCAAAAAGAACTTTTTATTGCTTTAAATGCGTTTTCAGCCCCTGATTGTACACTTAAGGTGAAAATGTCAAAATCTTAAAATTGAGCATGAGCACAATGAAATTAATGCTGGAATCATCTTCAGGATGCTATAATACACTAAATACAGCAAACATTTTGAGTCTACAACGTTTAGTTTAGGTGTGAGAGCCAAAATGAACTTTTTATTGCTTTAAATGCGTTTTCAGCCCCTGATTGTACACTTAAGGTGAAAATGTCAAAATCTTAAAATTGAGAATAAGCACAATGAAATTAATGCTGAAATTATCTTCAGGATGCTAGAATACACTAAATACAACAAAAATTTTGAGTCTACAACGTTTAGTTTAGGTGTGAGAGCCAAAATGAACTTTTTATTGCTTTAAATGCGTTTTCAGCCCCTGATTGTACACTTAAGGTGAAAATGTCAAATTCTTCAAAATGAGCATAAGCACAATGAAATTAATGCTGGAATCATCTTCAGGATGCTAGAATACACTAAATACAGCAACATTTTTGAGTCTACAACGTTTAGTTTAGGTGTGAGTGCCAAAATGAACTTTTTATTGCTTTAAACGCGTTTTCAGCCCCTGATTGTACACTTAAGGTGAAAATGTCAAAATCTTCAAAATGAGCATAAGCACAATGAAATTAATGCTGGAATCATCTTCAGGATGCTAGAATACACTAAATACAGCAAAAATTTTGAGTCTACAACGTTTAGTTTAGGTGTTAGAGCCAAAATGAACTTTTTATTGCTTGAAATGCGTTTTCAGCCTGATTGTGCACTTTAGGTGAAAATGTCAAAATCTTAAAAATGAGCATGAGCACAATGAAATTAATGCTGGAATCATCTTCAGGATGCTATAATACACTAAATACAGCAAACATTTTGAGTCTACAACGTTTAGTTTAGGTGTGAGAGCCAAAATGAACTTTTTATTGCTTTAAATGCGTTTTCAGCCCCTGATTGTACACGTTAGGTGAAAAGGTCAAAATCTTCAAAAATGAGCATAAGCACAATGAAATTAATGCTGGAATCATCTTCAGGATGCTATAATACACTAAATACAGCAAACATTTTGAGTCTACAACGTTTAGTTTAGGTGTGAGAGCCAAAATGAACTTTTTATTGCTTTAAATGCGTTTTCAGCCCCTGATTGTACACTTAAGGTGAAAATGTCAAAATCTTAAAATTGAGAATAAGCACAATGAAATTAATGCTGAAATTATCTTCAGGATGCTAGAATACACTAAATACAGCAAAAATTTTGAGTCTGCAACGTTTAGTTTAGGTGTGAGAGCCAAAATTAACTTTTTATTGCTTTAAATGCGTTTTCAGCCTGATTGTGCACTTTAGGTGAAAATGTCAAAATCTTCAATATGAGCATAAGCACAATGAATTTAATGCTGGAATCATCTTCAGGATGCTAGAATACACTAAATACAGCAAAAATTTTGAGTCTACAACGTTTAGTTTAGGTGTGAGAGCCAAAATGAACTTTTTATTGCTTTAAATGCGTTTTCAGCCCCTGATTGTACACGTTAGGTGAAAAGGTCAAAATCTTCAAAAATGAGCATAAGCACAATGAAATTAATGCTGGAATCATCTTCAGGATGCTAGAATACACTAAATACAGCAACAATTTTGAGTCTACAACGTTTAGTTTAGGTGTGAGAGCCAAAATGAACTTTTTATTGCTTTAAATGCGTTTTGAGCACCTGATTGTACACTTAAGGTGAAAATGTCAAAATCTTAAAATTAAGCATGAGCACAATGAAATTAATGCTGGAATCATCTTCAGGATGCTATAATACACTAAATACAGCAAACATTTTGAGTCTACAACGTTTAGTTTAGGTGTGAGAGCCAAAATGAACTTTTTATTGCTTTAAATGCGTTTTCAGCCCCTGATTGTACATGTTAGGTGAAAAGGTCAAAATCTTCAAAAATGAGCATAAGCACAATGAAATTAATGCTGGAATCATCTTCGGGATGCTATAATACACTAAATACAGCAAACATTTTGAGTCTACAACGTTTAGTTTAGGTGTGAGAGCCAAAATGAACTTTTTAATGCTTTAAATGCGTTTTCAGCCTGATTGTGCACTTTAGGTGAAAATGTCAAAATCTTAAAAATGAGCATGAGCACAATGAAATTAATGCTGGAATCATCTTCAGGATGCTAGAATTCACTAAATACAGCAACATTTTTGAGTCTACAACGTTTAGTTTAGGTGTGAGAGCCAAAATGAACTTTTTATTGCTTTAAACGCGTTTTCAGCCCCTGATTGTACACTTAAGGTGAAAATGTCAAAATCTTCAAAATGAGCATAAGCACAATGAAATTAATGCTGGAATCATCTTCAGGATGCTATAATACACTAAATACAGCAAACATTTTGAGTCTACAACGTTTAGTTTAGGTGTGAGAGCCAAAATGAACTTTTTATTGCTTTAAATGCGTTTTCAGCCCCTGATTGTACACGTTAGGTGAAAAGGTCAAAATCTTCAAAAATGAGCATAAGCACAATGAAATTAATGCTGGAATCATCTTCAGGATGCTATAATACACTAAATACAGCAAACATTTTGAGTCTACAACGTTTAGTTTAGGTGTGAGAGCCAAAATGAACTTTTCATTGCTTTAAATGCGTTTTCAGCCCCTGATTGTACACTTAAGGTGAAAATGTCAAAATCTTAAAATTGAGAATAAGCACATTGAAATTAATGCTGAAATTATCTTCAGGATGCTAGAATACACTAAATACAACAAAAATTTTGAGTCTACAACGTTTAGTTTAGGTGTGAGAGCCAAAATGAACTTTTCATTGCTTTAAATGCGTTTTCAGCCCCTGATTGTACACTTAAGGTGAAAATGTCAAATTCTTCAAAATGAGCATAAGCACAATGAAATTAATGCTGGAATCATCTTCAGGATGCTATAATACACTAAATACAGCAAACATTTTGAGTCTACAACGTTTAGTTTAGGCGTGAGAGCCAAAATGAACTTTTTATTGATTTAAATGCGTTTTCAGCCCCTGATGTACACTTAAGGTGAAAATGTCAAAATCTTAAAATTGAGAATAGGCACAATGAAATTAATGCTGAAATTATCTTCAGGATGCTAGAATACACTAAATACAGCAAAAATTTTGAGTCTACAACGTTTAGTTTAGGTGTGAGAGCCAAACTGATCTTTTTATTTCTTTAAATGTGTTTTCAGCCTGATTGTGCACTTAAGGTGAAAATGTCAAAATCTTAAAAATGAGCATGAGCACAATGAAATTAATGCTGGAATCATCTTCAGGATGCTAGAATACACTAAATACAGCAACATTTTTGAGTCTACAACGTTTAGTTTAGGTGTGAGAGCCAAAATTAACTTTTTATTGCTTTAAATGCGTTTTCAGCCTGATTGTGCACTTTAGGTGAAAATGTCAAAATCTTCAATATGAGCATAAGCACAATGAATTTAATGCTGGAATCATCTTCAGGATGCTAGAATACACTAAATACAGCAAAAATTTTGAGTCTACAACGTTTAGTTTAGGTGTGAGAGCCAAAATGAACTTTTTATTGCTTTAAATGCGTTTTCAGCCCCTGATTGTACACGTTAGGTGAAAAAGTCAAAATCTTCAAAAATGAGCATGAGCACAATGAAATTAATGCTGGAATCATCTTCAGGATGCTAGAATACACTAAATACAGCAACAATTTTGAGTCTACAACGTTTAGTTTAGGTGTGAGAGCCAAAATGAACTTTTTATTGCTTTAAATGCGTTTTGAGCACCTGATTGTACACTTAAGGTGAAAATGTCAAAATCTTAAAATTAAGCATGAGCACAATGAAATTAATGCTGGAATCATCTTCAGGATGCTATAATACACTAAATACAGCAAACATTTTGAGTCTACAACGTTTAGTTTAGGTGTGAGAGCCAAAATGAACTTTTTATTGCTTTAAATGCGTTTTCAGCCCCTGATTGTACACTTAAGGTGAAAATGTCAAAATCTTCAAAAATGAGCATAAGCACAGTGTAAATAATGCTGGAATCATCTTCAGGATGCTAGAATACACTAAATACAGTAAAAATTTTGACTCTACAACGTTTAGTTTAGGTATGAGAGCCAAAAAGAACTTTTTATTGCTTTAAATGCGTTTTCAGCCCCTGATTGTACACTTAAGGTGAAAATGTCAAAATCTTAAAATTGAGCATGAGCACAATGAAATTAATGATGGAATCATCTTCGGGATGCTATAATACACTAAATACAGCAACAATTTTGAGTCTACAACGTTTAGTTTAGGTGTGAGAGCCAAAATGAACTTTTTATTGCTTTAAATGCGTTTTGAGCACCTGATTGTACACTTAAGGTGAAAATGTCAAAATCTTAAAATTAAGCATGAGCACAATGAAATTAATGCTGGAATCATCTTCAGGATGCTATAATACACTAAATACAGCAAACATTTTGAGTCTACAACGTTTAGTTTAGGTGTGAGAGCCAAAATTAACTTTTTATTGCTTTAAATGCGTTTTCAGCCCCTGATTGTACACTTAAGGTGAAAATGTCAAAATCTTAAAATTGAGCATGAGCACAATGAAATTAATGCTGGAATCATCTTCGGGATGCTATAATACACTAAATACAGCAAACATTTTGAGTCTACAACGTTTAGTTTAGGTGTGAGAGCCAAAATGAACTTTTTAATGCTTTAAATGCGTTTTCAGCCTGATTGTGCACTTTAGGTGAAAATGTCAAAATCTTAAAAATGAGCATGAGCACAATGAAATTAATGCTGGAATCATCTTCAGGATGCTAGAATACACTAAATACAGCAACATTTTTGAGTCTACAACGTTTAGTTTAGGTGTGAGAGCCAAAATGAACTTTTTATTGCTTTAAATGCGTTTTCAGCCCCTGATTGTACACTTAAGGTGAAAATGTCAAAATCTTCAAAATGAGCATAAGCACAATGAAATTAATGCTGGAATCATCTTCAGGATGCTAGAATACACTAAATACAGCAAAAATTTTGAGTCTACAACGTTTAGTTTAGGTGTGAGAGCCAAAATGAACTTTTTATTGCTTGAAATGCGTTTTCAGCCTGATTGTGCACTTTAGGTGAAAATGTCAAAATCTTAAAAATAAGCATGAGCACAATGAAATTAATGCTGGAATCATCTTCAGGATGCTATAATACACTAAATACAGCAAACATTTTGAGTCTACAACGTTTAGTTTAGGTGTGAGAGCCAAAATGAACTTTTTATTGCTTTAAATGCGTTTTCAGCCCCTGATTGTACACGTTAGGTGAAAAGGTCAAAATCTTCAAAAATGAGCATAAGCACAATGAAATTAATGCTGAAATTATCTTCAGGATGCTAGAATACACTAAATACAGTAAAAATTTTGACTCTACAACGTTTAGTTTAGGTGTGAGAGCCAAAATGAACTTTTTATTGCTTTAAATGCGTTTTCAGCCCCTGATTGTACACTTAAGGTGAAAATGTCAAATTCTTCAAAATGAGCATAAGCACAATGAAATTAATGCTGGAATCATCTTCAGGATGCTAGAATACACTAAATACAGCAAACATTTTGAGTCTGCAACGTTTAGTTTAGGTGTGAGAGCCAAAATGAACTTTTTATTGCTTTAAATGCGTTTTGAGCACCTGATTGTACACTTAAGGTGAAAATGTCAAAATCTTAAAATTGAGCATGAGCACAATGAAATTAATGCTGGAATCATCTTCAGGATGCTATAATACACTAAATACAGCAAACATTTTGAGTCTACAACGTTTAGTTTAGGCGTGAGAGCCAAAATGAACTTTTTATTGATTTAAATGCGTTTTCAGCCCCTGATTGTACACTTAAGGTGAAAATGTCAAAATCTTAAAATTGAGAATAGGCACAATGAAATTAATGCTGAAATTATCTTCAGGATGCTAGAATACACTAAATACAGCAAAAATTTTGAGTCTACAACGTTTAGTTTAGGTGTGAGAGCCAAACTGATCTTTTTATTGCTTTAAATGTGTTTTCAGCCTGATTGTGCACTTAAGGTGAAAATGTCAAAATCTTAAAAATGAGCATGAGCACAATGAAATTAATGCTGGAATCATCTTCAGGATGCTAGAATACACTAAATACAGCAACATTTTTTAGTCTACAACGTTTAGTTTAGGTGTGAGAGCCAAAATTAACTTTTTATTGCTTTAAATGAGTTTTCAGCCTGATTGTGCACTTTAGGTGAAAATGTCAAAATCTTCAATATGAGCATAAGCACAATGAATTTAATGCTGGAATCATCTTCAGGATGCTAGAATACACTAAATACAGCAAACATTTTGAGTCTACAACGTTTAGTTTAGGTGTGAGAGCCAAAATGAACTTTTTATTGCTTTAAATGCGTTTTCAGCCCCTGATTGTACACGTTAGGTGAAAAGGTCAAAATCTTCAAAAATGAGCATAAGCACAATGAAATTAATGCTGGAATCATCTTCAGGATGCTAGAATACACTAAATACAGCAACAATTTTGAGTCTACAACGTTTAGTTTAGGTGTGAGAGCCAAAATGAACTTTTTATTGCTTTAAATGCGTTTTCAGCCCCTGATTGTACACTTAAGGTGAAAATGTCAAAATCTTAAAATTGAGCATGAGCACAATGAAATTAATGATGGAATCATCTTCGGGATGCTATAATACACTAAATACAGCAACAATTTTGAGTCTACAACGTTTAGTTTAGGTGTGAGAGCCAAAATGAACTTTTTATTGCTTTAAATGCGTTTTGAGCACCTGATTGTACACTTAAGGTGAAAATGTCAAAATCTTAAAATTAAGCATGAGCACAATGAAATTAATGCTGGAATCATCTTCAGGATGCTATAATACACTAAATACAGCAAACATTTTGAGTCTACAACGTTTAGTTTAGGTGTGAGAGCCAAAATGAACTTTTTATTGCTTTAAATGCGTTTTCAGCCCCTGATTGTACACTTAAGGTGAAAATGTCAAAATCTTAAAATTGAGCATGAGCACAATGAAATTAATGCTGGAATCATCTTCGGGATGCTATAATACACTAAATACAGCAAACATTTTGAGTCTACAACGTTTAGTTTAGGTGTGAGAGCCAAAATGAACTTTTTAATGCTTTAAATGCGTTTTCAGCCTGATTGTGCACTTTAGGTGAAAATGTCAAAATCTTAAAAATGAGCATGAGCACAATGAAATTAATGCTGGAATCATCTTCAGGATGCTAGAATACACTAAATACAGCAACATTTTTGAGTCTACAACGTTTAGTTTAGGTGTGAGAGCCAAAATGAACTTTTTATTGCTTTAAACGCGTTTTCAGCCCCTGATTGTACACTTAAGGTGAAAATGTCAAAATCTTCAAAATGAGCATAAGCACAATGAAATTAATGCTGGAATCATCTTGAGGATGCTAGAATACACTAAATACAGCAAAAATTTTGAGTCTACAACGTTCAGTTTAGGTGTTAGAGCCAAAATGAACTTTTTATTGCTTGAAATGCGTTTTCAGCCTGATTGTGCACTTTAGGTGAAAATGTCAAAATCTTAAAAATGAGCATGAGCACAATGAAATTAATGCTGGAATCATCTTCAGGATGCTATAATACACTAAATACAGCAAACATTTTGAGTCTACAACGTTTAGTTTAGGTGTGAGAGCCAAAATGAACTTTTTATTGCTTTAAATGCGTTTTCAGCCCCTGATTGTACACGTTAGGTGAAAAGGTCAAAATCTTCAAAAATGAGCATAAGCACAATGAAATTAATGCTGGAATCATCTTCAGGATGCTATAATACACTAAATACAGCAAACATTTTGAGTCTACAACGTTTAGTTTAGGTGTGAGAGCCAAAATGAACTTTTTATTGCTTTAAATGCGTTTTCAGCCCCTGATTGTACACTTAAGGTGAAAATGTCAAAATCTTAAAATTGAGAATAAGCACAATGAAATTAATGCTGAAATTATCTTCAGGATGCTAGAATACACTAAATACAACAAAAATTTTGAGTCTACAACGTTTAGTTTAGGTGTGAGAGCCAAAATGAACTTTTTATTGCTTTAAATGCGTTTTCAGCCCCTGATTGTACACTTAAGGTGAAAATGTCAAATTCTTCAAAATGAGCATAAGCACAATGAAATTAATGCTGGAACCATCTTCAGGATGCTAGAATACACTAAATACAGCAAAAATTTTGAGTCTGCAACGTTTAGTTTAGGTGTGAGAGCCAAAATGAACTTTTTATTGCTTTAAATGCGTTTTGAGCACCTGATTGTACACTTAAGGTGAAAATGTCAAAATCTTAAAATTGAGCATGAGCACAATGAAATTAATGCTGGAATCATCTTCAGGATGCTATAATACACTAAATACAGCAAACATTTTGAGTCTACAACGTTTAGTTTAGGCGTGAGAGCCAAAATGAACTTTTTATTGATTTAAATGCGTTTTCAGCCCCTGATTGTACACTTAAGGTGAAAATGTCAAAATCTTAATATTGAGAATAGGCACAATGAAATTAATGCTGAAATTATCTTCAGGATGCTAGAATACACTAAATACAGCAAAAATTTTGAGTCTACAACGTTTAGTTTAGGTGTGAGAGCCAAACTGATCTTTTTATTGCTTTAAATGTGTTTTCAGCCTGATTGTGCACTTAAGGTGAAAATGTCAAAATCTTAAAAATGAGCATGAGCACAATGAAATTAATGCTGGAATCATCTTCAGGATGCTAGAATACACTAAATACAGCAACATTTTTTAGTCTACAACGTTTAGTTTAGGTGTGAGAGCCAAAATTAACTTTTTATTGCTTTAAATGAGTTTTCAGCCTGATTGTGCACTTTAGGTGAAAATGTCAAAATCTTCAATATGAGCATAAGCACAATGAATTTAATGCTGGAATCATCTTCAGGATGCTAGAATACACTAAATACAGCAAACATTTTGAGTCTACAACGTTTAGTTTAGGTGTGAGAGCCAAAATGAACTTTTTATTGCTTTAAATGCGTTTTCAGCCCCTGATTGTACACGTTAGGTGAAAAGGTCAAAATCTTCAAAAATGAGCATAAGCACAATGAAATTAATGCTGGAATCATCTTCAGGATGCTAGAATACACTAAATACAGCAACAATTTTGAGTCTACAACGTTTAGTTTAGGTGTGAGAGCCAAAATGAACTTTTTATTGCTTTAAATGCGTTTTCAGCCCCTGATTGTACACTTAAGGTGAAAATGTCAAAATCTTAAAATTGAGCATGAGCACAATGAAATTAATGATGGAATCATCTTCGGGATGCTATAATACACTAAATACAGCAACAATTTTGAGTCTACAACGTTTAGTTTAGGTGTGAGAGCCAAAATGAACTTTTTATTGCTTTAAATGCGTTTTGAGCACCTGATTGTACACTTAAGGTGAAAATGTCAAAATCTTAAAATTAAGCATGAGCACAATGAAATTAATGCTGGAATCATCTTCAGGATGCTATAATACACTAAATACAGCAAACATTTTGAGTCTACAACGTTTAGTTTAGGTGTGAGAGCCAAAATGAACTTTTTATTGCTTTAAATGCGTTTTCAGCCCCTGATTGTACACTTAAGGTGAAAATGTCAAAATCTTAAAATTGAGCATGAGCACAATGAAATTAATGCTGGAATCATCTTCGGGATGCTATAATACACTAAATACAGCAAACATTTTGAGTCTACAACGTTTAGTTTAGGTGTGAGAGCCAAAATGAACTTTTTAATGCTTTAAATGCGTTTTCAGCCTGATTGTGCACTTTAGGTGAAAATGTCAAAATCTTAAAAATGAGCATGAGCACAATGAAATTAATGCTGGAATCATCTTCAGGATGCTAGAATACACTAAATACAGCAACATTTTTGAGTCTACAACGTTTAGTTTAGGTGTGAGTGCCAAAATGAACTTTTTATTGCTTTAAATGCGTTTTCAGCCCCTGATTGTACACTTAAGGTGAAAATGTCAAAATCTTCAAAATGAGCATAAGCACAATGAAATTAATGCTGGAATCATCTTCAGGATGCTAGAATACACTAAATACAGCAAAAATTTTGAGTCTACAACGTTTAGTTTAGGTGTTAGAGCCAAAATGAACTTTTTATTGCTTGAAATGCGTTTTCAGCCTGATTGTGCACTTTAGGTGAAAATGTCAAAATCTTCAAAATGAGCATGAGCACAATGAAATTAATGCTGGAATCATCTTCAGGATGCTATAATACACTAAATACAGCAAACATTTTGAGTCTACAACGTTTAGTTTAGGTGTGAGAGCCAAAATGAACTTTTTATTGCTTTAAATGCGTTTTCAGCCCCTGATTGTACACGTTAGGTGAAAAGGTCAAAATCTTCAAAAATGAGCATAAGCACAATGAAATTAATGCTGGAATCATCTTCAGGATGCTATAATACACTAAATACAGCAAACATTTTGAGTCTACAACGTTTAGTTTAGGTGTGAGAGCCAAAATGAACTTTTTATTGCTTTAAATGCGTTTTCAGCCCCTGATTGTACACTTAAGGTGAAAATGTCAAAATCTTAAAATTGAGAATAAGCACAATGAAATTAATGCTGAAATTATCTTCAGGATGCTAGAATACACTAAATACAACAAAAATTTTGAGTCTACAACGTTTAGTTTAGGTGTGAGAGCCAAAATGAACTTTTTATTGCTTTAAATGCGTTTTCAGCCCCTGATTGTACACTTAAGGTGAAAATGTCAAATTCTTCAAAATGAGCATAAGCACAATGAAATTAATGCTGGAATCATCTTCAGGATGCTAGAATACACTAAATACAGCAAAAATTTTGAGTCTGCAACGTTTAGTTTAGGTGTGAGAGCCAAAATGAACTTTTTATTGCTTTAAACGCATTTTCAGCCCCGGATTGTACACTTAAGGTGAAAATGTCAAAATTCTCAAAATGAGCATAAGCACAATGAAATTAATGCTGGAATCATCTTCAGGATACTAGAATACACTAAATACAGCAAACATTTTGAGTCTACAACGTTTAGTTTAGGCGTGAGAGCCAAAATGAACTTTTTATTGATTTAAATGCGTTTTCAGCCATTGATTGTACACTTAAGGTGAAAATGTCAAAATCTTAAAATTGAGAATAGGCACAATGAAATTAATGCTGGAATCATCTTCAGGATGCTATAATACACTAAATACAGCAAACATTTTGAGTCTACAACGTTTAGTTTAGGTGTGAGAGCCAAAATGAACTTTTTATTGCTTTAAATGCGTTTTCAGCCCCTGATTGTACACGTTAGGTGAAAAGGTCAAAATCTTCAAAAATGAGCATAAGCACAATGAAATTAATGCTGGAATCATCTTCAGGATGCTATAATACACTAAATACAGCAAACATTTTGAGTCTACAACGTTTAGTTTAGGTGTGAGAGCCAAAATGAACTTTTTATTGCTTTAAATGCGTTTTCAGCCCCTGATTGTACACTTAAGGTGAAAATGTCAAAATCTTAAAATTGAGAATAAGCACAATGAAATTAATGCTGAAATTATCTTCAGGATGCTAGAATACACTAAATACAGCAAAAATTTTGAGTCTGCAACGTTTAGTTTAGGTGTGAGAGCCAAAATTAACTTTTTATTGCTTTAAATGCGTTTTCAGCCTGATTGTGCACTTTAGGTGAAAATGTCAAAATCTTCAATATGAGCATAAGCACAATGAATTTAATGCTGGAATCATCTTCAGGATGCTAGAATACACTAAATACAGCAAAAATTTTGAGTCTACAACGTTTAGTTTAGGTGTGAGAGCCAAAATGAACTTTTTATTGCTTTAAATGCGTTTTCAGCCCCTGATTGTACACGTTAGGTGAAAAGGTCAAAATCTTCAAAAACGAGCATAAGCACAATGAAATTAATGCTGGAATCATCTTCAGGATGCTAGAATACACTAAATACAGCAACAATTTTGAGTCTACAACGTTTAGTTTAGGTGTGAGAGCCAAAATGAACTTTTTATTGCTTTAAATGCGTTTTGAGCACCTGATTGTACACTTAAGGTGAAAATGTCAAAATCTTAAAATTAAGCATGAGCACAATGAAATTAATGCTGGAATCATCTTCAGGATGCTATAATACACTAAATACAGCAAACATTTTGAGTCTACAACGTTTAGTTTAGGTGTGAGAGCCAAAATGAACTTTTTATTGCTTTAAATGCGTTTTCAGCCCCTGATTGTACATGTTAGGTGAAAAGGTCAAAATCTTCAAAAATGAGCATAAGCACAATGAAATTAATGCTGGAATCATCTTCGGGATGCTATAATACACTAAATACAGCAAACATTTTGAGTCTACAATGTTTAGTTTAGGTGTGAGAGCCAAAATGAACTTTTTAATGCTTTAAATGCGTTTTCAGCCTGATTGTGCACTTTAGGTGAAAATGTCAAAATCTTAAAAATGAGCATGAGCACAATGAAATTAATGCTGGAATCATCTTCAGGATGCTAGAATTCACTAAATACAGCAACATTTTTGAGTCTACAACGTTTAGTTTAGGTGTGAGAGCCAAAATGAACTTTTTATTGCTTTAAACGCGTTTTCAGCCCCTGATTGTACACTTAAGGTGAAAATGTCAAAATCTTCAAAATGAGCATAAGCACAATGAAATTAATGCTGGAATCATCTTCAGGATGCTATAATACACTAAATACAGCAAACATTTTGAGTCTACAACGTTTAGTTTAGGTGTGAGAGCCAAAATGAACTTTTTATTGCTTTAAATGCGTTTTCAGCCCCTGATTGTACACGTTAGGTGAAAAGGTCAAAATCTTCAAAAATGAGCATAAGCACAATGAAATTAATGCTGGAATCATCTTCAGGATGCTATAATACACTAAATACAGCAAACATTTTGAGTCTACAACGTTTAGTTTAGGTGTGAGAGCCAAAATGAACTTTTTATTGCTTTAAATGCGTTTTCAGCCCCTGATTGTACACTTAAGGTGAAAATGTCAAAATCTTAAAATTGAGAATAAGCACAATGAAATTAATGCTGAAATTATCTTCAGGATGCTAGAATACACTAAATACAACAAAAATTTTGAGTCTACAACGTTTAGTTTAGGTGTGAGAGCCAAAATGAACTTTTTATTGCTTTAAATGCGTTTTCAGCCCCTGATTGTACACTTAAGGTGAAAATGTCAAATTCTTCAAAATGAGCATAAGCACAATGAAATTAATGCTGGAATCATCTTCAGGATGCTAGAATACACTAAATACAGCAAAAATTTTGAGTCTGCAACGTTTAGTTTAGGTGTGAGAGCCAAAATGAACTTTTTATTGCTTTAAACGCATTTTCAGCCCCGGATTGTACACTTAAGGTGAAAATGTCAAAATTCTCAAAATGAGCATAAGCACAATGAAATTAATGCTGGAATCATCTTCAGGATACTAGAATACACTAAATACAGCAAACATTTTGAGTCTACAACGTTTAGTTTAGGCGTGAGAGCCAAAATGAACTTTTTATTGATTTAAATGCGTTTTCAGCCCCTGATTGTACACTTAAGGTGAAAATGTCAAAATCTTAAAATTGAGAATAGGCACAATGAAATTAATGCTGAAATTATCTTCAGGATGCTAGAATACACTAAATACAGCAAAAATTTTGAGTCTACAACGTTTAGTTTAGGTGTGAGAGCCAAACTGATCTTTTTATTGCTTTAAATGTGTTTTCAGCCTGATTGTGCACTTAAGGTGAAAATGTCAAAATCTTAAAAATGAGCATGAGCACAATGAAATTAATGCTGGAATCATCTTCAGGATGCTAGAATACACTAAATACAGCAACATTTTTGAGTCTACAACGTTTAGTTTAGGTGTGAGAGCCAAAATTAACTTTTTATTGCTTTAAATGCGTTTTCAGCCTGATTGTGCACTTTAGGTGAAAATGTCAAAATCTTCAATATGAGCATAAGCACAATGAATTTAATGCTGGAATCATCTTCAGGATGCTAGAATACACTAAATACAGCAACAATTTTGAGTCTACAACGTTTAGTTTAGGTGTGAGAGCCAAAATTAACTTTTTATTGCTTTAAATGCGTTTTGAGCACCTGATTGTACACTTAAGGTGAAAATGTCAAAATCTTAAAATTAAGCATGAGCACAATGAAATTAATGCTGGAATCATCTTCAGGATGCTATAATACACTAAATACAGCAAACATTTTGAGTCTACAACGTTTAGTTTAGGTGTGAGAGCCAAAATGAACTTTTTATTGCTTTAAATGCGTTTTCAGCCCCTGATTGTACATGTTAGGTGAAAAGGTCAAAATCTTCAAAAATGAGCATAAGCACAGTGTAAATAATGCTGGAATCATCTTCAGGATGCTAGAATACACTAAATACAGTAAAAATTTTGAGTCTACAACGTTTAGTTTAGGTATGAGAGCCAAAAAGAACTTTTTATTGCTTTAAATGCGTTTTCAGCCCCTGATTGTACACTTAAGGTGAAAATGTCAAAATCTTAAAATTGAGCATGAGCACAATGAAATTAATGATGGAATCATCTTTGGGATGCTATAATACACTAAATACAGCAACAATTTTGAGTCTACAACGTTTAGTTTAGGTGTGAGAGCCAAAATGAACTTTTTATTGCTTTAAATGCGTTTTGAGCACCTGATTGTACACTTAAGGTGAAAATGTCAAAATCTTAAAATTAAGCATGAGCACAATGAAATTAATGCTGGAATCATCTTCAGGATGCTATAATACACTAAATACAGCAAACATTTTGAGTCTACAACGTTTAGTTTAGGTGTGAGAGCCAAAATGAACTTTTTAATGCTTTAAATGCGTTTTCAGCCTGATTGTGCACTTTAGGTGAAAATGTCAAAATCTTAAAAATGAGCATGAGCACAATGAAATTAATGCTGGAATCATCTTCAGGATGCTAGAATACACTAAATACAGCAACATTTTTGAGTCTACAACGTTTAGTTTAGGTGTGAGAGCCAAAATGAACTTTTTATTGCTTTAAACGCGTTTTCAGCCCCTGATTGTACACTTAAGGTGAAAATGTCAAAATCTTCAAAATGAGCATAAGCACAATGAAATTAATGCTGGAATCATCTTCAGGATGCTAGAATACACTAAATACAGCAAAAATTTTGAGTCTACAACGTTTAGTTTAGGTGTGAGAGCCAAAATGAACTTTTTATTGCTTGAAATGCGTTTTCAGCCTGATTGTGCACTTTAGGTGAAAATGTCAAAATCTTAAAAATAAGCATGAGCACAATGAAATTAATGCTGGAATCATCTTCAGGATGCTATAATACACTAAATACAGCAAACATTTTGAGTCTACAACGTTTAGTTTAGGTGTGAGAGCCAAAATGAACTTTTTATTGCTTTAAATGCGTTTTCAGCCCCTGATTGTACACGTTAGGTGAAAAGGTCAAAATCTTCAAAAATGAGCATAAGCACAATGAAATTAATGCTGGAATCATCTTCAGGATGCTATAATACACTAAATACAGCAAACATTTTGAGTCTACAACGTTTAGTTTAGGTGTGAGAGCCAAAATGAACTTTTTATTGCTTTAAATGCGTTTTCAGCCCCTGATTGTACACTTAAGGTGAAAATGTCAAAATCTTAAAATTGAGAATAAGCACAATGAAATTAATGCTGAAATTATCTTCAGGATGCTAGAATACACTAAATACAACAAAAATTTTGAGTCTACAACGTTTAGTTTAGGTGTGAGAGCCAAAATGAACTTTTTATTGCTTTAAATGCGTTTTCAGCCCCTGATTGTACACTTAAGGTGAAAATGTCAAATTCTTCAAAATGAGCATAAGCACAATGAAATTAATGCTGGAATCATCTTCAGGATGCTAGAATACACTAAATACAGCAAAAATTTTGAGTCTGCAACGTTTAGTTTAGGTGTGAGAGCCAAAATGAACTTTTTATTGCTTTAAACGCATTTTCAGCCCCGGATTGTACACTTAAGGTGAAAATGTCAAAATTCTCAAAATGAGCATAAGCACAATGAAATTAATGCTGGAATCATCTTCAGGATACTAGAATACACTAAATACAGCAAACATTTTGAGTCTACAACGTTTAGTTTAGGCGTGAGAGCCAAAATGAACTTTTTATTGATTTAAATGCGTTTTCAGCCATTGATTGTACACTTAAGGTGAAAATGTCAAAATCTTAAAATTGAGAATAGGCACAATGAAATTAATGCTGGAATCATCTTCAGGATGCTATAATACACTAAATACAGCAAACATTTTGAGTCTACAACGTTTAGTTTAGGTGTGAGAGCCAAAATGAACTTTTTATTGCTTTAAATGCGTTTTCAGCCCCTGATTGTACACGTTAGGTGAAAAGGTCAAAATCTTCAAAAATGAGCATAAGCACAATGAAATTAATGCTGGAATCATCTTCAGGATGCTATAATACACTAAATACAGCAAACATTTTGAGTCTACAACGTTTAGTTTAGGTGTGAGAGCCAAAATGAACTTTTTATTGCTTTAAATGCGTTTTCAGCCCCTGATTGTACACTTAAGGTGAAAATGTCAAAATCTTAAAATTGAGAATAAGCACAATGAAATTAATGCTGAAATTATCTTCAGGATGCTAGAATACACTAAATACAGCAAAAATTTTGAGTCTGCAACGTTTAGTTTAGGTGTGAGAGCCAAAATTAACTTTTTATTGCTTTAAATGCGTTTTCAGCCTGATTGTGCACTTTAGGTGAAAATGTCAAAATCTTCAATATGAGCATAAGCACAATGAATTTAATGCTGGAATCATCTTCAGGATGCTAGAATACACTAAATACAGCAAAAATTTTGAGTCTACAACGTTTAGTTTAGGTGTGAGAGCCAAAATGAACTTTTTATTGCTTTAAATGCGTTTTCAGCCCCTGATTGTACACGTTAGGTGAAAAGGTCAAAATCTTCAAAAACGAGCATAAGCACAATGAAATTAATGCTGGAATCATCTTCAGGATGCTAGAATACACTAAATACAGCAACAATTTTGAGTCTACAACGTTTAGTTTAGGTGTGAGAGCCAAAATGAACTTTTTATTGCTTTAAATGCGTTTTGAGCACCTGATTGTACACTTAAGGTGAAAATGTCAAAATCTTAAAATTAAGCATGAGCACAATGAAATTAATGCTGGAATCATCTTCAGGATGCTATAATACACTAAATACAGCAAACATTTTGAGTCTACAACGTTTAGTTTAGGTGTGAGAGCCAAAATGAACTTTTTATTGCTTTAAATGCGTTTTCAGCCCCTGATTGTACATGTTAGGTGAAAAGGTCAAAATCTTCAAAAATGAGCATAAGCACAATGAAATTAATGCTGGAATCATCTTCGGGATGCTATAATACACTAAATACAGCAAACATTTTGAGTCTACAATGTTTAGTTTAGGTGTGAGAGCCAAAATGAACTTTTTAATGCTTTAAATGCGTTTTCAGCCTGATTGTGCACTTTAGGTGAAAATGTCAAAATCTTAAAAATGAGCATGAGCACAATGAAATTAATGCTGGAATCATCTTCAGGATGCTAGAATTCACTAAATACAGCAACATTTTTGAGTCTACAACGTTTAGTTTAGGTGTGAGAGCCAAAATGAACTTTTTATTGCTTTAAACGCGTTTTCAGCCCCTGATTGTACACTTAAGGTGAAAATGTCAAAATCTTCAAAATGAGCATAAGCACAATGAAATTAATGCTGGAATCATCTTCAGGATGCTATAATACACTAAATACAGCAAACATTTTGAGTCTACAACGTTTAGTTTAGGTGTGAGAGCCAAAATGAACTTTTTATTGCTTTAAATGCGTTTTCAGCCCCTGATTGTACACGTTAGGTGAAAAGGTCAAAATCTTCAAAAATGAGCATAAGCACAATGAAATTAATGCTGGAATCATCTTCAGGATGCTATAATACACTAAATACAGCAAACATTTTGAGTCTACAACGTTTAGTTTAGGTGTGAGAGCCAAAATGAACTTTTTATTGCTTTAAATGCGTTTTCAGCCCCTGATTGTACACTTAAGGTGAAAATGTCAAAATCTTAAAATTGAGAATAAGCACAATGAAATTAATGCTGAAATTATCTTCAGGATGCTAGAATACACTAAATACAACAAAAATTTTGAGTCTACAACGTTTAGTTTAGGTGTGAGAGCCAAAATGAACTTTTTATTGCTTTAAATGCGTTTTCAGCCCCTGATTGTACACTTAAGGTGAAAATGTCAAATTCTTCAAAATGAGCATAAGCACAATGAAATTAATGCTGGAATCATCTTCAGGATGCTAGAATACACTAAATACAGCAAAAATTTTGAGTCTGCAACGTTTAGTTTAGGTGTGAGAGCCAAAATGAACTTTTTATTGCTTTAAACGCATTTTCAGCCCCGGATTGTACACTTAAGGTGAAAATGTCAAAATTCTCAAAATGAGCATAAGCACAATGAAATTAATGCTGGAATCATCTTCAGGATACTAGAATACACTAAATACAGCAAACATTTTGAGTCTACAACGTTTAGTTTAGGCGTGAGAGCCAAAATGAACTTTTTATTGATTTAAATGCGTTTTCAGCCCCTGATTGTACACTTAAGGTGAAAATGTCAAAATCTTAAAATTGAGAATAGGCACAATGAAATTAATGCTGAAATTATCTTCAGGATGCTAGAATACACTAAATACAGCAAAAATTTTGAGTCTACAACGTTTAGTTTAGGTGTGAGAGCCAAACTGATCTTTTTATTGCTTTAAATGTGTTTTCAGCCTGATTGTGCACTTAAGGTGAAAATGTCAAAATCTTAAAAATGAGCATGAGCACAATGAAATTAATGCTGGAATCATCTTCAGGATGCTAGAATACACTAAATACAGCAACATTTTTGAGTCTACAACGTTTAGTTTAGGTGTGAGAGCCAAAATTAACTTTTTATTGCTTTAAATGCGTTTTCAGCCTGATTGTGCACTTTAGGTGAAAATGTCAAAATCTTCAATATGAGCATAAGCACAATGAATTTAATGCTGGAATCATCTTCAGGATGCTAGAATACACTAAATACAGCAACAATTTTGAGTCTACAACGTTTAGTTTAGGTGTGAGAGCCAAAATGAACTTTTTATTGCTTTAAATGCGTTTTGAGCACCTGATTGTACACTTAAGGTGAAAATGTCAAAATCTTAAAATTAAGCATGAGCACAATGAAATTAATGCTGGAATCATCTTCAGGATGCTATAATACACTAAATACAGCAAACATTTTGAGTCTACAACGTTTAGTTTAGGTGTGAGAGCCAAAATGAACTTTTTATTGCTTTAAATGCGTTTTCAGCCCCTGATTGTACATGTTAGGTGAAAAGGTCAAAATCTTCAAAAATGAGCATAAGCACAGTGTAAATAATGCTGGAATCATCTTCAGGATGCTAGAATACACTAAATACAGTAAAAATTTTGAGTCTACAACGTTTAGTTTAGGTATGAGAGCCAAAAAGAACTTTTTATTGCTTTAAATGCGTTTTCAGCCCCTGATTGTACACTTAAGGTGAAAATGTCAAAATCTTAAAATTGAGCATGAGCACAATGAAATTAATGATGGAATCATCTTTGGGATGCTATAATACACTAAATACAGCAACAATTTTGAGTCTACAACGTTTAGTTTAGGTGTGAGAGCCAAAATGAACTTTTTATTGCTTTAAATGCGTTTTGAGCACCTGATTGTACACTTAAGGTGAAAATGTCAAAATCTTAAAATTAAGCATGAGCACAATGAAATTAATGCTGGAATCATCTTCAGGATGCTATAATACACTAAATACAGCAAACATTTTGAGTCTACAACGTTTAGTTTAGGTGTGAGAGCCAAAATGAACTTTTTAATGCTTTAAATGCGTTTTCAGCCTGATTGTGCACTTTAGGTGAAAATGTCAAAATCTTAAAAATGAGCATGAGCACAATGAAATTAATGCTGGAATCATCTTCAGGATGCTAGAATACACTAAATACAGCAACATTTTTGAGTCTACAACGTTTAGTTTAGGTGTGAGAGCCAAAATGAACTTTTTATTGCTTTAAACGCGTTTTCAGCCCCTGATTGTACACTTAAGGTGAAAATGTCAAAATCTTCAAAATGAGCATAAGCACAATGAAATTAATGCTGGAATCATCTTCAGGATGCTAGAATACACTAAATACAGCAAAAATTTTGAGTCTACAACGTTTAGTTTAGGTGTGAGAGCCAAAATGAACTTTTTATTGCTTGAAATGCGTTTTCAGCCTGATTGTGCACTTTAGGTGAAAATGTCAAAATCTTAAAAATAAGCATGAGCACAATGAAATTAATGCTGGAATCATCTTCAGGATGCTATAATACACTAAATACAGCAAACATTTTGAGTCTACAACGTTTAGTTTAGGTGTGAGAGCCAAAATGAACTTTTTATTGCTTTAAATGCGTTTTCAGCCCCTGATTGTACACGTTAGGTGAAAAGGTCAAAATCTTCAAAAATGAGCATAAGCACAATGAAATTAATGCTGGAATCATCTTCAGGATGCTAGAATACACTAAATACAGTAAAAATTTTGACTCTACAACGTTTAGTTTAGGTATGAGAGCCAAAAAGAACTTTTTATTGCTTTAAATGCGTTTTCAGCCCCTGATTGTACACTTAAGGTGAAAATGTCAAAATCTTAAAATTGAGCATGAGCACAATGAAATTAATGCTGGAATCATCTTCAGGATGCTATAATACACTAAATACAGCAAACATTTTGAGTCTACAACGTTTAGTTTAGGAGTGAGAGCCAAACTGATCTTTTTATTGCTTTAAATGTGTTTTCAGCCTGATTGTGCACTTAAGGTGAAAATGTCAAAATCTTAAAAATGAGCATGAGCACAATGAAATTAATGCTGGAATCATCTTCAGGATGCTAGAATACACTAAATACAGCAACATTTTTGAGTCTACAACGTTTAGTTTAGGTGTGAGAGCCAAAATTAACTTTTTATTGCTTTAAATGCGTTTTCAGCCTGATTGTGCACTTTAGGTGAAAATGTCAAAATCTTCAATATGAGCATAAGCACAATGAATTTAATGCTGGAATCATCTTCAGGATGCTAGAATACACTAAATACAGCAAAAATTTTGAGTCTACAACGTTTAGTTTAGGTGTGAGAGCCAAAATGAACTTTTTATTGCTTTAAATGCGTTTTCAGCCCCTGATTGTACACGTTAGGTGAAAAGGTCAAAATCTTCAAAAATGAGCATAAGCACAATGAAATTAATGCTGGAATCATCTTCAGGATGCTATAATACACTAAATACAGCAAACATTTTGAGTCTACAACGTTTAGTTTAGGTGTGAGAGCCAAAATGAACTTTTTATTGCTTTAAATGCGTTTTCAGCCCCTGATTGTACATGTTTGGTGAAAAGGTCAAAATCTTCAAAAATGAGCATAAGCACAGTGTAAATAATGCTGGAATCATCTTCAGGATGCTAGAATACACTAAATACAGTAAAAATTTTGAGTCTACAACGTTTAGTTTAGGTATGAGAGCCAAAAAGAACTTTTTATTGCTTTAAATGCGTTTTCAGCCCCTGATTGTACACTTAAGGTGAAAATGTCAAAATCTTAAAATTGAGCATGAGCACAATGAAATTAATGATGGAATCATCTTCGGGATGCTATAATACACTAAATACAGCAACAATTTTGAGTCTACAACGTTTAGTTTAGGTGTGAGAGCCAAAATGAACTTTTTATTGCTTTAAATGCGTTTTGAGCACCTGATTGTACACTTAAGGTGAAAATGTCAAAATCTTAAAATTAAGCATGAGCACAATGAAATTAATGCTGGAATCATCTTCAGGATGCTATAATACACTAAATACAGCAAACATTTTGAGTCTACAACGTTTAGTTTAGGTGTGAGAGCCAAAATGAACTTTTTATTGCTTTAAATGCGTTTTCAGCCCCTGATTGTACACTTAAGGTGAAAATGTCAAAATCTTAAAATTGAGCATGAGCACAATGAAATTAATGCTGGAATCATCTTCGGGATGCTATAATACACTAAATACAGCAAACATTTTGAGTCTACAACGTTTAGTTTAGGTGTGAGAGCCAAAATGAACTTTTTAATGCTTTAAATGCGTTTTCAGCCTGATTGTGCACTTTAGGTGAAAATGTCAAAATCTTAAAAATGAGCATGAGCACAATGAAATTAATGCTGGAATCATCTTCAGGATGCTAGAATACACTAAATACAGCAAACATTTTGAGTCTACAACGTTTAGTTTAGGTGTGAGAGCCAAAATGAACTTTTTATTGCTTTAAATGCGTTTTCAGCCCCTGATTGTGCACTTAAGGTGAAAATGTCAAAATCTTAAAATTGAGCATGAGCACAATGAAATTAATGCTGGAATCATCTTCGGGATGCTATAATACACTAAATACAGCAAACATTTTGAGTCTACAACGTTTAGTTTAGGTGTGAGAGCCAAAATGAACTTTTTAATGCTTTAAATGCGTTTTCAGCCTGATTGTGCACTTTAGGTGAAAATGTCAAAATCTTAAAAATGAGCATGAGCACAATGAAATTAATGCTGGAATCATCTTCAGGATGCTAGAATACACTAAATACAGCAACATTTTTGAGTCTACAACGTTTAGTTTAGGTGTGAGAGCCAAAATGAACTTTTTATTGCTTTAAACGCGTTTTCAGCCCCTGATTGTACACTTAAGGTGAAAATGTCAAAATCTTCAAAATGAGCATAAGCACAATGAAATTAATGCTGGAATCATCTTCAGGATGCTAGAATACACTAAATACAGCAAAAATTTTGAGTCTACAACGTTTAGTTTAGGTGTGAGAGCCAAAATGAACTTTTTATTGCTTGAAATGCGTTTTCAGCCTGATTGTGCACTTTAGGTGAAAATGTCAAAATCTTAAAAATAAGCATGAGCACAATGAAATTAATGCTGGAATCATCTTCAGGATGCTATAATACACTAAATACAGCAAACATTTTGAGTCTACAACGTTTAGTTTAGGTGTGAGAGCCAAAATGAACTTTTTATTGCTTTAAATGCGTTTTCAGCCCCTGATTGTACACTTAAGGTGAAAATGTCAAAATCTTAAAATTGAGCATGAGCACAATGAAATTAATGATGGAATCATCTTCGGGATGCTATAATACACTAAATACAGCAACAATTTTGAGTCTACAACGTTTAGTTTAGGTGTGAGAGCCAAAATGAACTTTTTATTGCTTTAAATGCGTTTTGAGCACCTGATTGTACACTTAAGGTGAAAATGTCAAAATCTTAAAATTAAGCATGAGCACAATGAAATTAATGCTGGAATCATCTTCAGGATGCTATAATACACTAAATACAGCAAACATTTTGAGTCTACAACGTTTAGTTTAGGTGTGAGAGCCAAAATGAACTTTTTATTGCTTTAAATGCGTTTTCAGCCCCTGATTGTACACTTAAGGTGAAAATGTCAAAATCTTAAAATTGAGCATGAGCACAATGAAATTAATGCTGGAATCATCTTCGGGATGCTATAATACACTAAATACAGCAAACATTTTGAGTCTACAACGTTTAGTTTAGGTGTGAGAGCCAAAATGAACTTTTTAATGCTTTAAATGCGTTTTCAGCCTGATTGTGCACTTTAGGTGAAAATGTCAAAATCTTAAAAATGAGCATGAGCACAATGAAATTAATGCTGGAATCATCTTCAGGATGCTAGAATACACTAAATACAGCAACATTTTTGAGTCTACAACGTTTAGTTTAGGTGTGAGTGCCAAAATGAACTTTTTATTGCTTTAAATGCGTTTTCAGCCCCTGATTGTACACTTAAGGTGAAAATGTCAAAATCTTCAAAATGAGCATAAGCACAATGAAATTAATGCTGGAATCATCTTCAGGATGCTAGAATACACTAAATACAGCAAAAATTTTGAGTCTACAACGTTTAGTTTAGGTGTTAGAGCCAAAATGAACTTTTTATTGCTTGAAATGCGTTTTCAGCCTGATTGTGCACTTTAGGTGAAAATGTCAAAATCTTCAAAATGAGCATGAGCACAATGAAATTAATGCTGGAATCATCTTCAGGATGCTATAATACACTAAATACAGCAAACATTTTGAGTCTACAACGTTTAGTTTAGGTGTGAGAGCCAAAATGAACTTTTTATTGCTTTAAATGCGTTTTCAGCCCCTGATTGTACACGTTAGGTGAAAAGGTCAAAATCTTCAAAAATGAGCATAAGCACAATGAAATTAATGCTGGAATCATCTTCAGGATGCTATAATACACTAAATACAGCAAACATTTTGAGTCTACAACGTTTAGTTTAGGTGTGAGAGCCAAAATGAACTTTTTATTGCTTTAAATGCGTTTTCAGCCCCTGATTGTACACTTAAGGTGAAAATGTCAAAATCTTAAAATTGAGAATAAGCACAATGAAATTAATGCTGAAATTATCTTCAGGATGCTAGAATACACTAAATACAACAAAAATTTTGAGTCTACAACGTTTAGTTTAGGTGTGAGAGCCAAAATGAACTTTTTATTGCTTTAAATGCGTTTTCAGCCCCTGATTGTACACTTAAGGTGAAAATGTCAAATTCTTCAAAATGAGCATAAGCACAATGAAATTAATGCTGGAATCATCTTCAGGATGCTAGAATACACTAAATACAGCAAAAATTTTGAGTCTGCAACGTTTAGTTTAGGTGTGAGAGCCAAAATGAACTTTTTATTGCTTTAAACGCATTTTCAGCCCCGGATTGTACACTTAAGGTGAAAATGTCAAAATTCTCAAAATGAGCATAAGCACAATGAAATTAATGCTGGAATCATCTTCAGGATACTAGAATACACTAAATACAGCAAACATTTTGAGTCTACAACGTTTAGTTTAGGCGTGAGAGCCAAAATGAACTTTTTATTGATTTAAATGCGTTTTCAGCCATTGATTGTACACTTAAGGTGAAAATGTCAAAATCTTAAAATTGAGAATAGGCACAATGAAATTAATGCTGGAATCATCTTCAGGATGCTATAATACACTAAATACAGCAAACATTTTGAGTCTACAACGTTTAGTTTAGGTGTGAGAGCCAAAATGAACTTTTTATTGCTTTAAATGCGTTTTCAGCCCCTGATTGTACACGTTAGGTGAAAAGGTCAAAATCTTCAAAAATGAGCATAAGCACAATGAAATTAATGCTGGAATCATCTTCAGGATGCTATAATACACTAAATACAGCAAACATTTTGAGTCTACAACGTTTAGTTTAGGTGTGAGAGCCAAAATGAACTTTTTATTGCTTTAAATGCGTTTTCAGCCCCTGATTGTACACTTAAGGTGAAAATGTCAAAATCTTAAAATTGAGAATAAGCACAATGAAATTAATGCTGAAATTATCTTCAGGATGCTAGAATACACTAAATACAGCAAAAATTTTGAGTCTGCAACGTTTAGTTTAGGTGTGAGAGCCAAAATTAACTTTTTATTGCTTTAAATGCGTTTTCAGCCTGATTGTGCACTTTAGGTGAAAATGTCAAAATCTTCAATATGAGCATAAGCACAATGAATTTAATGCTGGAATCATCTTCAGGATGCTAGAATACACTAAATACAGCAAAAATTTTGAGTCTACAACGTTTAGTTTAGGTGTGAGAGCCAAAATGAACTTTTTATTGCTTTAAATGCGTTTTCAGCCCCTGATTGTACACGTTAGGTGAAAAGGTCAAAATCTTCAAAAACGAGCATAAGCACAATGAAATTAATGCTGGAATCATCTTCAGGATGCTAGAATACACTAAATACAGCAACAATTTTGAGTCTACAACGTTTAGTTTAGGTGTGAGAGCCAAAATGAACTTTTTATTGCTTTAAATGCGTTTTGAGCACCTGATTGTACACTTAAGGTGAAAATGTCAAAATCTTAAAATTAAGCATGAGCACAATGAAATTAATGCTGGAATCATCTTCAGGATGCTATAATACACTAAATACAGCAAACATTTTGAGTCTACAACGTTTAGTTTAGGTGTGAGAGCCAAAATGAACTTTTTATTGCTTTAAATGCGTTTTCAGCCCCTGATTGTACATGTTAGGTGAAAAGGTCAAAATCTTCAAAAATGAGCATAAGCACAATGAAATTAATGCTGGAATCATCTTCGGGATGCTATAATACACTAAATACAGCAAACATTTTGAGTCTACAATGTTTAGTTTAGGTGTGAGAGCCAAAATGAACTTTTTAATGCTTTAAATGCGTTTTCAGCCTGATTGTGCACTTTAGGTGAAAATGTCAAAATCTTAAAAATGAGCATGAGCACAATGAAATTAATGCTGGAATCATCTTCAGGATGCTAGAATTCACTAAATACAGCAACATTTTTGAGTCTACAACGTTTAGTTTAGGTGTGAGAGCCAAAATGAACTTTTTATTGCTTTAAACGCGTTTTCAGCCCCTGATTGTACACTTAAGGTGAAAATGTCAAAATCTTCAAAATGAGCATAAGCACAATGAAATTAATGCTGGAATCATCTTCAGGATGCTATAATACACTAAATACAGCAAACATTTTGAGTCTACAACGTTTAGTTTAGGTGTGAGAGCCAAAATGAACTTTTTATTGCTTTAAATGCGTTTTCAGCCCCTGATTGTACACGTTAGGTGAAAAGGTCAAAATCTTCAAAAATGAGCATAAGCACAATGAAATTAATGCTGGAATCATCTTCAGGATGCTATAATACACTAAATACAGCAAACATTTTGAGTCTACAACGTTTAGTTTAGGTGTGAGAGCCAAAATGAACTTTTTATTGCTTTAAATGCGTTTTCAGCCCCTGATTGTACACTTAAGGTGAAAATGTCAAAATCTTAAAATTGAGAATAAGCACAATGAAATTAATGCTGAAATTATCTTCAGGATGCTAGAATACACTAAATACAACAAAAATTTTGAGTCTACAACGTTTAGTTTAGGTGTGAGAGCCAAAATGAACTTTTTATTGCTTTAAATGCGTTTTCAGCCCCTGATTGTACACTTAAGGTGAAAATGTCAAATTCTTCAAAATGAGCATAAGCACAATGAAATTAATGCTGGAATCATCTTCAGGATGCTAGAATACACTAAATACAGCAAAAATTTTGAGTCTGCAACGTTTAGTTTAGGTGTGAGAGCCAAAATGAACTTTTTATTGCTTTAAACGCATTTTCAGCCCCGGATTGTACACTTAAGGTGAAAATGTCAAAATTCTCAAAATGAGCATAAGCACAATGAAATTAATGCTGGAATCATCTTCAGGATACTAGAATACACTAAATACAGCAAACATTTTGAGTCTACAACGTTTAGTTTAGGCGTGAGAGCCAAAATGAACTTTTTATTGATTTAAATGCGTTTTCAGCCCCTGATTGTACACTTAAGGTGAAAATGTCAAAATCTTAAAATTGAGAATAGGCACAATGAAATTAATGCTGAAATTATCTTCAGGATGCTAGAATACACTAAATACAGCAAAAATTTTGAGTCTACAACGTTTAGTTTAGGTGTGAGAGCCAAACTGATCTTTTTATTGCTTTAAATGTGTTTTCAGCCTGATTGTGCACTTAAGGTGAAAATGTCAAAATCTTAAAAATGAGCATGAGCACAATGAAATTAATGCTGGAATCATCTTCAGGATGCTAGAATACACTAAATACAGCAACATTTTTGAGTCTACAACGTTTAGTTTAGGTGTGAGAGCCAAAATTAACTTTTTATTGCTTTAAATGCGTTTTCAGCCTGATTGTGCACTTTAGGTGAAAATGTCAAAATCTTCAATATGAGCATAAGCACAATGAATTTAATGCTGGAATCATCTTCAGGATGCTAGAATACACTAAATACAGCAACAATTTTGAGTCTACAACGTTTAGTTTAGGTGTGAGAGCCAAAATTAACTTTTTATTGCTTTAAATGCGTTTTGAGCACCTGATTGTACACTTAAGGTGAAAATGTCAAAATCTTAAAATTAAGCATGAGCACAATGAAATTAATGCTGGAATCATCTTCAGGATGCTATAATACACTAAATACAGCAAACATTTTGAGTCTACAACGTTTAGTTTAGGTGTGAGAGCCAAAATGAACTTTTTATTGCTTTAAATGCGTTTTCAGCCCCTGATTGTACATGTTAGGTGAAAAGGTCAAAATCTTCAAAAATGAGCATAAGCACAGTGTAAATAATGCTGGAATCATCTTCAGGATGCTAGAATACACTAAATACAGTAAAAATTTTGAGTCTACAACGTTTAGTTTAGGTATGAGAGCCAAAAAGAACTTTTTATTGCTTTAAATGCGTTTTCAGCCCCTGATTGTACACTTAAGGTGAAAATGTCAAAATCTTAAAATTGAGCATGAGCACAATGAAATTAATGATGGAATCATCTTTGGGATGCTATAATACACTAAATACAGCAACAATTTTGAGTCTACAACGTTTAGTTTAGGTGTGAGAGCCAAAATGAACTTTTTATTGCTTTAAATGCGTTTTGAGCACCTGATTGTACACTTAAGGTGAAAATGTCAAAATCTTAAAATTAAGCATGAGCACAATGAAATTAATGCTGGAATCATCTTCAGGATGCTATAATACACTAAATACAGCAAACATTTTGAGTCTACAACGTTTAGTTTAGGTGTGAGAGCCAAAATGAACTTTTTAATGCTTTAAATGCGTTTTCAGCCTGATTGTGCACTTTAGGTGAAAATGTCAAAATCTTAAAAATGAGCATGAGCACAATGAAATTAATGCTGGAATCATCTTCAGGATGCTAGAATACACTAAATACAGCAACATTTTTGAGTCTACAACGTTTAGTTTAGGTGTGAGAGCCAAAATGAACTTTTTATTGCTTTAAACGCGTTTTCAGCCCCTGATTGTACACTTAAGGTGAAAATGTCAAAATCTTCAAAATGAGCATAAGCACAATGAAATTAATGCTGGAATCATCTTCAGGATGCTAGAATACACTAAATACAGCAAAAATTTTGAGTCTACAACGTTTAGTTTAGGTGTGAGAGCCAAAATGAACTTTTTATTGCTTGAAATGCGTTTTCAGCCTGATTGTGCACTTTAGGTGAAAATGTCAAAATCTTAAAAATAAGCATGAGCACAATGAAATTAATGCTGGAATCATCTTCAGGATGCTATAATACACTAAATACAGCAAACATTTTGAGTCTACAACGTTTAGTTTAGGTGTGAGAGCCAAAATGAACTTTTTATTGCTTTAAATGCGTTTTCAGCCCCTGATTGTACACGTTAGGTGAAAAGGTCAAAATCTTCAAAAATGAGCATAAGCACAATGAAATTAATGCTGGAATCATCTTCAGGATGCTATAATACACTAAATACAGCAAACATTTTGAGTCTACAACGTTTAGTTTAGGTGTGAGAGCCAAAATGAACTTTTTATTGCTTTAAATGCGTTTTCAGCCCCTGATTGTACACTTAAGGTGAAAATGTCAAAATCTTAAAATTGAGAATAAGCACAATGAAATTAATGCTGAAATTATCTTCAGGATGCTAGAATACACTAAATACAACAAAAATTTTGAGTCTACAACGTTTAGTTTAGGTGTGAGAGCCAAAATGAACTTTTTATTGCTTTAAATGCGTTTTCAGCCCCTGATTGTACACTTAAGGTGAAAATGTCAAATTCTTCAAAATGAGCATAAGCACAATGAAATTAATGCTGGAATCATCTTCAGGATGCTAGAATACACTAAATACAGCAAAAATTTTGAGTCTGCAACGTTTAGTTTAGGTGTGAGAGCCAAAATGAACTTTTTATTGCTTTAAACGCATTTTCAGCCCCGGATTGTACACTTAAGGTGAAAATGTCAAAATTCTCAAAATGAGCATAAGCACAATGAAATTAATGCTGGAATCATCTTCAGGATACTAGAATACACTAAATACAGCAAACATTTTGAGTCTACAACGTTTAGTTTAGGCGTGAGAGCCAAAATGAACTTTTTATTGATTTAAATGCGTTTTCAGCCATTGATTGTACACTTAAGGTGAAAATGTCAAAATCTTAAAATTGAGAATAGGCACAATGAAATTAATGCTGGAATCATCTTCAGGATGCTATAATACACTAAATACAGCAAACATTTTGAGTCTACAACGTTTAGTTTAGGTGTGAGAGCCAAAATGAACTTTTTATTGCTTTAAATGCGTTTTCAGCCCCTGATTGTACACGTTAGGTGAAAAGGTCAAAATCTTCAAAAATGAGCATAAGCACAATGAAATTAATGCTGGAATCATCTTCAGGATGCTATAATACACTAAATACAGCAAACATTTTGAGTCTACAACGTTTAGTTTAGGTGTGAGAGCCAAAATGAACTTTTTATTGCTTTAAATGCGTTTTCAGCCCCTGATTGTACACTTAAGGTGAAAATGTCAAAATCTTAAAATTGAGAATAAGCACAATGAAATTAATGCTGAAATTATCTTCAGGATGCTAGAATACACTAAATACAGCAAAAATTTTGAGTCTGCAACGTTTAGTTTAGGTGTGAGAGCCAAAATTAACTTTTTATTGCTTTAAATGCGTTTTCAGCCTGATTGTGCACTTTAGGTGAAAATGTCAAAATCTTCAATATGAGCATAAGCACAATGAATTTAATGCTGGAATCATCTTCAGGATGCTAGAATACACTAAATACAGCAAAAATTTTGAGTCTACAACGTTTAGTTTAGGTGTGAGAGCCAAAATGAACTTTTTATTGCTTTAAATGCGTTTTCAGCCCCTGATTGTACACGTTAGGTGAAAAGGTCAAAATCTTCAAAAACGAGCATAAGCACAATGAAATTAATGCTGGAATCATCTTCAGGATGCTAGAATACACTAAATACAGCAACAATTTTGAGTCTACAACGTTTAGTTTAGGTGTGAGAGCCAAAATGAACTTTTTATTGCTTTAAATGCGTTTTGAGCACCTGATTGTACACTTAAGGTGAAAATGTCAAAATCTTAAAATTAAGCATGAGCACAATGAAATTAATGCTGGAATCATCTTCAGGATGCTATAATACACTAAATACAGCAAACATTTTGAGTCTACAACGTTTAGTTTAGGTGTGAGAGCCAAAATGAACTTTTTATTGCTTTAAATGCGTTTTCAGCCCCTGATTGTACATGTTAGGTGAAAAGGTCAAAATCTTCAAAAATGAGCATAAGCACAATGAAATTAATGCTGGAATCATCTTCGGGATGCTATAATACACTAAATACAGCAAACATTTTGAGTCTACAATGTTTAGTTTAGGTGTGAGAGCCAAAATGAACTTTTTAATGCTTTAAATGCGTTTTCAGCCTGATTGTGCACTTTAGGTGAAAATGTCAAAATCTTAAAAATGAGCATGAGCACAATGAAATTAATGCTGGAATCATCTTCAGGATGCTAGAATTCACTAAATACAGCAACATTTTTGAGTCTACAACGTTTAGTTTAGGTGTGAGAGCCAAAATGAACTTTTTATTGCTTTAAACGCGTTTTCAGCCCCTGATTGTACACTTAAGGTGAAAATGTCAAAATCTTCAAAATGAGCATAAGCACAATGAAATTAATGCTGGAATCATCTTCAGGATGCTATAATACACTAAATACAGCAAACATTTTGAGTCTACAACGTTTAGTTTAGGTGTGAGAGCCAAAATGAACTTTTTATTGCTTTAAATGCGTTTTCAGCCCCTGATTGTACACGTTAGGTGAAAAGGTCAAAATCTTCAAAAATGAGCATAAGCACAATGAAATTAATGCTGGAATCATCTTCAGGATGCTATAATACACTAAATACAGCAAACATTTTGAGTCTACAACGTTTAGTTTAGGTGTGAGAGCCAAAATGAACTTTTTATTGCTTTAAATGCGTTTTCAGCCCCTGATTGTACACTTAAGGTGAAAATGTCAAAATCTTAAAATTGAGAATAAGCACAATGAAATTAATGCTGAAATTATCTTCAGGATGCTAGAATACACTAAATACAACAAAAATTTTGAGTCTACAACGTTTAGTTTAGGTGTGAGAGCCAAAATGAACTTTTTATTGCTTTAAATGCGTTTTCAGCCCCTGATTGTACACTTAAGGTGAAAATGTCAAATTCTTCAAAATGAGCATAAGCACAATGAAATTAATGCTGGAATCATCTTCAGGATGCTAGAATACACTAAATACAGCAAAAATTTTGAGTCTGCAACGTTTAGTTTAGGTGTGAGAGCCAAAATGAACTTTTTATTGCTTTAAACGCATTTTCAGCCCCGGATTGTACACTTAAGGTGAAAATGTCAAAATTCTCAAAATGAGCATAAGCACAATGAAATTAATGCTGGAATCATCTTCAGGATACTAGAATACACTAAATACAGCAAACATTTTGAGTCTACAACGTTTAGTTTAGGCGTGAGAGCCAAAATGAACTTTTTATTGATTTAAATGCGTTTTCAGCCCCTGATTGTACACTTAAGGTGAAAATGTCAAAATCTTAAAATTGAGAATAGGCACAATGAAATTAATGCTGAAATTATCTTCAGGATGCTAGAATACACTAAATACAGCAAAAATTTTGAGTCTACAACGTTTAGTTTAGGTGTGAGAGCCAAACTGATCTTTTTATTGCTTTAAATGTGTTTTCAGCCTGATTGTGCACTTAAGGTGAAAATGTCAAAATCTTAAAAATGAGCATGAGCACAATGAAATTAATGCTGGAATCATCTTCAGGATGCTAGAATACACTAAATACAGCAACATTTTTGAGTCTACAACGTTTAGTTTAGGTGTGAGAGCCAAAATTAACTTTTTATTGCTTTAAATGCGTTTTCAGCCTGATTGTGCACTTTAGGTGAAAATGTCAAAATCTTCAATATGAGCATAAGCACAATGAATTTAATGCTGGAATCATCTTCAGGATGCTAGAATACACTAAATACAGCAACAATTTTGAGTCTACAACGTTTAGTTTAGGTGTGAGAGCCAAAATGAACTTTTTATTGCTTTAAATGCGTTTTGAGCACCTGATTGTACACTTAAGGTGAAAATGTCAAAATCTTAAAATTAAGCATGAGCACAATGAAATTAATGCTGGAATCATCTTCAGGATGCTATAATACACTAAATACAGCAAACATTTTGAGTCTACAACGTTTAGTTTAGGTGTGAGAGCCAAAATGAACTTTTTATTGCTTTAAATGCGTTTTCAGCCCCTGATTGTACATGTTAGGTGAAAAGGTCAAAATCTTCAAAAATGAGCATAAGCACAGTGTAAATAATGCTGGAATCATCTTCAGGATGCTAGAATACACTAAATACAGTAAAAATTTTGAGTCTACAACGTTTAGTTTAGGTATGAGAGCCAAAAAGAACTTTTTATTGCTTTAAATGCGTTTTCAGCCCCTGATTGTACACTTAAGGTGAAAATGTCAAAATCTTAAAATTGAGCATGAGCACAATGAAATTAATGATGGAATCATCTTTGGGATGCTATAATACACTAAATACAGCAACAATTTTGAGTCTACAACGTTTAGTTTAGGTGTGAGAGCCAAAATGAACTTTTTATTGCTTTAAATGCGTTTTGAGCACCTGATTGTACACTTAAGGTGAAAATGTCAAAATCTTAAAATTAAGCATGAGCACAATGAAATTAATGCTGGAATCATCTTCAGGATGCTATAATACACTAAATACAGCAAACATTTTGAGTCTACAACGTTTAGTTTAGGTGTGAGAGCCAAAATGAACTTTTTAATGCTTTAAATGCGTTTTCAGCCTGATTGTGCACTTTAGGTGAAAATGTCAAAATCTTAAAAATGAGCATGAGCACAATGAAATTAATGCTGGAATCATCTTCAGGATGCTAGAATACACTAAATACAGCAACATTTTTGAGTCTACAACGTTTAGTTTAGGTGTGAGAGCCAAAATGAACTTTTTATTGCTTTAAACGCGTTTTCAGCCCCTGATTGTACACTTAAGGTGAAAATGTCAAAATCTTCAAAATGAGCATAAGCACAATGAAATTAATGCTGGAATCATCTTCAGGATGCTAGAATACACTAAATACAGCAAAAATTTTGAGTCTACAACGTTTAGTTTAGGTGTGAGAGCCAAAATGAACTTTTTATTGCTTGAAATGCGTTTTCAGCCTGATTGTGCACTTTAGGTGAAAATGTCAAAATCTTAAAAATAAGCATGAGCACAATGAAATTAATGCTGGAATCATCTTCAGGATGCTATAATACACTAAATACAGCAAACATTTTGAGTCTACAACGTTTAGTTTAGGTGTGAGAGCCAAAATGAACTTTTTATTGCTTTAAATGCGTTTTCAGCCCCTGATTGTACACGTTAGGTGAAAAGGTCAAAATCTTCAAAAATGAGCATAAGCACAATGAAATTAATGCTGGAATCATCTTCAGGATGCTAGAATACACTAAATACAGTAAAAATTTTGACTCTACAACGTTTAGTTTAGGTATGAGAGCCAAAAAGAACTTTTTATTGCTTTAAATGCGTTTTCAGCCCCTGATTGTACACTTAAGGTGAAAATGTCAAAATCTTAAAATTGAGCATGAGCACAATGAAATTAATGCTGGAATCATCTTCAGGATGCTATAATACACTAAATACAGCAAACATTTTGAGTCTACAACGTTTAGTTTAGGAGTGAGAGCCAAACTGATCTTTTTATTGCTTTAAATGTGTTTTCAGCCTGATTGTGCACTTAAGGTGAAAATGTCAAAATCTTAAAAATGAGCATGAGCACAATGAAATTAATGCTGGAATCATCTTCAGGATGCTAGAATACACTAAATACAGCAACATTTTTGAGTCTACAACGTTTAGTTTAGGTGTGAGAGCCAAAATTAACTTTTTATTGCTTTAAATGCGTTTTCAGCCTGATTGTGCACTTTAGGTGAAAATGTCAAAATCTTCAATATGAGCATAAGCACAATGAATTTAATGCTGGAATCATCTTCAGGATGCTAGAATACACTAAATACAGCAAAAATTTTGAGTCTACAACGTTTAGTTTAGGTGTGAGAGCCAAAATGAACTTTTTATTGCTTTAAATGCGTTTTCAGCCCCTGATTGTACACGTTAGGTGAAAAGGTCAAAATCTTCAAAAATGAGCATAAGCACAATGAAATTAATGCTGGAATCATCTTCAGGATGCTATAATACACTAAATACAGCAAACATTTTGAGTCTACAACGTTTAGTTTAGGTGTGAGAGCCAAAATGAACTTTTTATTGCTTTAAATGCGTTTTCAGCCCCTGATTGTACATGTTTGGTGAAAAGGTCAAAATCTTCAAAAATGAGCATAAGCACAGTGTAAATAATGCTGGAATCATCTTCAGGATGCTAGAATACACTAAATACAGTAAAAATTTTGAGTCTACAACGTTTAGTTTAGGTATGAGAGCCAAAAAGAACTTTTTATTGCTTTAAATGCGTTTTCAGCCCCTGATTGTACACTTAAGGTGAAAATGTCAAAATCTTAAAATTGAGCATGAGCACAATGAAATTAATGATGGAATCATCTTCGGGATGCTATAATACACTAAATACAGCAACAATTTTGAGTCTACAACGTTTAGTTTAGGTGTGAGAGCCAAAATGAACTTTTTATTGCTTTAAATGCGTTTTGAGCACCTGATTGTACACTTAAGGTGAAAATGTCAAAATCTTAAAATTAAGCATGAGCACAATGAAATTAATGCTGGAATCATCTTCAGGATGCTATAATACACTAAATACAGCAAACATTTTGAGTCTACAACGTTTAGTTTAGGTGTGAGAGCCAAAATGAACTTTTTATTGCTTTAAATGCGTTTTCAGCCCCTGATTGTACACTTAAGGTGAAAATGTCAAAATCTTAAAATTGAGCATGAGCACAATGAAATTAATGCTGGAATCATCTTCGGGATGCTATAATACACTAAATACAGCAAACATTTTGAGTCTACAACGTTTAGTTTAGGTGTGAGAGCCAAAATGAACTTTTTAATGCTTTAAATGCGTTTTCAGCCTGATTGTGCACTTTAGGTGAAAATGTCAAAATCTTAAAAATGAGCATGAGCACAATGAAATTAATGCTGGAATCATCTTCAGGATGCTAGAATACACTAAATACAGCAAACATTTTGAGTCTACAACGTTTAGTTTAGGTGTGAGAGCCAAAATGAACTTTTTATTGCTTTAAATGCGTTTTCAGCCCCTGATTGTGCACTTAAGGTGAAAATGTCAAAATCTTAAAATTGAGCATGAGCACAATGAAATTAATGCTGGAATCATCTTCGGGATGCTATAATACACTAAATACAGCAAACATTTTGAGTCTACAACGTTTAGTTTAGGTGTGAGAGCCAAAATGAACTTTTTAATGCTTTAAATGCGTTTTCAGCCTGATTGTGCACTTTAGGTGAAAATGTCAAAATCTTAAAAATGAGCATGAGCACAATGAAATTAATGCTGGAATCATCTTCAGGATGCTAGAATACACTAAATACAGCAACATTTTTGAGTCTACAACGTTTAGTTTAGGTGTGAGAGCCAAAATGAACTTTTTATTGCTTTAAACGCGTTTTCAGCCCCTGATTGTACACTTAAGGTGAAAATGTCAAAATCTTCAAAATGAGCATAAGCACAATGAAATTAATGCTGGAATCATCTTCAGGATGCTAGAATACACTAAATACAGCAAAAATTTTGAGTCTACAACGTTTAGTTTAGGTGTGAGAGCCAAAATGAACTTTTTATTGCTTGAAATGCGTTTTCAGCCTGATTGTGCACTTTAGGTGAAAATGTCAAAATCTTAAAAATAAGCATGAGCACAATGAAATTAATGCTGGAATCATCTTCAGGATGCTATAATACACTAAATACAGCAAACATTTTGAGTCTACAACGTTTAGTTTAGGTGTGAGAGCCAAAATGAACTTTTTATTGCTTTAAATGCGTTTTCAGCCCCTGATTGTACACGTTAGGTGAAAAGGTCAAAATCTTCAAAAATGAGCATAAGCACAATGAAATTAATGCTGGAATCATCTTCAGGATGCTAGAATACACTAAATACAGTAAAAATTTTGACTCTACAACGTTTAGTTTAGGTATGAGAGCCAAAAAGAACTTTTTATTGCTTTAAATGCGTTTTCAGCCCCTGATTGTACACTTAAGGTGAAAATGTCAAAATCTTAAAATTGAGCATGAGCACAATGAAATTAATGCTGGAATCATCTTCAGGATGCTATAATACACTAAATACAGCAAACATTTTGAGTCTACAACGTTTAGTTTAGGTGTGAGAGCCAAAATGAACTTTTTATTGCTTTAAATGCGTTTTCAGCCCCTGATTGTACACTTAAGGTGAAAATGTCAAAATCTTAAAATTGAGAATAAGCACAATGAAATTAATGCTGAAATTATCTTCAGGATGCTAGAATACACTAAATACAACAAAAATTTTGAGTCTACAACGTTTAGTTTAGGTGTGAGAGCCAAAATGAACTTTTTATTGCTTTAAATGCGTTTTCAGCCCCTGATTGTACACTTAAGGTGAAAATGTCAAATTCTTCAAAATGAGCATAAGCACAATGAAATTAATGCTGGAATCATCTTCAGGATGCTAGAATACACTATATACAGCAAACATTTTGAGTCTGCAACGTTTAGTTTAGGTGTGAGAGCCAAAATGAACTTTTTATTGCTTTAAATGCGTTTTCAGCCCCTGATTGTACACGTTAGGTGAAAAGGTCAAAATCTTCAAAAATGAGCATAAGCACAATGAAATTAATGCTGGAATCATCTTCAGGATGCTAGAATACACTAAATACAGCAACAATTTTGAGTCTACAACGTTTAGTTTAGGTGTGAGAGCCAAAATGAACTTTTTATTGCTTTAAATGCGTTTTGAGCACCTGATTGTACACTTAAGGTGAAAATGTCAAAATCTTAAAATTAAGCATGAGCACAATGAAATTAATGTTGGAATCATCTTCAGGATGCTATAATACACTAAATACAGCAAACATTTTGAGTCTACAACGTTTAGTTTAGGTGTGAGAGCCAAAATGAACTTTTTATTGCTTTAAATGCGTTTTCATCCCCTGATTGTACATGTTAGGTGAAAAGGTCAAAATCTTCAAAAATGAGCATAAGCACAGTGTAAATAATGCTGGAATCATCTTCAGGATGCTAGAATACACTAAATACAGTAAAAATTTTGACTCTACAACGTTTAGTTTAGGTATGAGAGCCAAAAAGAACTTTTTATTGCTTTAAATGCGTTTTCAGCCCCTGATTGTACACTTAAGGTGAAAATGTCAAAATCTTAAAATTGAGCATGAGCACAATGAAATTAATGATGGAATCATCTTCGGGATGCTATAATACACTAAATACAGCAACAATTTTGAGTCTACAACGTTTAATTTAGGTGTGAGACCCAAAATGAACTTTTTATTGCTTTAAATGCGTTTTGAGCACCTGATTGTACACTTAAGGTGAAAATGTCAAAATCTTAAAATTAAGCATGAGCACAATGAAATTAATGCTGGAATCATCTTCAGGATGCTATAATACACAAAATACAGCAAACATTTTGAGTCTACAACGTTTAGTTTAGGTGTGAGAGCCAAAATGAACTTTTTATTGCTTTAAATGCGTTTTCAGCCCCTAATTGTACACTTAAGGTGAAAATGTCAAAATCTTAAAAATGAGCATGAGCACAATGAAATTAATGCTGGAATCATCTTCAGGATGCTATAATACACTAAATACAGCAAACATTTTGAGTCTACAACGTTTAGTTTAGGTGTGAGAGCCAAAATGAACTTTTTATTGCTTTAAATGCGTTTTCAGCCCCTGATTGTACACGTTAGGTGAAAAGGTCAAAATCTTCAAAAATGAGCATAAGCACAATGAAATTAATGCTGGAATCATCTTCAGGATGCTATAATACACTAAATACAGCAAACATTTTGAGTCTACAACGTTTAGTTTAGGTGTGAGAGCCAAAATGAACTTTTTATTGCTTTAAATGCGTTTTCAGCCCCTGATTGTACACTTAAGGTGAAAATGTCAAAATCTTAAAATTGAGAATAAGCACAATGAAATTAATGCTGAAATTATCTTCAGGATGCTAGAATACACTAAATACAGCAAAAATTTTGAGTCTGCAACGTTTAGTTTAGGTGTGAGAGCCAAAATTAACTTTTTATTGCTTTAAATGCGTTTTCAGCCTGATTGTGCACTTTAGGTGAAAATGTCAAAATCTTCAATATGAGCATAAGCACAATGAATTTAATGCTGGAATCATCTTCAGGATGCTAGAATACACTAAATACAGCAAAAATTTTGAGTCTACAACGTTTAGTTTAGGTGTGAGAGCCAAAATGAACTTTTTATTGCTTTAAATGCGTTTTCAGCCCCTGATTGTACACGTTAGGTGAAAAGGTCAAAATCTTCAAAAATGAGCATAAGCACAATGAAATTAATGCTGGAATCATCTTCAGGATGCTAGAATACACTAAATACAGCAACAATTTTGAGTCTACAACGTTTAGTTTAGGTGTGAGAGCCAAAATGAACTTTTTATTGCTTTAAATGCGTTTTGAGCACCTGATTGTACACTTAAGGTGAAAATGTCAAAATCTTAAAATTAAGCATGAGCACAATGAAATTAATGCTGGAATCATCTTCAGGATGCTATAATACACTAAATACAGCAAACATTTTGAGTCTACAACGTTTAGTTTAGGTGTGAGAGCCAAAATGAACTTTTTATTGCTTTAAATGCGTTTTCAGCCCCTGATTGTACATGTTAGGTGAAAAGGTCAAAATCTTCAAAAATGAGCATAAGCACAATGAAATTAATGCTGGAATCATCTTCGGGATGCTATAATACACTAAATACAGCAAACATTTTGAGTCTACAACGTTTAGTTTAGGTGTGAGAGCCAAAATGAACTTTTTAATGCTTTAAATGCGTTTTCAGCCTGATTGTGCACTTTAGGTGAAAATGTCAAAATCTTAAAAATGAGCATGAGCACAATGAAATTAATGCTGGAATCATCTTCAGGATGCTAGAATTCACTAAATACAGCAACATTTTTGAGTCTACAACGTTTAGTTTAGGTGTGAGAGCCAAAATGAACTTTTTATTGCTTTAAACGCGTTTTCAGCCCCTGATTGTACACTTAAGGTGAAAATGTCAAAATCTTCAAAATGAGCATAAGCACAATGAAATTAATGCTGGAATCATCTTCAGGATGCTATAATACACTAAATACAGCAAACATTTTGAGTCTACAACGTTTAGTTTAGGTGTGAGAGCCAAAATGAACTTTTTATTGCTTTAAATGCGTTTTCAGCCCCTGATTGTACACGTTAGGTGAAAAGGTCAAAATCTTCAAAAATGAGCATAAGCACAATGAAATTAATGCTGGAATCATCTTCAGGATGCTATAATACACTAAATACAGCAAACATTTTGAGTCTACAACGTTTAGTTTAGGTGTGAGAGCCAAAATGAACTTTTCATTGCTTTAAATGCGTTTTCAGCCCCTGATTGTACACTTAAGGTGAAAATGTCAAAATCTTAAAATTGAGAATGAGCACATTGAAATTAATGCTGAAATTATCTTCAGGATGCTAGAATACACTAAATACAACAAAAATTTTGAGTCTACAACGTTTAGTTTAGGTGTGAGAGCCAAAATGAACTTTTCATTGCTTTAAATGCGTTTTCAGCCCCTGATTGTACACTTAAGGTGAAAATGTCAAATTCTTCAAAATGAGCATAAGCACAATGAAATTAATGCTGGAATCATCTTCAGGATGCTATAATACACTAAATACAGCAAACATTTTGAGTCTACAACGTTTAGTTTAGGCGTGAGAGCCAAAATGAACTTTTTATTGATTTAAATGCGTTTTCAGCCCCTGATGTACACTTAAGGTGAAAATGTCAAAATCTTAAAATTGAGAATAGGCACAATGAAATTAATGCTGAAATTATCTTCAGGATGCTAGAATACACTAAATACAGCAAAAATTTTGAGTCTACAACGTTTAGTTTAGGTGTGAGAGCCAAACTGATCTTTTTATTTCTTTAAATGTGTTTTCAGCCTGATTGTGCACTTAAGGTGAAAATGTCAAAATCTTAAAAATGAGCATGAGCACAATGAAATTAATGCTGGAATCATCTTCAGGATGCTAGAATACACTAAATACAGCAACATTTTTGAGTCTACAACGTTTAGTTTAGGTGTGAGAGCCAAAATTAACTTTTTATTGCTTTAAATGCGTTTTCAGCCTGATTGTGCACTTTAGGTGAAAATGTCAAAATCTTCAATATGAGCATAAGCACAATGAAATTAATGCTGGAATCATCTTCAGGATGCTATAATCCACTAAATACAGCAAACATTTTGAGTCTACAACGTTTAGTTTAGGTGTGAGAGCCAAAATGAACTTTTTATTGCTTTAAATGCGTTTTCAGCCCCTGATTGTACACGTTAGGTGAAAAGGTCAAAATCTTCAAAAATGAGCATAAGCACAATAAAATTAATGCTGGAATCATCTTCAGGATGCTATAATACACTAAATACAGCAAACATTTTGAGTCTACAACGTTTAGTTTAGGTGTGAGAGCCAAAATGAACTTTTTATTGCTTTAAATGCGTTTTCAGCCCCTGATTGTACACTTAAGGTGAAAATGTCAAAATCTTAAAATTGAGAATAAGCACAATGAAATTAATGCTGAAATTATCTTCAGGATGCTAGAATACACTAAATACAACAAAAATTTTGAGTCTACAACGTTTAGTTTAGGTGTGAGAGCCAAAATGAACTTTTTATTGCTTTAAATGCGTTTTCAGCCCCTGATTGTACACGTTAGGTGAAAAAGTCAAAATCTTCAAAAATGAGCATGAGCACAATGAAATTAATGCTGGAATCATCTTCAGGATGCTAGAATACACTAAATACAGCAACAATTTTGAGTCTACAACGTTTAGTTTAGGTGTGAGAGCCAAAATGAACTTTTTATTGCTTTAAATGCGTTTTGAGCACCTGATTGTACACTTAAGGTAAAAATGTCAAAATCTTAAAATTAAGCATGAGCACAATGAAATTAATGCTGGAATCATCTTCAGGATGCTATAATACACTAAATACAGCAAACATTTTGAGTCTACAACGTTTAGTTTAGGTGTGAGAGCCAAAATGAACTTTTTATTGCTTTAAATGCGTTTTCAGCCCCTGATTGTACACTTAAGGTGAAAATGTCAAAATCTTCAAAAATGAGCATAAGCACAGTGTAAATAATGCTGGAATCATCTTCAGGATGCTAGAATACACTAAATACAGTAAAAATTTTGACTCTACAACGTTTAGTTTAGGTATGAGAGCCAAAAAGAACTTTTTATTGCTTTAAATGCGTTTTCAGCCCCTGATTGTACACTTAAGGTGAAAATGTCAAAATCTTAAAATTGAGCATGAGCACAATGAAATTAATGATGGAATCATCTTCGGGATGCTATAATACACTAAATACAGCAACAATTTTGAGTCTACAACGTTTAGTTTAGGTGTGAGAGCCAAAATGAACTTTTTATTGCTTTAAATGCGTTTTGAGCACCTGATTGTACACTTAAGGTGAAAATGTCAAAATCTTAAAATTAAGCATGAGCACAATGAAATTAATGCTGGAATCATCTTCAGGATGCTATAATACACTAAATACAGCAAACATTTTGAGTCTACAACGTTTAGTTTAGGTGTGAGAGCCAAAATTAACTTTTTATTGCTTTAAATGCGTTTTCAGCCCCTGATTGTACACTTAAGGTGAAAATGTCAAAATCTTAAAATTGAGCATGAGCACAATGAAATTAATGCTGGAATCATCTTCGGGATGCTATAATACACTAAATACAGCAAACATTTTGAGTCTACAACGTTTAGTTTAGGTGTGAGAGCCAAAATGAACTTTTTAATGCTTTAAATGCGTTTTCAGCCTGATTGTGCACTTTAGGTGAAAATGTCAAAATCTTAAAAATGAGCATGAGCACAATGAAATTAATGCTGGAATCATCTTCAGGATGCTAGAATACACTAAATACAGCAACATTTTTGAGTCTACAACGTTTAGTTTAGGTGTGAGAGCCAAAATGAACTTTTTATTGCTTTAAACGCGTTTTCAGCCCCTGATTGTACACTTAAGGTGAAAATGTCAAAATCTTCAAAATGAGCATAAGCACAATGAAATTAATGCTGGAATCATCTTCAGGATGCTAGAATACACTAAATACAGCAAAAATTTTGAGTCTACAACGTTTAGTTTAGGTGTGAGAGCCAAAATGAACTTTTTATTGCTTGAAATGCGTTTTCAGCCTGATTGTGCACTTTAGGTGAAAATGTCAAAATCTTAAAAATAAGCATGAGCACAATGAAATTAATGCTGGAATCATCTTCAGGATGCTATAATACACTAAATACAGCAAACATTTTGAGTCTACAACGTTTAGTTTAGGTGTGAGAGCCAAAATGAACTTTTTATTGCTTTAAATGCGTTTTCAGCCCCTGATTGTACACGTTAGGTGAAAAGGTCAAAATCTTCAAAAATGAGCATAAGCACAATGAAATTAATGCTGGAATCATCTTCAGGATGCTAGAATACACTAAATACAGTAAAAATTTTGACTCTACAACGTTTAGTTTAGGTATGAGAGCCAAAAAGAACTTTTTATTGCTTTAAATGCGTTTTCAGCCCCTGATTGTACACTTAAGGTGAAAATGTCAAAATCTTAAAATTGAGCATGAGCACAATGAAATTAATGCTGGAATCATCTTCAGGATGCTATAATACACTAAATACAGCAAACATTTTGAGTCTACAACGTTTAGTTTAGGTGTGAGAGCCAAAATGAACTTTTTATTGCTTTAAATGCGTTTTCAGCCCCTGATTGTGCACTTAAGGTGAAAATGTCAAAATCTTAAAATTGAGAATAAGCACAATGAAATTAATGCTGAAATTATCTTCAGGATGCTAGAATACACTAAATACAACAAAAATTTTGAGTCTACAACGTTTAGTTTAGGTGTGAGAGCCAAAATGAACTTTTTATTGCTTTAAATGCGTTTTCAGCCCCTGATTGTACACTTAAGGTGAAAATGTCAAATTCTTCAAAATGAGCATAAGCACAATGAAATTAATGCTGGAATCATCTTCAGGATGCTAGAATACACTAAATACAGCAAACATTTTGAGTCTGCAACGTTTAGTTTAGGTGTGAGAGCCAAAATGAACTTTTTATTGCTTTAAATGCGTTTTGAGCACCTGATTGTACACTTAAGGTGAAAATGTCAAAATCTTAAAATTGAGCATGAGCACAATGAAATTAATGCTGGAATCATCTTCAGGATGCTATAATACACTAAATACAGCAAACATTTTGAGTCTACAACGTTTAGTTTAGGCGTGAGAGCCAAAATGAAATTTTTATTGATTTAAATGCGTTTTCAGCCCCTGATTGTACACTTAAGGTGAAAATGTCAAAATCTTAAAATTGAGAATAGGCACAATGAAATTAATGCTGAAATTATCTTCAGGATGCTAGAATACACTAAATACAGCAAAAATTTTGAGTCTACAACGTTTAGTTTAGGTGTGAGAGCCAAACTGATCTTTTTATTGCTTTAAATGTGTTTTCAGCCTGATTGTGCACTTAAGGTGAAAATGTCAAAATCTTAAAAATGAGCATGAGCACAATGAAATTAATGCTGGAATCATCTTCAGGATGCTAGAATACACTAAATACAGCAACATTTTTTAGTCTACAACGTTTAGTTTAGGTGTGAGAGCCAAAATTAACTTTTTATTGCTTTAAATGAGTTTTGAGCACCTGATTGTACACTTCAGGTGAAAATGTCAAAATCTTAAAAATGAGCATGAGCACAATGAAATTAATGCTGGAATCATCTTCAGGATGCTATAATACACTAAATACAGCAAACATTTTGAGTCTACAACGTTTAGTTTAGGTGTGAGAGCCAAAATGAACTTTTTATTGCTTTAAATGCGTTTTCAGCCCCTGATTGTACACTTAAGGTGAAAATGTCAAAATCTTAAAATTGAGAATAAGCACAATGAAATTAATGCTGAAATTATCTTCAGGATGCTAGAATACACTAAATACAACAAAAATTTTGAGTCTACAACGTTTAGTTTAGGTGTGAGAGCCAAAATGAACTTTTTATTGCTTTAAATGCGTTTTCAGCCCCTGATTGTACACTTAAGGTGAAAATGTCAAATTCTTCAAAATGAGCATAAGCACAATGAAATTAATGCTGGAATCATCTTCAGGATGCTAGAATACACTAAATACAGCAAAAATTTTGAGTCTGCAACGTTTAGTTTAGGTGTGAGAGCCAAAATGAACTTTTTATTGCTTTAAACGCATTTTCAGCCCCGGATTGTACACTTAAGGTGAAAATGTCAAAATTCTCAAAATGAGCATAAGCACAATGAAATTAATGCTGGAATCATCTTCAGGATACTAGAATACACTAAATACAGCAAACATTTTGAGTCTACAACGTTTAGTTTAGGCGTGAGAGCCAAAATGAACTTTTTATTGATTTAAATGCGTTTTCAGCCCCTGATTGTACACTTAAGGTGAAAATGTCAAAATCTTAAAATTGAGAATAGGCACAATGAAATTAATGCTGGAATCATCTTCAGGATGCTATAATACACTAAATACAGCAAACATTTTGAGTCTACAACGTTTAGTTTAGGTGTGAGAGCCAAAATGAACTTTTTATTGCTTTAAATGCGTTTTCAGCCCCTGATTGTACACGTTAGGTGAAAAGGTCAAAATCTTCAAAAATGAGCATAAGCACAATGAAATTAATGCTGGAATCATCTTCAGGATGCTATAATACACTAAATACAGCAAACATTTTGAGTCTACAACGTTTAGTTTAGGTGTGAGAGCCAAAATGAACTTTTTATTGCTTTAAATGCGTTTTCAGCCCCTGATTGTACACTTAAGGTGAAAATGTCAAAATCTTAAAATTGAGAATAAGCACAATGAAATTAATGCTGAAATTATCTTCAGGATGCTAGAATACACTAAATACAGCAAAAATTTTGAGTCTGCAACGTTTAGTTTAGGTGTGAGAGCCAAAATTAACTTTTTATTGCTTTAAATGCGTTTTCAGCCTGATTGTGCACTTTAGGTGAAAATGTCAAAATCTTCAATATGAGCATAAGCACAATGAATTTAATGCTGGAATCATCTTCAGGATGCTAGAATACACTAAATACAGCAAAAATTTTGAGTCTACAACGTTTAGTTTAGGTGTGAGAGCCAAAATGAACTTTTTATTGCTTTAAATGCGTTTTCAGCCCCTGATTGTACACGTTAGGTGAAAAGGTCAAAATCTTCAAAAATGAGCATAAGCACAATGAAATTAATGCTGGAATCATCTTCAGGATGCTAGAATACACTAAATACAGCAACAATTTTGAGTCTACAACGTTTAGTTTAGGTGTGAGAGCCAAAATGAACTTTTTATTGCTTTAAATGCGTTTTGAGCACCTGATTGTACACTTAAGGTGAAAATGTCAAAATCTTAAAATTAAGCATGAGCACAATGAAATTAATGCTGGAATCATCTTCAGGATGCTATAATACACTAAATACAGCAAACATTTTGAGTCTACAACGTTTAGTTTAGGTGTGAGAGCCAAAATGAACTTTTTATTGCTTTAAATGTGTTTTCAGCCCCTGATTGTACATGTTAGGTGAAAAGGTCAAAATCTTCAAAAATGAGCATAAGCACAATGAAATTAATGCTGGAATCATCTTCGGGATGCTATAATACACTAAATACAGCAAACATTTTGAGTCTACAATGTTTAGTTTAGGTGTGAGAGCCAAAATGAACTTTTTAATGCTTTAAATGCGTTTTCAGCCTGATTGTGCACTTTAGGTGAAAATGTCAAAATCTTAAAAATGAGCATGAGCACAATGAAATTAATGCTGGAATCATCTTCAGGATGCTAGAATTCACTAAATACAGCAACATTTTTGAGTCTACAACGTTTAGTTTAGGTGTGAGAGCCAAAATGAACTTTTTATTGCTTTAAACGCGTTTTCAGCCCCTGATTGTACACTTAAGGTGAAAATGTCAAAATCTTCAAAATGAGCATAAGCACAATGAAATTAATGCTGGAATCATCTTCAGGATGCTATAATACACTAAATACAGCAAACATTTTGAGTCTACAACGTTTAGTTTAGGTGTGAGAGCCAAAATGAACTTTTTATTGCTTTAAATGCGTTTTCAGCCCCTGATTGTACACGTTAGGTGAAAAGGTCAAAATCTTCAAAAATGAGCATAAGCACAATGAAATTAATGCTGGAATCATCTTCAGGATGCTATAATACACTAAATACAGCAAACATTTCGAGTCTACAACGTTTAGTTTAGGTGTGAGAGCCAAAATGAACTTTTTATTGCTTTAAATGCGTTTTCAGCCCCTGATTGTACACTTAAGGTGAAAATGTCAAAATCTTAAAATTGAGAATAAGCACAATGAAATTAATGCTGAAATTATCTTCAGGATGCTAGAATACACTAAATACAACAAAAATTTTGAGTCTACAACGTTTAGTTTAGGTGTGAGAGCCAAAATGAACTTTTTATTGCTTTAAATGCGTTTTCAGCCCCTGATTGTACACTTAAGGTGAAAATGTCAAATTCTTCAAAATGAGCATAAGCACAATGAAATTAATGCTGGAATCATCTTCAGGATGCTAGAATACACTAAATACAGCAAAAATTTTGAGTCTGCAACGTTTAGTTTAGGTGTGAGAGCCAAAATGAACTTTTTATTGCTTTAAACGCATTTTCAGCCCCGGATTGTACACTTAAGGTGAAAATGTCAAAATTCTCAAAATGAGCATAAGCACAATGAAATTAATGCTGGAATCATCTTCAGGATACTAGAATACACTAAATACAGCAAACATTTTGAGTCTACAACGTTTAGTTTAGGCGTGAGAGCCAAAATGAACTTTTTATTGATTTAAATGCGTTTTCAGCCCCTGATTGTACACTTAAGGTGAAAATGTCAAAATCTTAAAATTGAGAATAGGCACAATGAAATTAATGCTGAAATTTCCTTCAGGATGCTAGAATACACTAAATACAGCAAAAATTTTGAGTCTACAACGTTTAGTTTAGGTGTGAGAGCCAAACTGATCTTTTTATTGCTTTAAATGTGTTTTCAGCCTGATTGTGCACTTAAGGTGAAAATGTCAAAATCTTAAAAATGAGCATGAGCACAATGAAATTAATGCTGGAATCATCTTCAGGATGCTAGAATACACTAAATACAGCAACAATTTTGAGTCTACAACGTTTAGTTTAGGTGTGAGAGCCAAAATGAACTTTTTATTGCTTTAAATGCGTTTTGAGCACCTGATTGTACACTTAAGGTGAAAATGTCAAAATCTTAAAATTAAGCATGAGCACAATGAAATTAATGCTGGAATCATCTTCAGGATGCTATAATACACTAAATACAGCAAACATTTTGAGTCTACAACGTTTAGTTTAGGTGTGAGAGCCAAAATGAACTTTTTATTGCTTTTAATGCGTTTTCAGCCCCTGATTGTACATGTTAGGTGAAAAGGTCAAAATCTTCAAAAATGAGCATAAGCACAGTGTAAATAATGCTGGAATAATCTTCAGGATGCTAGAATACACTAAATACAGTAAAAATTTTGAGTCTACAACGTTTAGTTTAGGTATGAGAGCCAAAAAGAACTTTTTATTGCTTTAAATGCGTTTTCAGCCCCTGATTGTACACTTAAGGTGAAAATGTCAAAATCTTAAAATTGAGCATGAGCACAATGAAATTAATGATGGAATCATCTTCGGGATGCTATAATACACTAAATACAGCAACAATTTTGAGTCTACAACGTTTAGTTTAGGTGTGAGAGCCAAAATGAACTTTTTATTGCTTTAAATGCGTTTTGAGCACCTGATTGTACACTTAAGGTGAAAATGTCAAAATCTTAAAATTAAGCATGAGCACAATGAAATTAATGCTGGAATCATCTTCAGGATGCTATAATACACTAAATACAGCAAACATTTTGAGTCTACAACGTTTAGTTTAGGTGTGAGAGCCAAAATGAACTTTTTAATGCTTTAAATGCGTTTTCAGCCTGATTGTGCACTTTAGGTGAAAATGTCAAAATCTTAAAAATGAGCATGAGCACAATGAAATTAATGCTGGAATCATCTTCAGGATGCTAGAATACACTAAATACAGCAACATTTTTGAGTCTACAACGTTTAGTTTAGGTGTGAGAGCCAAAATGAACTTTTTATTGCTTTAAACGCGTTTTCAGCCCCTGATTGTACACTTAAGGTGAAAATGTCAAAATCTTCAAAATGAGCATAAGCACAATGAAATTAATGCTGGAATCATCTTCAGGATGCTAGAATACACTAAATACAGCAAAAATTTTGAGTCTACAACGTTTAGTTTAGGTGTGAGAGCCAAAATGAACTTTTTATTGCTTGAAATGCGTTTTCAGCCTGATTGTGCACTTTAGGTGAAAATGTCAAAATCTTAAAAATAAGCATGAGCACAATGAAATTAATGCTGGAATCATCTTCAGGATGCTATAATACACTAAATACAGCAAACATTTTGAGTCTACAACGTTTAGTTTAGGTGTGAGAGCCAAAATGAACTTTTTATTGCTTTAAATGCGTTTTCAGCCCCTGATTGTACACGTTAGGTGAAAAGGTCAAAATCTTCAAAAATGAGCATAAGCACAATGAAATTAATGCTGGAATCATCTTCAGGATGCTAGAATACACTAAATACAGTAAAAATTTTGACTCTACAACGTTTAGTTTAGGTATGAGAGCCAAAAAGAACTTTTTATTGCTTTAAATGCGTTTTCAGCCCCTGATTGTACACTTAAGGTGAAAATGTCAAAATCTTAAAATTGAGCATGAGCACAATGAAATTAATGCTGGAATCATCTTCAGGATGCTATAATACACTAAATACAGCAAACATTTTGAGTCTACAACGTTTAGTTTAGGTGTGAGAGCCAAACTGATCTTTTTATTGCTTTAAATGTGTTTTCAGCCTGATTGTGCACTTAAGGTGAAAATGTCAAAATCTTAAAAATGAGCATGAGCACAATGAAATTAATGCTGGAATCATCTTCAGGATGCTAGAATACACTAAATACAGCAACATTTTTGAGTCTACAACGTTTAGTTTAGGTGTGAGAGCCAAAATTAACTTTTTATTGCTTTAAATGCGTTTTCAGCCTGATTGTGCACTTTAGGTGAAAATGTCAAAATCTTCAATATGAGCATAAGCACAATGAATTTAATGCTGGAATCATCTTCAGGATGCTAGAATACACTAAATACAGCAAAAATTTTGAGTCTACAACGTTTAGTTTAGGTGTGAGAGCCAAAATGAACTTTTTATTGCTTTAAATGCGTTTTCAGCCCCTGATTGTACACGTTAGGTGAAAAGGTCAAAATCTTCAAAAATGAGCATAAGCACAATGAAATTAATGCTGGAATCATCTTCAGGATGCTATAATACACTAAATACAGCAAACATTTTGAGTCTACAACGTTTAGTTTAGGTGTGAGAGCCAAAATGAACTTTTTATTGCTTTAAATGCGTTTTCAGCCCCTGATTGTACATGTTTGGTGAAAAGGTCAAAATCTTCAAAAATGAGCATAAGCACAGTGTAAATAATGCTGGAATCATCTTCAGGATGCTAGAATACACTAAATACAGTAAAAATTTTGAGTCTACAACGTTTAGTTTAGGTATGAGAGCCAAAAAGAACTTTTTATTGCTTTAAATGCGTTTTCAGCCCCTGATTGTACACTTAAGGTGAAAATGTCAAAATCTTAAAATTGAGCATGAGCACAATGAAATTAATGATGGAATCATCTTCGGGATGCTATAATACACTAAATACAGCAACAATTTTGAGTCTACAACGTTTAGTTTAGGTGTGAGAGCCAAAATGAACTTTTTATTGCTTTAAATGCGTTTTGAGCACCTGATTGTACACTTAAGGTGAAAATGTCAAAATCTTAAAATTAAGCATGAGCACAATGAAATTAATGCTGGAATCATCTTCAGGATGCTATAATACACTAAATACAGCAAACATTTTGAGTCTACAACGTTTAGTTTAGGTGTGAGAGCCAAAATGAACTTTTTATTGCTTTAAATGCGTTTTCAGCCCCTGATTGTACACTTAAGGTGAAAATGTCAAAATCTTAAAATTGAGCATGAGCACAATGAAATTAATGCTGGAATCATCTTCGGGATGCTATAATACACTAAATACAGCAAACATTTTGAGTCTACAACGTTTAGTTTAGGTGTGAGAGCCAAAATGAACTTTTTAATGCTTTAAATGCGTTTTCAGCCTGATTGTGCACTTTAGGTGAAAATGTCAAAATCTTAAAAATGAGCATGAGCACAATGAAATTAATGCTGGAATCATCTTCAGGATGCTAGAATACACTAAATACAGCAACATTTTTGAGTCTACAACGTTTAGTTTAGGTGTGAGAGCCAAAATGAACTTTTTATTGCTTTAAACGCGTTTTCAGCCCCTGATTGTACACTTAAGGTGAAAATGTCAAAATCTTCAAAATGAGCATAAGCACAATGAAATTAATGCTGGAATCATCTTCAGGATGCTAGAATACACTAAATACAGCAAAAATTTTGAGTCTACAACGTTTAGTTTAGGTGTGAGAGCCAAAATGAACTTTTTATTGCTTGAAATGCGTTTTCAGCCTGATTGTGCACTTTAGGTGAAAATGTCAAAATCTTAAAAATAAGCATGAGCACAATGAAATTAATGCTGGAATCATCTTCAGGATGCTATAATACACTAAATACAGCAAACATTTTGAGTCTACAACGTTTAGTTTAGGTGTGAGAGCCAAAATGAACTTTTTATTGCTTTAAATGCGTTTTCAGCCCCTGATTGTACACGTTAGGTGAAAAGGTCAAAATCTTCAAAAATGAGCATAAGCACAATGAAATTAATGCTGGAATCATCTTCAGGATGCTAGAATACACTAAATACAGTAAAAATTTTGACTCTACAACGTTTAGTTTAGGTATGAGAGCCAAAAAGAACTTTTTATTGCTTTAAATGCGTTTTCAGCCCCTGATTGTACACTTAAGGTGAAAATGTCAAAATCTTAAAATTGAGCATGAGCACAATGAAATTAATGCTGGAATCATCTTCAGGATGCTATAATACACTAAATACAGCAAACATTTTGAGTCTACAACGTTTAGTTTAGGTGTGAGAGCCAAACTGATCTTTTTATTGCTTTAAATGTGTTTTCAGCCTGATTGTGCACTTAAGGTGAAAATGTCAAAATCTTAAAAATGAGCATGAGCACAATGAAATTAATGCTGGAATCATCTTCAGGATGCTAGAATACACTAAATACAGCAACATTTTTGAGTCTACAACGTTTAGTTTAGGTGTGAGAGCCAAAATTAACTTTTTATTGCTTTAAATGCGTTTTCAGCCTGATTGTGCACTTTAGGTGAAAATGTCAAAATCTTCAATATGAGCATAAGCACAATGAATTTAATGCTGGAATCATCTTCAGGATGCTAGAATACACTAAATACAGCAAAAATTTTGAGTCTACAACGTTTAGTTTAGGTGTGAGAGCCAAAATGAACTTTTTATTGCTTTAAATGCGTTTTCAGCCCCTGATTGTACACGTTAGGTGAAAAGGTCAAAATCTTCAAAAATGAGCATAAGCACAATGAAATTAATGCTGGAATCATCTTCAGGATGCTAGAATACACTAAATACAGCAACAATTTTGAGTCTACAACGTTTAGTTTAGGTGTGAGAGCCAAAATGAACTTTTTATTGCTTTAAATGCGTTTTGAGCACCTGATTGTACACTTAAGGTGAAAATGTCAAAATCTTAAAATTAAGCATGAGCACAATGAAATTAATGCTGGAATCATCTTCAGGATGCTATAATACACTAAATACAGCAAACATTTTGAGTCTACAACGTTTAGTTTAGGTGTGAGAGCCAAAATGAACTTTTTATTGCTTTAAATGCGTTTTCAGCCCCTGATTGTACATGTTAGGTGAAAAGGTCAAAATCTTCAAAAATGAGCATAAGCACAGTGTAAATAATGCTGGAATCATCTTCAGGATGCTAGAATACACTAAATACAGTAAAAATTTTGAGTCTACAACGTTTAGTTTAGGTATGAGAGCCAAAAAGAACTTTTTATTGCTTTAAATGCGTTTTCAGCCCCTGATTGTACACTTAAGGTGAAAATGTCAAAATCTTAAAATTGAGCATGAGCACAATGAAATTAATGATGGAATCATCTTCGGGATGCTATAATACACTAAATACAGCAACAATTTTGAGTCTACAACGTTTAGTTTAGGTGTGAGAGCCAAAATGAACTTTTTATTGCTTTAAATGCGTTTTGAGCACCTGATTGTACACTTAAGGTGAAAATGTCAAAATCTTAAAATTAAGCATGAGCACAATGAAATTAATGCTGGAATCATCTTCAGGATGCTATAATACACTAAATACAGCAAACATTTTGAGTCTACAACGTTTAGTTTAGGTGTGAGAGCCAAAATGAACTTTTTATTGCTTTAAATGCGTTTTCAGCCCCTGATTGTACACTTAAGGTGAAAATGTCAAAATCTTAAAATTGAGCATGAGCACAATGAAATTAATGCTGGAATCATCTTCGGGATGCTATAATACACTAAATACAGCAAACATTTTGAGTCTACAACGTTTAGTTTAGGTGTGAGAGCCAAAATGAACTTTTTAATGCTTTAAATGCGTTTTCAGCCTGATTGTGCACTTTAGGTGAAAATGTCAAAATCTTAAAAATGAGCATGAGCACAATGAAATTAATGCTGGAATCATCTTCAGGATGCTAGAATACACTAAATACAGCAACATTTTTGAGTCTACAACGTTTAGTTTAGGTGTGAGAGCCAAAATGAACTTTTTATTGCTTTAAACGCGTTTTCAGCCCCTGATTGTACACTTAAGGTGAAAATGTCAAAATCTTCAAAATGAGCATAAGCACAATGAAATTAATGCTGGAATCATCTTCAGGATGCTAGAATACACTAAATACAGCAAAAATTTTGAGTCTACAACGTTTAGTTTAGGTGTGAGAGCCAAAATGAACTTTTTATTGCTTGAAATGCGTTTTCAGCCTGATTGTGCACTTTAGGTGAAAATGTCAAAATCTTAAAAATAAGCATGAGCACAATGAAATTAATGCTGGAATCATCTTCAGGATGCTATAATACACTAAATACAGCAAACATTTTGAGTCTACAACGTTTAGTTTAGGTGTGAGAGCCAAAATGAACTTTTTATTGCTTTAAATGCGTTTTCAGCCCCTGATTGTACACGTTAGGTGAAAAGGTCAAAATCTTCAAAAATGAGCATAAGCACAATGAAATTAATGCTGGAATCATCTTCAGGATGCTAGAATACACTAAATACAGTAAAAATTTTGACTCTACAACGTTTAGTTTAGGTATGAGAGCCAAAAAGAACTTTTTATTGCTTTAAATGCGTTTTCAGCCCCTGATTGTACACTTAAGGTGAAAATGTCAAAATCTTAAAATTGAGCATGAGCACAATGAAATTAATGCTGGAATCATCTTCAGGATGCTATAATACACTAAATACAGCAAACATTTTGAGTCTACAACGTTTAGTTTAGGTGTGAGAGCCAAACTGATCTTTTTATTGCTTTAAATGTGTTTTCAGCCTGATTGTGCACTTAAGGTGAAAATGTCAAAATCTTAAAAATGAGCATGAGCACAATGAAATTAATGCTGGAATCATCTTCAGGATGCTAGAATACACTAAATACAGCAACATTTTTGAGTCTACAACGTTTAGTTTAGGTGTGAGAGCCAAAATTAACTTTTTATTGCTTTAAATGCGTTTTCAGCCTGATTGTGCACTTTAGGTGAAAATGTCAAAATCTTCAATATGAGCATAAGCACAATGAATTTAATGCTGGAATCATCTTCAGGATGCTAGAATACACTAAATACAGCAAAAATTTTGAGTCTACAACGTTTAGTTTAGGTGTGAGAGCCAAAATGAACTTTTTATTGCTTTAAATGCGTTTTCAGCCCCTGATTGTACACGTTAGGTGAAAAGGTCAAAATCTTCAAAAATGAGCATAAGCACAATGAAATTAATGCTGGAATCATCTTCAGGATGCTAGAATACACTAAATACAGCAACAATTTTGAGTCTACAACGTTTAGTTTAGGTGTGAGAGCCAAAATGAACTTTTTATTGCTTTAAATGCGTTTTGAGCACCTGATTGTACACTTAAGGTGAAAATGTCAAAATCTTAAAATTAAGCATGAGCACAATGAAATTAATGCTGGAATCATCTTCAGGATGCTATAATACACTAAATACAGCAAACATTTTGAGTCTACAACGTTTAGTTTAGGTGTGAGAGCCAAAATGAACTTTTTATTGCTTTAAATGCGTTTTCAGCCCCTGATTGTACATGTTAGGTGAAAAGGTCAAAATCTTCAAAAATGAGCATAAGCACAGTGTAAATAATGCTGGAATCATCTTCAGGATGCTAGAATACACTAAATACAGTAAAAATTTTGAGTCTACAACGTTTAGTTTAGGTATGAGAGCCAAAAAGAACTTTTTATTGCTTTAAATGCGTTTTCAGCCCCTGATTGTACACTTAAGGTGAAAATGTCAAAATCTTAAAATTGAGCATGAGCACAATGAAATTAATGATGGAATCATCTTCGGGATGCTATAATACACTAAATACAGCAACAATTTTGAGTCTACAACGTTTAGTTTAGGTGTGAGAGCCAAAATGAACTTTTTATTGCTTTAAATGCGTTTTGAGCACCTGATTGTACACTTAAGGTGAAAATGTCAAAATCTTAAAATTAAGCATGAGCACAATGAAATTAATGCTGGAATCATCTTCAGGATGCTATAATACACTAAATACAGCAAACATTTTGAGTCTACAACGTTTAGTTTAGGTGTGAGAGCCAAAATGAACTTTTTATTGCTTTAAATGCGTTTTCAGCCCCTGATTGTACACTTAAGGTGAAAATGTCAAAATCTTAAAATTGAGCATGAGCACAATGAAATTAATGCTGGAATCATCTTCGGGATGCTATAATACACTAAATACAGCAAACATTTTGAGTCTACAACGTTTAGTTTAGGTGTGAGAGCCAAAATGAACTTTTTAATGCTTTAAATGCGTTTTCAGCCTGATTGTGCACTTTAGGTGAAAATGTCAAAATCTTAAAAATGAGCATGAGCACAATGAAATTAATGCTGGAATCATCTTCAGGATGCTAGAATACACTAAATACAGCAACATTTTTGAGTCTACAACGTTTAGTTTAGGTGTGAGAGCCAAAATGAACTTTTTATTGCTTTAAACGCGTTTTCAGCCCCTGATTGTACACTTAAGGTGAAAATGTCAAAATCTTCAAAATGAGCATAAGCACAATGAAATTAATGCTGGAATCATCTTCAGGATGCTAGAATACACTAAATACAGCAAACATTTTGAGTCTACAACGTTTAGTTTAGGTGTGAGAGCCAAAATGAACTTTTTATTGCTTGAAATGCGTTTTCAGCCTGATTGTGCACTTTAGGTGAAAATGTCAAAATCTTAAAAATGAGCATGAGCACAATGAAATTAATGCTGGAATCATCTTCAGGATGCTATAATAAACTAAATACAGCAAACATTTTGAGTCTACAACGTTTAGTTTAGGTGTGAGAGCCAAAATGAACTTTTTATTGCTTTAAATGCGTTTTCAGCCCCTGATTGTACACGTTAGGTGAAAAGGTCAAAATCTTCAAAAATGAGCATAAGCACAATGAAATTAATGCTGGAATCATCTTCAGGATGCTAGAATACACTAAATACAGCAAAAATTTTGAGTCTACAACGTTTAGTTTAGGTGTGAGAGCCAAAATGAACTTTTTATTGCTTTAAATGCGTTTTCAGCCCCTGATTGTACACGTTAGGTGAAAAGGTCAAAATCTTCAAAAATGAGCATAAACACAATGAAATTAATGCTGGAATCATCTTCAGGATACTAGAATACACTAAATACAGCAACAATTTTGAGACTACAACGTTTAGTTTAGGTGTGAGAGCCAAAATGAACTTTTTATTGCTTTAAATGTGTTTTCAGCCTGATTGTGCACTTAAGGTGAAAATGTCAAAATCTTAAAATTAAGCATGAGCACAATGAAATTAATGCTGGAATCATCTTCAGGATGCTATAATACACTAAATACAGCAAACATTTTGAGTCTACAACGTTTAGTTTAGGTGTGAGAGCCAAAATGAACTTTTTATTGCTTTAAATGCGTTTTCAGCCCCTGATTGTACATGTTAGGTGAAAAGGTCAAAATCTTCAAAAATGAGCATAAGCACAGTGCAAATAATGCTGGAATCATCTTCAGGATGCTAGAATACACTAAATACAGTAAAAATTTTGACTCTACAACGTTTAGTTTAGGTATGAGAGCCAAAAAGAACTTTTTATTGCTTTAAATGCGTTTTCAGCCCCTGATTGTACACTTAAGGTGAAAATGTCAAAATCTTAAAATTGAGCATGAGCACAATGAAATTAATGATGGAATCATCTTCGGGATGCTATAATACACTAAATACAGCAACAATTTTGAGTCTACAACGTTTAGTTTAGGTGTGAGAGCCAAAATGAACTTTTTATTGCTTTAAATGCGTTTTGAGCACCTGATTGTACACTTAAGGTGAAAATGTCAAAATCTTAAAATTAAGCATGAGCACAATGAAATTAATGCTGGAATCATCTTCAGGATGCTATAATACACTAAATACAGCAAACATTTTGAGTCTACAACGTTTAGTTTAGGTGTGAGAGCCAAAATGAACTTTTTATTGCTTTAAATGCGTTTTCAGCCCCTGATTGTACACGTTAGGTGAAAAGGTCAAAATCTTCAAAAATGAGCATAAGCACAATGAAATTAATGCTGGAATCATCTTCAGGATGCTATAATACACTAAATACAGCAAACATTTTGAGTCTACAACGTTTAGTTTAGGTGTGAGAGCCAAAATGAACTTTTTATTGCTTTAAATGCGTTTTCAGCCCCTGATTGTACACTTAAGGTGAAAATGTCAAAATCTTAAAATTGAGAATAAGCACAATGAAATTAATGCTGAAATTATCTTCAGGATGCTAGAATACACTAAATACAACAAAAATTTTGAGTCTACAACGTTTAGTTTAGGTGTGAGAGCCAAAATGAACTTTTTATTGCTTTAAATGCGTTTTCAGCCCCTGATTGTACACTTAAGGTGAAAATGTCAAATTCTTCAAAATGAGCATAAGCACAATGAAATTAATGCTGGAATCATCTTCAGGATGCTAGAATACACTAAATACAGCAAAAATTTTGAGTCTGCAACGTTTAGTTTAGGTGTGAGAGCCAAAATGAACTTTTTATTGCTTTAAACGCATTTTCAGCCCCGGATTGTACACTTAAGGTGAAAATGTCAAAATTCTCAAAATGAGCATAAGCACAATGAAATTAATGCTGGAATCATCTTCAGGATACTAGAATACACTAAATACAGCAAACATTTTGAGTCTACAACGTTTAGTTTAGGCGTGAGAGCCAAAATGAACTTTTTATTGATTTAAATGCGTTTTCAGCCCCTGATTGTACACTTAAGGTGAAAATGTCAAAATCTTAAAAATGAGCATGAGCACAATGAAATTAATGCTGGAATCATCTTCAGGATGCTAGAATACACTAAATACAGCAACATTTTTGAGTCTACAACGTTTAGTTTAGGTGTGAGAGCCAAAATTAACTTTTTATTGCTTTAAATGCGTTTTCAGCCTGATTGTGCACTTTAGGTGAAAATGTCAAAATCTTCAATATGAGCATAAGCACAATGAATTTAATGCTGGAATCATCTTCAGGATGCTAGAATACACTAAATACAGCAAAAATTTTGAGTCTACAACGTTTAGTTTAGGTGTGAGAGCCAAAATGAACTTTTTATTGCTTTAAATGCGTTTTCAGCCCCTGATTGTACACGTTAGGTGAAAAGGTCAAAATCTTCAAAAATGAGCATAAGCACAATGAAATTAATGCTGGAATCATCTTCAGGATGCTAGAATACACTAAATACAGCAACAATTTTGAGTCTACAACGTTTAGTTTAGGTGTGAGAGCCAAAATGAACTTTTTATTGCTTTAAATGCGTTTTGAGCACCTGATTGTACACTTAAGGTGAAAATGTCAAAATCTTAAAATTAAGCATGAGCACAATGAAATTAATGCTGGAATCATCTTCAGGATGCTATAATACACTAAATACAGCAAACATTTTGAGTCTACAACGTTTAGTTTAGGTGTGAGAGCCAAAATGAACTTTTTATTGCTTTAAATGCGTTTTCAGCCCCTGATTGTACATGTTAGGTGAAAAGGTCAAAATCTTCAAAAATGAGCATAAGCACAATGAAATTAATGCTGGAATCATCTTCGGGATGCTATAATACACTAAATACAGCAAACATTTTGAGTCTACAACGTTTAGTTTAGGTGTGAGAGCCAAAATGAACTTTTTAATGCTTTAAATGCATTTTCAGCCTGATTGTGCACTTTAGGTGAAAATGTCAAAATCTTAAAAATGAGCATGAGCACAATGAAATTAATGCTGGAATCATCTTCAGGATGCTAGAATTCACTAAATACAGCAACATTTTTGAGTCTACAACGTTTAGTTTAGGTGTGAGAGCCAAAATGAACTTTTTATTGCTTTAAACGCGTTTTCAGCCCCTGATTGTACACTTAAGGTGAAAATGTCAAAATCTTCAAAATGAGCATAAGCACAATGAAATTAATGCTGGAATCATCTTCAGGATGCTATAATACACTAAATACAGCAAACATTTTGAGTCTACAACGTTTAGTTTAGGTGTGAGAGCCAAAATGAACTTTTTATTGCTTTAAATGCGTTTTCAGCCCCTGATTGTACACGTTAGGTGAAAAGGTCAAAATCTTCAAAAATGAGCATAAGCACAATGAAATTAATGCTGGAATCATCTTCAGGATGCTATAATACACTAAATACAGCAAACATTTTGAGTCTACAACGTTTAGTTTAGGTGTGAGAGCCAAAATGAACTTTTCATTGCTTTAAATGCGTTTTCAGCCCCTGATTGTACACTTAAGGTGAAAATGTCAAAATCTTCAAAATGAGCATAAGCACAATGAAATTAATGCTGAAATTATCTTCAGGATGCTAGAATACACTAAATACAGCAAACATTTTGAGTCTACAACGTTTAGTTTAGGTGTGAGAGCCAAAATGAACTTTTTATTGCTTTAAATGCGTTTTCAGCCCCTGATTGTACACGTTAGGTGAAAAGGTCAAAATCTTCAAAAATGAGCATAAGCACAATGAAATTAATGCTGGAATCATCTTCAGGATGCTATAATACACTAAATACAGCAAACATTTTGAGTCTACAACGTTTAGTTTAGGTGTGAGAGCCAAAATGAACTTTTTATTGCTTTAAATGCGTTTTCAGCCCCTGATTGTACACTTAAGGTGAAAATGTCAAAATCTTAAAATTGAGAATAAGCACAATGAAATTAATGCTGAAATTATCTTCAGGATGCTAGAATACACTAAATAAAAAATTGAGTCTACAACGTTTAGTTTAGGTGTGAGAGCCAAAATGAACTTTTTATTGCTTTAAATGCGTTTTCAGCCCCTGATTGTACACGTTAGGTGAAAAAGTCAAAATCTTCAAAAATGAGCATGAGCACAATGAAATTAATGCTGGAATCATCTTCAGGATGCTAGAATACACTAAATACAGCAACAATTTTGAGTCTACAACGTTTAGTTTAGGTGTGAGAGCCAAAATGAACTTTTTATTGCTTTAAATGCGTTTTGAGCACCTGATTGTACACTTAAGGTGAAAATGTCAAAATCTTAAAATTAAGCATGAGCACAATGAAATTAATGCTGGAATCATCTTCAGGATGCTATAATACACTAAATACAGCAAACATTTTGAGTCTACAACGTTTAGTTTAGGTGTGAGAGCCAAAATGAACTTTTTATTGCTTTAAATGCGTTTTCAGCCCCTGATTGTACACTTAAGGTGAAAATGTCAAAATCTTCAAAAATGAGCATAAGCACAGTGTAAATAATGCTGGAATCATCTTCAGGATGCTAGAATACACTAAATACAGTAAAAATTTTGACTCTACAACGTTTAGTTTAGGTATGAGAGCCAAAAAGAACTTTTTATTGCTTTAAATGCGTTTTCAGCCCCTGATTGTACACTTAAGGTGAAAATGTCAAAATCTTAAAATTGAGCATGAGCACAATGAAATTAATGATGGAATCATCTTCGGGATGCTATAATACACTAAATACAGCAACAATTTTGAGTCTACAACGTTTAGTTTAGGTGTGAGAGCCAAAATGAACTTTTTATTGCTTTAAATGCGTTTTGAGCACCTGATTGTACACTTAAGGTGAAAATGTCAAAATCTTAAAATTAAGCATGAGCACAATGAAATTAATGCTGGAATCATCTTCAGGATGCTATAATACACTAAATACAGCAAACATTTTGAGTCTACAACGTTTAGTTTAGGTGTGAGAGCCAAAATTAACTTTTTATTGCTTTAAATGCGTTTTCAGCCCCTGATTGTACACTTAAGGTGAAAATGTCAAAATCTTAAAATTGAGCATGAGCACAATGAAATTAATGCTGGAATCATCTTCGGGATGCTATAATACACTAAATACAGCAAACATTTTGAGTCTACAACGTTTAGTTTAGGTGTGAGAGCCAAAATGAACTTTTTAATGCTTTAAATGCGTTTTCAGCCTGATTGTGCACTTTAGGTGAAAATGTCAAAATCTTAAAAATGAGCATGAGCACAATGAAATTAATGCTGGAATCATCTTCAGGATGCTAGAATACACTAAATACAGCAACATTTTTGAGTCTACAACGTTTAGTTTAGGTGTGAGAGCCAAAATGAACTTTTTATTGCTTTAAACGCGTTTTCAGCCCCTGATTGTACACTTAAGGTGAAAATGTCAAAATCTTCAAAATGAGCATAAGCACAATGAAATTAATGCTGGAATCATCTTCAGGATGCTAGAATACACTAAATACAGCAAAAATTTTGAGTCTACAACGTTTAGTTTAGGTGTGAGAGCCAAAATGAACTTTTTATTGCTTGAAATGCGTTTTCAGCCTGATTGTGCACTTTAGGTGAAAATGTCAAAATCTTAAAAATAAGCATGAGCACAATGAAATTAATGCTGGAATCATCTTCAGGATGCTATAATACACTAAATACAGCAAACATTTTGAGTCTACAACGTTTAGTTTAGGTGTGAGAGCCAAAATGAACTTTTTATTGCTTTAAATGCGTTTTCAGCCCCTGATTGTACACGTTAGGTGAAAAGGTCAAAATCTTCAAAAATGAGCATAAGCACAATGAAATTAATGCTGGAATCATCTTCAGGATGCTAGAATACACTAAATACAGTAAAAATTTTGACTCTACAACGTTTAGTTTAGGTATGAGAGCCAAAAAGAACTTTTTATTGCTTTAAATGCGTTTTCAGCCCCTGATTGTACACTTAAGGTGAAAATGTCAAAATCTTAAAATTGAGCATGAGCACAATGAAATTAATGCTGGAATCATCTTCAGGATGCTATAATACACTAAATACAGCAAACATTTTGAGTCTACAACGTTTAGTTTAGGTGTGAGAGCCAAAATGAACTTTTTATTGCTTTAAATGCGTTTTCAGCCCCTGATTGTGCACTTAAGGTGAAAATGTCAAAATCTTAAAATTGAGAATAAGCACAATGAAATTAATGCTGAAATTATCTTCAGGATGCTAGAATACACTAAATACAACAAAAATTTTGAGTCTACAACGTTTAGTTTAGGTGTGAGAGCCAAAATGAACTTTTTATTGCTTTAAATGCGTTTTCAGCCCCTGATTGTACACTTAAGGTGAAAATGTCAAATTCTTCAAAATGAGCATAAGCACAATGAAATTAATGCTGGAATCATCTTCAGGATGCTAGAATACACTAAATACAGCAAACATTTTGAGTCTGCAACGTTTAGTTTAGGTGTGAGAGCCAAAATGAACTTTTTATTGCTTTAAATGCGTTTTGAGCACCTGATTGTACACTTAAGGTGAAAATGTCAAAATCTTAAAATTGAGCATGAGCACAATGAAATTAATGCTGGAATCATCTTCAGGATGCTATAATACACTAAATACAGCAAACATTTTGAGTCTACAACGTTTAGTTTAGGCGTGAGAGCCAAAATGAACTTTTTATTGATTTAAATGCGTTTTCAGCCCCTGATTGTACACTTAAGGTGAAAATGTCAAAATCTTAAAATTGAGAATAGGCACAATGAAATTAATGCTGAAATTATCTTCAGGATGCTAGAATACACTAAATACAGCAAAAATTTTGAGTCTACAACGTTTAGTTTAGGTGTGAGAGCCAAACTGATCTTTTTATTGCTTTAAATGTGTTTTCAGCCTGATTGTGCACTTAAGGTGAAAATGTCAAAATCTTAAAAATGAGCATGAGCACAATGAAATTAATGCTGGAATCATCTTCAGGATGCTAGAATACACTAAATACAGCAACATTTTTTAGTCTACAACGTTTAGTTTAGGTGTGAGAGCCAAAATTAACTTTTTATTGCTTTAAATGAGTTTTGAGCACCTGATTGTACACTTCAGGTGAAAATGTCAAAATCTTAAAAATGAGCATGAGCACAATGAAATTAATGCTGGAATCATCTTCAGGATGCTATAATACACTAAATACAGCAAACATTTTGAGTCTACAACGTTTAGTTTAGGTGTGAGAGCCAAAATGAACTTTTTATTGCTTTAAATGCGTTTTCAGCCCCTGATTGTACACTTAAGGTGAAAATGTCAAAATCTTAAAATTGAGAATAAGCACAATGAAATTAATGCTGAAATTATCTTCAGGATGCTAGAATACACTAAATACAACAAAAATTTTGAGTCTACAACGTTTAGTTTAGGTGTGAGAGCCAAAATGAACTTTTTATTGCTTTAAATGCGTTTTCAGCCCCTGATTGTACACTTAAGGTGAAAATGTCAAATTCTTCAAAATGAGCATAAGCACAATGAAATTAATGCTGGAATCATCTTCAGGATGCTAGAATACACTAAATACAGCAAAAATTTTGAGTCTGCAACGTTTAGTTTAGGTGTGAGAGCCAAAATGAACTTTTTATTGCTTTAAACGCATTTTCAGCCCCGGATTGTACACTTAAGGTGAAAATGTCAAAATTCTCAAAATGAGCATAAGCACAATGAAATTAATGCTGGAATCATCTTCAGGATACTAGAATACACTAAATACAGCAAACATTTTGAGTCTACAACGTTTAGTTTAGGCGTGAGAGCCAAAATGAACTTTTTATTGATTTAAATGCGTTTTCAGCCCCTGATTGTACACTTAAGGTGAAAATGTCAAAATCTTAAAATTGAGAATAGGCACAATGAAATTAATGCTGGAATCATCTTCAGGATGCTATAATACACTAAATACAGCAAACATTTTGAGTCTACAACGTTTAGTTTAGGTGTGAGAGCCAAAATGAACTTTTTATTGCTTTAAATGCGTTTTCAGCCCCTGATTGTACACGTTAGGTGAAAAGGTCAAAATCTTCAAAAATGAGCATAAGCACAATGAAATTAATGCTGGAATCATCTTCAGGATGCTATAATACACTAAATACAGCAAACATTTTGAGTCTACAACGTTTAGTTTAGGTGTGAGAGCCAAAATGAACTTTTTATTGCTTTAAATGCGTTTTCAGCCCCTGATTGTACACTTAAGGTGAAAATGTCAAAATCTTAAAATTGAGAATAAGCACAATGAAATTAATGCTGAAATTATCTTCAGGATGCTAGAATACACTAAATACAGCAAAAATTTTGAGTCTGCAACGTTTAGTTTAGGTGTGAGAGCCAAAATTAACTTTTTATTGCTTTAAATGCGTTTTGAGCACCTGATTGTACACTTAAGGTGAAAATGTCAAAATCTTAAAATTAAGCATGAGCACAATGAAATTAATGCTGCAATCATCTTCAGGATGCTATAATACACTAAATACAGCAAACATTTTGAGTCTACAACGTTTAGTTTAGGTGTGAGAGCCAAAATGAACTTTTTATTGCTTTAAATGCGTTTTCAGCCCCTGATTGTACATGTTAGTTGAAAAGGTCAAAATCTTCAAAAATGAGCATAAGCACAATGAAATTAATGCTGGAATCATCTTCGGGATGCTATAATACACTAAATACAGCAAACATTTTGAGTCTACAATGTTTAGTTTAGGTGTGAGAGCCAAAATGAACTTTTTAATGCTTTAAATGCGTTTTCAGCCTGATTGTGCACTTTAGGTGAAAATGTCAAAATCTTAAAAATGAGCATGAGCACAATGAAATTAATGCTGGAATCATCTTCAGGATGCTAGAATTCACTAAATACAGCAACATTTTTGAGTCTACAACGTTTAGTTTAGGTGTGAGAGCCAAAATGAACTTTTTATTGCTTTAAACGCGTTTTCAGCCCCTGATTGTACACTTAAGGTGAAAATGTCAAAATCTTCAAAATGAGCATAAGCACAATGAAATTAATGCTGGAATCATCTTCAGGATGCTATAATACACTAAATACAGCAAACATTTTGAGTCTACAACGTTTAGTTTAGGTGTGAGAGCCAAAATGAACTTTTTATTGCTTTAAATGCGTTTTCAGCCCCTGATTGTACACGTTAGGTGAAAAGGTCAAAATCTTCAAAAATGAGCATAAGCACAATGAAATTAATGCTGGAATCATCTTCAGGATGCTATAATACACTAAATACAGCAAACATTTTGAGTCTACAACGTTTAGTTTAGGTGTGAGAGCCAAAATGAACTTTTTATTGCTTTAAATGCGTTTTCAGCCCCTGATTGTACACTTAAGGTGAAAATGTCAAAATCTTAAAATTGAGAATAAGCACAATGAAATTAATGCTGAAATTATCTTCAGGATGCTAGAATACACTAAATACAACAAAAATTTTGAGTCTACAACGTTTAGTTTAGGTGTGAGAGCCAAAATGAACTTTTTATTGCTTTAAATGCGTTTTCAGCCCCTGATTGTACACTTAAGGTGAAAATGTCAAATTCTTCAAAATGAGCATAAGCACAATGAAATTAATGCTGGAATCATCTTCAGGATGCTAGAATACACTAAATACAGCAAAAATTTTGAGTCTGCAACGTTTAGTTTAGGTGTGAGAGCCAAAATGAACTTTTTATTGCTTTAAACGCATTTTCAGCCCCGGATTGTACACTTAAGGTGAAAATGTCAAAATTCTCAAAATGAGCATAAGCACAATGAAATTAATGCTGGAATCATCTTCAGGATACTAGAATACACTAAATACAGCAAACATTTTGAGTCTACAACGTTTAGTTTAGGCGTGAGAGCCAAAATGAACTTTTTATTGATTTAAATGCGTTTTCAGCCCCTGATTGTACACTTAAGGTGAAAATGTCAAAATCTTAAAATTGAGAATAGGCACAATGAAATTAATGCTGAAATTTCCTTCAGGATGCTAGAATACACTAAATACAGCAAAAATTTTGAGTCTACAACGTTTAGTTTAGGTGTGAGAGCCAAACTGATCTTTTTATTGCTTTAAATGTGTTTTCAGCCTGATTGTGCACTTAAGGTGAAAATGTCAAAATCTTAAAAATGAGCATGAGCACAATGAAATTAATGCTGGAATCATCTTCAGGATGCTAGAATACACTAAATACAGCAACAATTTTGAGTCTACAACGTTTAGTTTAGGTGTGAGAGCCAAAATGAACTTTTTATTGCTTTAAATGCGTTTTGAGCACCTGATTGTACACTTAAGGTGAAAATGTCAAAATCTTAAAATTAAGCATGAGCACAATGAAATTAATGCTGGAATCATCTTCAGGATGCTATAATACACTAAATACAGCAAACATTTTGAGTCTACAACGTTTAGTTTAGGTGTGAGAGCCAAAATGAACTTTTTATTGCTTTTAATGCGTTTTCAGCCCCTGATTGTACATGTTAGGTGAAAAGGTCAAAATCTTCAAAAATGAGCATAAGCACAGTGTAAATAATGCTGGAATAATCTTCAGGATGCTAGAATACACTAAATACAGTAAAAATTTTGAGTCTACAACGTTTAGTTTAGGTATGAGAGCCAAAAAGAACTTTTTATTGCTTTAAATGCGTTTTCAGCCCCTGATTGTACACTTAAGGTGAAAATGTCAAAATCTTAAAATTGAGCATGAGCACAATGAAATTAATGATGGAATCATCTTCGGGATGCTATAATACACTAAATACAGCAACAATTTTGAGTCTACAACGTTTAGTTTAGGTGTGAGAGCCAAAATGAACTTTTTATTGCTTTAAATGCGTTTTGAGCACCTGATTGTACACTTAAGGTGAAAATGTCAAAATCTTAAAATTAAGCATGAGCACAATGAAATTAATGCTGGAATCATCTTCAGGATGCTATAATACACTAAATACAGCAAACATTTTGAGTCTACAACGTTTAGTTTAGGTGTGAGAGCCAAAATGAACTTTTTAATGCTTTAAATGCGTTTTCAGCCTGATTGTGCACTTTAGGTGAAAATGTCAAAATCTTAAAAATGAGCATGAGCACAATGAAATTAATGCTGGAATCATCTTCAGGATGCTAGAATACACTAAATACAGCAACATTTTTGAGTCTACAACGTTTAGTTTAGGTGTGAGAGCCAAAATGAACTTTTTATTGCTTTAAACGCGTTTTCAGCCCCTGATTGTACACTTAAGGTGAAAATGTCAAAATCTTCAAAATGAGCATAAGCACAATGAAATTAATGCTGGAATCATCTTCAGGATGCTAGAATACACTAAATACAGCAAAAATTTTGAGTCTACAACGTTTAGTTTAGGTGTGAGAGCCAAAATGAACTTTTTATTGCTTGAAATGCGTTTTCAGCCTGATTGTGCACTTTAGGTGAAAATGTCAAAATCTTAAAAATAAGCATGAGCACAATGAAATTAATGCTGGAATCATCTTCAGGATGCTATAATACACTAAATACAGCAAACATTTTGAGTCTACAACGTTTAGTTTAGGTGTGAGAGCCAAAATGAACTTTTTATTGCTTTAAATGCGTTTTCAGCCCCTGATTGTACACGTTAGGTGAAAAGGTCAAAATCTTCAAAAATGAGCATAAGCACAATGAAATTAATGCTGGAATCATCTTCAGGATGCTAGAATACACTAAATACAGTAAAAATTTTGACTCTACAACGTTTAGTTTAGGTATGAGAGCCAAAAAGAACTTTTTATTGCTTTAATTGCGTTTTCAGCCCCTGATTGTACACTTAAGGTGAAAATGTCAAAATCTTAAAATTGAGCATGAGCACAATGAAATTAATGCTGGAATCATCTTCAGGATGCTATAATACACTAAATACAGCAAACATTTTGAGTCTACAACGTTTAGTTTAGGTGTGAGAGCCAAACTGATCTTTTTATTGCTTTAAATGTGTTTTCAGCCTGATTGTGCACTTAAGGTGAAAATGTCAAAATCTTAAAAATGAGCATGAGCACAATGAAATTAATGCTGGAATCATCTTCAGGATGCTAGAATACACTAAATACAGCAACATTTTTGAGTCTACAACGTTTAGTTTAGGTGTGAGAGCCAAAATTAACTTTTTATTGCTTTAAATGCGTTTTCAGCCTGATTGTGCACTTTAGGTGAAAATGTCAAAATCTTCAATATGAGCATAAGCACAATGAATTTAATGCTGGAATCATCTTCAGGATGCTAGAATACACTAAATACAGCAAAAATTTTGAGTCTACAACGTTTAGTTTAGGTGTGAGAGCCAAAATGAACTTTTTATTGCTTTAAATGCGTTTTCAGCCCCTGATTGTACACGTTAGGTGAAAAGGTCAAAATCTTCAAAAATGAGCATAAGCACAATGAAATTAATGCTGGAATCATCTTCAGGATGCTATAATACACTAAATACAGCAAACATTTTGAGTCTACAACGTTTAGTTTAGGTGTGAGAGCCAAAATGAACTTTTTATTGCTTTAAATGCGTTTTCAGCCCCTGATTGTACATGTTTGGTGAAAAGGTCAAAATCTTCAAAAATGAGCATAAGCACAGTGTAAATAATGCTGGAATCATCTTCAGGATGCTAGAATACACTAAATACAGTAAAAATTTTGAGTCTACAACGTTTAGTTTAGGTATGAGAGCCAAAAAGAACTTTTTATTGCTTTAAATGCGTTTTCAGCCCCTGATTGTACACTTAAGGTGAAAATGTCAAAATCTTAAAATTGAGCATGAGCACAATGAAATTAATGATGGAATCATCTTCGGGATGCTATAATACACTAAATACAGCAACAATTTTGAGTCTACAACGTTTAGTTTAGGTGTGAGAGCCAAAATGAACTTTTTATTGCTTTAAATGCGTTTTGAGCACCTGATTGTACACTTAAGGTGAAAATGTCAAAATCTTAAAATTAAGCATGAGCACAATGAAATTAATGCTGGAATCATCTTCAGGATGCTATAATACACTAAATACAGCAAACATTTTGAGTCTACAACGTTTAGTTTAGGTGTGAGAGCCAAAATGAACTTTTTATTGCTTTAAATGCGTTTTCAGCCCCTGATTGTACACTTAAGGTGAAAATGTCAAAATCTTAAAATTGAGCATGAGCACAATGAAATTAATGCTGGAATCATCTTCGGGATGCTATAATACACTAAATACAGCAAACATTTTGAGTCTACAACGTTTAGTTTAGGTGTGAGAGCCAAAATGAACTTTTTAATGCTTTAAATGCGTTTTCAGCCTGATTGTGCACTTTAGGTGAAAATGTCAAAATCTTAAAAATGAGCATGAGCACAATGAAATTAATGCTGGAATCATCTTCAGGATGCTAGAATACACTAAATACAGCAACATTTTTGAGTCTACAACGTTTAGTTTAGGTGTGAGAGCCAAAATGAACTTTTTATTGCTTTAAACGCGTTTTCAGCCCCTGATTGTACACTTTAGGTGAAAATGTCAAAATCTTAAAAATAAGCATGAGCACAATGAAATTAATGCTGGAATCATCTTCAGGATGCTATAATACACTAAATACAGCAAACATTTTGAGTCTACAACGTTTAGTTTAGGTGTGAGAGCCAAAATGAACTTTTTATTGCTTTAAATGCGTTTTCAGCCCCTGATTGTACACGTTAGGTGAAAAGGTCAAAATCTTCAAAAATGAGCATAAGCACAATGAAATTAATGCTGGAATCATCTTCAGGATGCTAGAATACACTAAATACAGTAAAAATTTTGACTCTACAACGTTTAGTTTAGGTATGAGAGCCAAAAAGAACTTTTTATTGCTTTAAATGCGTTTTCAGCCCCTGATTGTACACTTAAGGTGAAAATGTCAAAATCTTAAAATTGAGCATGAGCACAATGAAATTAATGCTGGAATCATCTTCAGGATGCTATAATACACTAAATACAGCAAACATTTTGAGTCTACAACGTTTAGTTTAGGTGTGAGAGCCAAACTGATCTTTTTATTGCTTTAAATGTGTTTTCAGCCTGATTGTGCACTTAAGGTGAAAATGTCAAAATCTTAAAAATGAGCATGAGCACAATGAAATTAATGCTGGAATCATCTTCAGGATGCTAGAATACACTAAATACAGCAACATTTTTGAGTCTACAACGTTTAGTTTAGGTGTGAGAGCCAAAATTAACTTTTTATTGCTTTAAATGCGTTTTCAGCCTGATTGTGCACTTTAGGTGAAAATGTCAAAATCTTCAATATGAGCATAAGCACAATGAATTTAATGCTGGAATCATCTTCAGGATGCTAGAATACACTAAATACAGCAAAAATTTTGAGTCTACAACGTTTAGTTTAGGTGTGAGAGCCAAAATGAACTTTTTATTGCTTTAAATGCGTTTTCAGCCCCTGATTGTACACGTTAGGTGAAAAGGTCAAAATCTTCAAAAATGAGCATAAGCACAATGAAATTAATGCTGGAATCATCTTCAGGATGCTAGAATACACTAAATACAGCAACAATTTTGAGTCTACAACGTTTAGTTTAGGTGTGAGAGCCAAAATGAACTTTTTATTGCTTTAAATGCGTTTTGAGCACCTGATTGTACACTTAAGGTAAAAATGTCAAAATCTTAAAATTAAGCATGAGCACAATGAAATTAATGCTGGAATCATCTTCAGGATGCTATAATACACTAAATACAGCAAACATTTTGAGTCTACAACGTTTAGTTTAGGTGTGAGAGCCAAAATGAACTTTTTATTGCTTTAAATGCGTTTTCAGCCCCTGATTGTACATGTTAGGTGAAAAGGTCAAAATCTTCAAAAATGAGCATAAGCACAGTGTAAATAATGCTGGAATCATCTTCAGGATGCTAGAATACACTAAATACAGTAAAAATTTTGAGTCTACAACGTTTAGTTTAGGTATGAGAGCCAAAAAGAACTTTTTATTGCTTTAAATGCGTTTTCAGCCCCTGATTGTACACTTAAGGTGAAAATGTCAAAATCTTAAAATTGAGCATGAGCACAATGAAATTAATGATGGAATCATCTTCGGGATGCTATAATACACTAAATACAGCAACAATTTTGAGTCTACAACGTTTAGTTTAGGTGTGAGAGCCAAAATGAACTTTTTATTGCTTTAAATGCGTTTTGAGCACCTGATTGTACACTTAAGGTGAAAATGTCAAAATCTTAAAATTAAGCATGAGCACAATGAAATTAATGCTGGAATCATCTTCAGGATGCTATAATACACTAAATACAGCAAACATTTTGAGTCTACAACGTTTAGTTTAGGTGTGAGAGCCAAAATGAACTTTTTATTGCTTTAAATGCGTTTTCAGCCCCTGATTGTACACTTAAGGTGAAAATGTCAAAATCTTAAAATTGAGCATGAGCACAATGAAATTAATGCTGGAATCATCTTCGGGATGCTATAATACACTAAATACAGCAAACATTTTGAGTCTACAACGTTTAGTTTAGGTGTGAGAGCCAAAATGAACTTTTTAATGCTTTAAATGCGTTTTCAGCCTGATTGTGCACTTTAGGTGAAAATGTCAAAATCTTAAAAATGAGCATGAGCACAATGAAATTAATGCTGGAATCATCTTCAGGATGCTAGAATACACTAAATACAGCAACATTTTTGAGTCTACAACGTTTAGTTTAGGTGTGAGAGCCAAAATGAACTTTTTATTGCTTTAAACGCGTTTTCAGCCCCTGATTGTACACTTAAGGTGAAAATGTCAAAATCTTCAAAATGAGCATAAGCACAATGAAATTAATGCTGGAATCATCTTCAGGATGCTAGAATACACTAAATACAGCAAAAATTTTGAGTCTACAACGTTTAGTTTAGGTGTGAGAGCCAAAATGAACTTTTTATTGCTTGAAATGCGTTTTCAGCCTGATTGTGCACTTTAGGTGAAAATGTCAAAATCTTAAAAATGAGCATGAGCACAATGAAATTAATGCTGGAATCATCTTCAGGATGCTATAATACACTAAATACAGCAAACATTTTGAGTCTACAACGTTTAGTTTAGGTGTGAGAGCCAAAATGAACTTTTTATTGCTTTAAATGCGTTTTCAGCCCCTGATTGTACACGTTAGGTGAAAAGGTCAAAATCTTCAAAAATGAGCATAAGCACAATGAAATTAATGCTGGAATCATCTTCAGGATGCTAGAATACACTAAATACAGTAAAAATTTTGACTCTACAACGTTTAGTTTAGGTATGAGAGCCAAAAAGAACTTTTTATTGCTTTAAATGCGTTTTCAGCCCCTGATTGTACACTTAAGGTGAAAATGTCAAAATCTTAAAATTGAGCATGAGCACAATGAAATTAATGCTGGAATCATCTTCAGGATGCTATAATACACTAAATACAGCAAACATTTTGAGTCTACAACGTTTAGTTTAGGTGTGAGAGCCAAAATGAACTTTTTATTGCTTTAAATGCGTTTTCAGCCCCTGATTGTACACTTAAGGTGAAAATGTCAAAATCTTAAAATTGAGAATAAGCACAATGAAATTAATGCTGAAATTATCTTCAGGATGCTAGAATACACTAAATACAACAAAAATTTTGAGTCTACAACGTTTAGTTTAGGTGTGAGAGCCAAAATGAACTTTTTATTGCTTTAAATGCGTTTTCAGCCCCTGATTGTACACTTAAGGTGAAAATGTCAAATTCTTCAAAATGAGCATAAGCACAATGAAATTAATGCTGGAATCATCTTCAGGATGCTAGAATACACTAAATACAGCAAAAATTTTGAGTCTGCAACGTTTAGTTTAGGTGTGAGAGCCAAAATGAACTTTTTATTGCTTTAAATGCATTTTGAGCACCTGATTGTACACTTAAGGTGAAAATGTCAAAATCTTAAAATTGAGCATGAGCACAATGAAATTAATGCTGGAATCATCTTCAGGATGCTATAATACACTAAATACAGCAAACATTTTGAGTCTACAACGTTTAGTTTAGGCGTGAGAGCCAAAATGAACTTTTTATTGATTTAAATGCGTTTTCAGCCCCTGATTGTACACTTAAGGTGAAAATGTCAAAATCTTAAAATTGAGAATAGGCACAATGAAATTAATGCTGAAATTATCTTCAGGATGCTAGAATACACTAAATACAGCAAAAATTTTGAGTCTACAACGTTTAGTTTAGGTGTGAGAGCCAAACTGATCTTTTTATTGCTTTAAATGTGTTTTCAGCCTGATTGTGCACTTAAGGTGAAAATGTCAAAATCTTAAAAATGAGCATGAGCACAATGAAATTAATGCTGGAATCATCTTCAGGATGCTAGAATACACTAAATACAGCAACATTTTTGAGTCTACAACGTTTAGTTTAGGTGTGAGAGCCAAAATTAACTTTTTATTGCTTTAAATGAGTTTTCAGCCTGATTGTGCACTTTAGGTGAAAATGTCAAAATCTTCAATATGAGCATAAGCACAATGAATTTAATGCTGGAATCATCTTCAGGATGCTAGAATACACTAAATACAGCAAACATTTTGAGTCTACAACGTTTAGTTTAGGTGTGAGAGCCAAAATGAACTTTTTATTGCTTTAAATGCGTTTTCAGCCCCTGATTGTACACGTTAGGTGAAAAGGTCAAAATCTTCAAAAATGAGCATAAGCACAATGAAATTAATGCTGGAATCATCTTCAGGATGCTAGAATACACTAAATACAGCAACAATTTTGAGTCTACAACGTTTAGTTTAGGTGTGAGAGCCAAAATGAACTTTTTATTGCTTTAAATGCGTTTTCAGCCCCTGATTGTACACTTAAGGTGAAAATGTCAAAATCTTAAAATTGAGCATGAGCACAATGAAATTAATGATGGAATCATCTTCGGGATGCTATAATACACTAAATACAGCAACAATTTTGAGTCTACAACGTTTAGTTTAGGTGTGAGAGCCAAAATGAACTTTTTATTGCTTTAAATGCGTTTTGAGCACCTGATTGTACACTTAAGGTGAAAATGTCAAAATCTTAAAATTAAGCATGAGCACAATGAAATTAATGCTGGAATCATCTTCAGGATGCTATAATACACTAAATACAGCAAACATTTTGAGTCTACAACGTTTAGTTTAGGTGTGAGAGCCAAAATGAACTTTTTATTGCTTTAAATGCGTTTTCAGCCCCTGATTGTACACTTAAGGTGAAAATGTCAAAATCTTAAAATTGAGAATGAGCACAATGAAATTAATGCTGGAATCATCTTCGGGATGCTATAATACACTAAATACAGCAAACATTTTGAGTCTACAACGTTTAGTTTAGGTGTGAGAGCCAAAATGAACTTTTTAATGCTTTAAATGCGTTTTCAGCCTGATTGTGCACTTTAGGTGAAAATGTCAAAATCTTAAAAATGAGCATGAGCACAATGAAATTAATGCTGGAATCATCTTCAGGATGCTAGAATACACTAAATACAGCAACATTTTTGAGTCTACAACGTTTAGTTTAGGTGTGAGAGCCAAAATGAACTTTTTATTGCTTTAAACGCGTTTTCAGCCCCTGATTGTACACTTAAGGTGAAAATGTCAAAATCTTCAAAATGAGCATAAGCACAATGAAATTAATGCTGGAATCATCTTCAGGATGCTAGAATACACTAAATACAGCAAAAATTTTGAGTCTACAACGTTTAGTTTAGGTGTTAGAGCCAAAATGAACTTTTTATTGCTTGAAATGCGTTTTCAGCCTGATTGTGCACTTTAGGTGAAAATGTCAAAATCTTAAAAATGAGCATGAGCACAATGAAATTAATGCTGGAATCATCTTCAGGATGCTATAATACACTAAATACAGCAAACATTTTGAGTCTACAACGTTTAGTTTAGGTGTGAGAGCCAAAATGAACTTTTTATTGCTTTAAATGCGTTTTCAGCCCCTGATTGTACACGTTAGGTGAAAAGGTCAAAATCTTCAAAAATGAGCATAAGCACAATGAAATTAATGCTGGAATCATCTTCAGGATGCTATAATACACTAAATACAGCAAACATTTTGAGTCTACAACGTTTAGTTTAGGTGTGAGAGCCAAAATGAACTTTTTATTGCTTTAAATGCGTTTTCAGCCCCTGATTGTACACTTAAGGTGAAAATGTCAAAATCTTAAAATTGAGAATAAGCACAATGAAATTAATGCTGAAATTATCTTCAGGATGCTAGAATACACTAAATACAACAAAAATTTTGAGTCTACAACGTTTAGTTTAGGTGTGAGAGCCAAAATGAACTTTTTATTGCTTTAAATGCGTTTTCAGCCCCTGATTGTACACTTAAGGTGAAAATGTCAAATTCTTCAAAATGAGCATAAGCACAATGAAATTAATGCTGGAATCATCTTCAGGATGCTAGAATACACTAAATACAGCAAAAATTTTGAGTCTGCAACGTTTAGTTTAGGTGTGAGAGCCAAAATGAACTTTTTATTGCTTTAAACGCATTTTCAGCCCCGGATTGTACACTTAAGGTGAAAATGTCAAAATTCTCAAAATGAGCATAAGCACAATGAAATTAATGCTGGAATCATCTTCAGGATACTAGAATACACTAAATACAGCAAACATTTTGAGTCTACAACGTTTAGTTTAGGCGTGAGAGCCAAAATGAACTTTTTATTGATTTAAATGCGTTTTCAGCCCCTGATTGTACACTTAAGGTGAAAATGTCAAAATCTTAAAATTGAGAATAGGCACAATGAAATTAATGCTGAAATTATCTTCAGGATGCTAGAATACACTAAATACAGCAAAAATTTTGAGCCTACAACGTTTAGTTTAGGTGTGAGAGCCAAACTGATCTTTTTATTGCTTTAAATGTGTTTTCAGCCTGATTGTGCACTTAAGGTGAAAATGTCAAAATCTTAAAAATGAGCATGAGCACAATGAAATTAATGCTGGAATCATCTTCAGGATGCTAGAATACACTAAATACAGCAACATTTTTGAGTCTACAACGTTTAGTTTAGGTGTGAGAGCCAAAATTAACTTTTTATTGCTTTAAATGCGTTTTCAGCCTGATTGTGCACTTTAGGTGAAAATGTCAAAATCTTCAATATGAGCATAAGCACAATGAATTTAATGCTGGAATCATCTTCAGGATGCTAGAATACACTAAATACAGCAAAAATTTTGAGTCTACAACGTTTAGTTTAGGTGTGAGAGCCAAAATGAACTTTTTATTGCTTTAAATGCGTTTTCAGCCCCTGATTGTACACGTTAGGTGAAAAGGTCAAAATCTTCAAAAATGAGCATAAGCACAATGAAATTAATGCTGGAATCATCTTCAGGATGCTAGAATACACTAAATACAGCAACAATTTTGAGTCTACAACGTTTAGTTTAGGTGTGAGAGCCAAAATGAACTTTTTATTGCTTTAAATGCGTTTTGAGCACCTGATTGTACACTTAAGGTGAAAATGTCAAAATCTTAAAATTAAGCATGAGCACAATGAAATTAATGCTGGAATCATCTTCAGGATGCTATAATACACTAAATACAGCAAACATTTTGAGTCTACAACGTTTAGTTTAGGTGTGAGAGCCAAAATGAACTTTTTATTGCTTTAAATGCGTTTTCAGCCCCTGATTGTACATGTTAGGTGAAAAGGTCAAAATCTTCAAAAATGAGCATAAGCACCGTGTAAATAATGCTGGAATCATCTTCAGGATGCTAGAATACACTAAATACAGTAAAAATTTTGACTCTACAACGTTTAGTTTAGGTATGAGAGCCAAAAAGAACTTTTTATTGCTTTAAATGCGTTTTCAGCCCCTGATTGTACACTTAAGGTGAAAATGTCAAAATCTTAAAATTGAGCATGAGCACAATGAATTTAATGATGGAATCATCTTCGGGATGCTATAATACACTAAATACAGCAACAATTTTGAGTCTACAACGTTTAGTTTAGGTGTGAGAGCCAAAATGAACTTTTTATTGCTTTAAATGCGTTTTGAGCACCTGATTGTACACTTAAGGTGAAAATGTCAAAATCTTAAAATTAAGCATGAGCACAATGAAATTAATGCTGGAATCATCTTCAGGATGCTATAATACACTAAATACAGCAAACATTTTGAGTCTACAACGTTTAGTTTAGGTGTGAGAGCCAAAATGAACTTTTTATTGCTTTAAATGCGTTTTCAGCCCCTGATTGTACACTTAAGGTGAAAATGTCAAAATCTTAAAATTGAGCATGAGCACAATGAAATTAATGCTGGAATCATCTTCGGGATGCTATAATACACTAAATACAGCAAACATTTTGAGTCTACAACGTTTAGTTTAGGTGTGAGAGCCAAAATGAACTTTTTATTGCTTGAAATGCGTTTTCAGCCTGATTGTGCACTTTAGGTGAAAATGTCAAAATCTTAAAAATGAGCATGAGCACAATGAATTTAATGATGGAATCATCTTCGGGATGCTATAATACACTAAATACAGCAACAATTTTGAGTCTACAACGTTTAGTTTAGGTGTGAGAGCCAAAATGAACTTTTTATTGCTTTAAATGCGTTTTGAGCACCTGATTGTACACTTAAGGTGAAAATGTCAAAATCTTAAAATTAAGCATGAGCACAATGAAATTAATGCTGGAATCATCTTCAGGATGCTATAATACACTAAATACAACAAACATTTTGAGTCTACAACGTTTAGTTTAGGTGTGAGAGCCAAAATGAACTTTTTATTGCTTTAAATGCGTTTTCAGCCCCTGATTGTACACTTAAGGTGAAAATGTCAAAATCTTAAAATTGAGCATGAGCACAATGAAATTAATGCTGGAATCATCTTCGGGATGCTATAATACACTAAATACAGCAAACATTTTGAGTCTACAACGTTTAGTTTAGGTGTGAGAGCCAAAATGAACTTTTTAATGCTTTAAATGCGTTTTCAGCCTGATTGTGCACTTTAGGTGAAAATGTCAAAATCTTAAAAATGAGCATGAGCACAATGAAATTAATGCTGGAATCATCTTCAGGATGCTAGAATACACTAAATACAGCAACATTTTTGAGTCTACAACGTTTAGTTTAGGTGTGAGAGCCAAAATGAACTTTTTATTGCTTTAAATGCGTTTTCAGCCCCTGATTGTACACTTAAGGTGAAAATGTCAAAATCTTCAAAATGAGCATAAGCACAATGAAATTAATGCTGGAATCATCTTCAGGATGCTAGAATACACTAAATACAGCAAACATTTTGAGTCTACAACGTTTAGTTTAGGTGTGAGAGCCAAAATGAACTTTTTATTGCTTGAAATGCGTTTTCAGCCTGATTGTGCACTTTAGGTGAAAATGTCAAAATCTTAAAAATGAGCATGAGCACAATGAAATTAATGCTGGAATCATCTTCAGGATGCTATAATAAACTAAATACAGCAAACATTTTGAGTCTACAACGTTTAGTTTAGGTGTGAGAGCCAAAATGAACTTTTTATTGCTTTAAATGCGTTTTCAGCCCCTGATTGTACACGTTAGGTGAAAAGGTCAAAATCTTCAAAAATGAGCATAAGCACAATGAAATTAATGCTGGAATCATCTTCAGGATGCTAGAATACACTAAATACAGCAAAAATTTTGAGTCTACAACGTTTAGTTTAGGTGTGAGAGCCAAAATGAACTTTTTATTGCTTTAAATGCGTTTTCAGCCCCTGATTGTACACGTTAGGTGAAAAGGTCAAAATCTTCAAAAATGAGCATAAGCACAATGAAATTAATGCTGGAATCATCTTCAGGATGCTAGAATACACTAAATACAGCAACAATTTTGAGTCTACAACGTTTAGTTTAGGTGTGAGAGCCAAAATGAACTTTTTATTGCTTTAAATGCGTTTTGAGCACCTGATTGTACACTTAAGGTGAAAATGTCAAAATCTTAAAATTAAGCATGAGCACAATGAAATTAATGCTGGAATCATCTTCAGGATGCTAGAATACACTAAATACAGCAACATTTTTGAGTCTACAACGTTTAGTTTAGGTGTGAGAGCCAAAATGAACTTTTTATTGCTTTAAACGCGTTTTCAGCCCCTGATTGTACACTTAAGGTGAAAATGTCAAAATCTTCAAAATGAGCATAAGCACAATGAAATTAATGCTGGAATCATCTTCAGGATGCTAGAATACACTAAATACAGCAAACATTTTGAGTCTACAACGTTTAGTTTAGGTGTGAGAGCCAAAATGAACTTTTTATTGCTTGAAATGCGTTTTCAGCCTGATTGTGCACTTTAGGTGAAAATGTCAAAATCTTAAAAATGAGCATGAGCACAATGAATTTAATGATGGAATCATCTTCGGGATGCTATAATACACTAAATACAGCAACAATTTTGAGTCTACAACGTTTAGTTTAGGTGTGAGAGCCAAAATGAACTTTTTATTGCTTTAAATGCGTTTTGAGCACCTGATTGTACACTTAAGGTGAAAATGTCAAAATCTTAAAATTAAGCATGAGCACAATGAAATTAATGCTGGAATCATCTTCAGGATGCTATAATACACTAAATACAGCAAACATTTTGAGTCTACAACGTTTAGTTTAGGTGTGAGAGCCAAAATGAACTTTTTATTGCTTTAAATGCGTTTTCAGCCCCTGATTGTACACTTAAGGTGAAAATGTCAAAATCTTAAAATTGAGCATGAGCACAATGAAATTAATGCTGGAATCATCTTCGGGATGCTATAATACACTAAATACAGCAAACATTTTGAGTCTACAACGTTTAGTTTAGGTGTGAGAGCCAAAATGAACTTTTTAATGCTTTAAATGCGTTTTCAGCCTGATTGTGCACTTTAGGTGAAAATGTCAAAATCTTAAAAATGAGCATGAGCACAATGAAATTAATGCTGGAATCATCTTCAGGATGCTAGAATACACTAAATACAGCAACATTTTTGAGTCTACAACGTTTAGTTTAGGTGTGAGAGCCAAAATGAACTTTTTATTGCTTTAAACGCGTTTTCAGCCCCTGATTGTACACTTAAGGTGAAAATGTCAAAATCTTCAAAATGAGCATAAGCACAATGAAATTAATGCTGGAATCATCTTCAGGATGCTAGAATACACTAAATACAGCAAACATTTTGAGTCTACAACGTTTAGTTTAGGTGTGAGAGCCAAAATGAACTTTTTATTGCTTGAAATGCGTTTTCAGCCTGATTGTGCACTTTAGGTGAAAATGTCAAAATCTTAAAAATGAGCATGAGCACAATGAAATTAATGCTGGAATCATCTTCAGGATGCTATAATAAACTAAATACAGCAAACATTTTGAGTCTACAACGTTTAGTTTAGGTGTGAGAGCCAAAATGAACTTTTTATTGCTTTAAATGCGTTTTCAGCCCCTGATTGTACACGTTAGGTGAAAAGGTCAAAATCTTCAAAAATGAGCATAAGCACAATGAAATTAATGCTGGAATCATCTTCAGGATGCTAGAATACACTAAATACAGCAAAAATTTTGAGTCTACAACGTTTAGTTTAGGTGTGAGAGCCAAAATGAACTTTTTATTGCTTTAAATGCGTTTTCAGCCCCTGATTGTACACGTTAGGTGAAAAGGTCAAAATCTTCAAAAATGAGCATAAGCACAATGAAATTAATGCTGGAATCATCTTCAGGATGCTAGAATACACTAAATACAGCAACAATTTTGAGTCTACAACGTTTAGTTTAGGTGTGAGAGCCAAAATGAACTTTTTATTGTTTTAAATGCGTTTTGAGCACCTGATTGTACACTTAAGGTGAAAATGTCAAAATCTTAAAATTAAGCATGAGCACAATGAAATTAATGCTGGAATCATCTTCAGGATGCTAGAATACACTAAATACAGCAACATTTTTGAGTCTACAACGTTTAGTTTAGGTGTGAGAGCCAAAATGAACTTTTTATTGCTTTAAACGCGTTTTCAGCCCCTGATTGTACACTTAAGGTGAAAATGTCAAAATCTTCAAAATGAGCATAAGCACAATGAAATTAATGCTGGAATCATCTTCAGGATGCTAGAATACACTAAATACAGCAAACATTTTGAGTCTACAACGTTTAGTTTAGGTGTGAGAGCCAAAATGAACTTTTTATTGCTTGAAATGCGTTTTCAGCCTGATTGTGCACTTTAGGTGAAAATGTCAAAATCTTAAAAATGAGCATGAGCACAATGAAATTAATGCTGGAATCATCTTCAGGATGCTATAATAAACTAAATACAGCAAACATTTTGAGTCTACAACGTTTAGTTTAGGTGTGAGAGCCAAAATGAACTTTTTATTGCTTTAAATGCGTTTTCAGCCCCTGATTGTACACGTTAGGTGAAAAGGTCAAAATCTTCAAAAATGAGCATAAGCACAATGAAATTAATGCTGGAATCATCTTCAGGATGCTAGAATACACTAAATACAGCAAAAATTTTGAGTCTACAACGTTTAGTTTAGGTGTGAGAGCCAAAATGAACTTTTTATTGCTTTAAATGCGTTTTCAGCCCCTGATTGTACACGTTAGGTGAAAAGGTCAAAATCTTCAAAAATGAGCATAAGCACAATGAAATTAATGCTGGAATCATCTTCAGGATGCTAGAATACACTAAATACAGCAACAATTTTGAGTCTACAACGTTTAGTTTAGGTGTGAGAGCCAAAATGAACTTTTTATTGCTTTAAATGCGTTTTGAGCACCTGATTGTACACTTAAGGTGAAAATGTCAAAATCTTAAAATTAAGCATGAGCACAATGAAATTAATGCTGGAATCATCTTCAGGATGCTATAATACACTAAATACAGCAAACATTTTGAGTCTACAACGTTTAGTTTAGGTGTGAGAGCCAAAATGAACTTTTTATTGCTTTAAATGCGTTTTCAGCCCCTGATTGTACATGTTAGGTGAAAAGGTCAAAATCTTCAAAAATGAGCATAAGCACAGTGTAAATAATGCTGGAATCATCTTCAGGATGCTAGAATACACTAAATACAGTAAAAATTTTGACTCTACAACGTTTAGTTTAGGTATGAGAGCCAAAAAGAACTTTTTATTGCTTTAAATGCGTTTTCAGCCCCTGATTGTACACTTAAGGTGAAAATGTCAAAATCTTAAAATTGAGCATGAGCACAATGAAATTAATGATGGAATCATCTTCGGGATGCTATAATACACTAAATACAGCAACAATTTTGAGTCTACAACGTTTAGTTTAGGTGTGAGAGCCAAAATGAACTTTTTATTGCTTTAAATGCGTTTTGAGCACCTGATTGTACACTTAAGGTGAAAATGTCAAAATCTTAAAATTAAGCATGAGCACAATGAAATTAATGCTGGAATCATCTTCAGGATGCTATAATACACTAAATACAGCAAACATTTTGAGTCTACAACGTTTAGTTTAGGTGTGAGAGCCAAAATGAACTTTTTATTGCTTTAAATGCGTTTTCAGCCCCTGATTGTACACGTTAGGTGAAAAGGTCAAAATCTTCAAAAATGAGCATAAGCACAATGAAATTAATGCTGGAATCATCTTCAGGATGCTATAATACACTAAATACAGCAAACATTTTGAGTCTACAACGTTTAGTTTAGGTGTGAGAGCCAAAATGAACTTTTTATTGCTTTAAATGCATTTTCAGCCCCTGATTGTACACTTAAGGTGAAAATGTCAAAATCTTAAAATTGAGAATAAGCACAATGAAATTAATGCTGAAATTATCTTCAGGATGCTAGAATACACTAAATACAACAAAAAATTTGAGTCTACAACGTTTAGTTTAGGTGTGAGAGCCAAAATGAACTTTTTATTGCTTTAAATGCGTTTTCAGCCCCTGATTGTACACTTAAGGTGAAAATGTCAAATTCTTCAAAATGAGCATAAGCACAATGAAATTAATGCTGGAATCATCTTCAGGATGCTAGAATACACTAAATACAGCAAAAATTTTGAGTCTGCAACGTTTAGTTTAGGTGTGAGAACCAAAATGAACTTTTTATTGCTTTAAACGCATTTTCAGCCCCGGATTGTACACTTAAGGTGAAAATGTCAAAATTCTCAAAATGAGCATAAGCACAATGAAATTAATGCTGGAATCATCTTCAGGATACTAGAATACACTAAATACAGCAAACATTTTGAGTCTACAACGTTTAGTTTAGGCGTGAGAGCCAAAATGAACTTTTTATTGATTTAAATGCGTTTTCAGCCCCTGATTGTACACTTAAGGTGAAAATGTCAAAATCTTAAAATTGAGAATAGGCACAATGAAATTAATGCTGAAATTATCTTCAGGATGCTAGAATACACTAAATACAGCAAAAATTTTGAGTCTACAACGTTTAGTTTAGGTGTGAGAGCCAAACTGATCTTTTTATTGCTTTAAATGTGTTTTCAGCCTGATTGTAACATTTTTGAGTCTACAACGTTTAGTTTAGGTGTGAGAGCCAAAATTAACTTTTTATTGCTTTAAATGCGTTTTCAGCCTGATTGTGCACTTTAGGTGAAAATGTCAAAATCTTCAATATGAGCATAAGCACAATGAATTTAATGCTGGAATCATCTTCAGGATGCTAGAATACACTAAATACAGCAAAAATTTTGAGTCTACAACGTTTAGTTTAGGTGTGAGAGCCAAAATGAACTTTTTATTGCTTTAAATGCGTTTTCAGCCCCTGATTGTACACGTTAGGTGAAAAGGTCAAAATCTTCAAAAATGAGCATAAGCACAATGAAATTAATGCTGGAATCATCTTCAGGATGCTAGAATACACTAAATACAGCAACAATTTTGAGTCTACAACGTTTAGTTTAGGTGTGAGAGCCAAAATGAACTTTTTATTGCTTTAAATGCGTTTTGAGCACCTGATTGTACACTTAAGGTGAAAATGTCAAAATCTTAAAATTAAGCATGAGCACAATGAAATTAATGCTGGAATCATCTTCAGGATGCTATAATACACTAAATACAGCAAACATTTTGAGTCTACAACGTTTAGTTTAGGTGTGAGAGCCAAAATGAACTTTTTATTGCTTTAAATGCGTTTTCAGCCCCTGATTGTACATGTTAGGTGAAAAGGTCAAAATCTTCAAAAATGAGCATAAGCACAATGAAATTAATGCTGGAATCATCTTCGGGATGCTATAATACACTAAATACAGCAAACATTTTGAGTCTACAACGTTTAGTTTAGGTGTGAGAGCCAAAATGAACTTTTTAATGCTTTAAATGCGTTTTCAGCCTGATTGTGCACTTTAGGTGAAAATGTCAAAATCTTAAAAATGAGCATGAGCACAATGAAATTAATGCTGGAATCATCTTCAGGATGCTAGAATACACTAAATACAGCAACATTTTTGAGTCTACAACGTTTAGTTTAGGTGTGAGAGCCAAAATGAACTTTTTATTGCTTTAAACGCGTTTTCAGCCCCTGATTGTACACTTAAGGTGAAAATGTCAAAATCTTAAAATTGAGCATGAGCACAATGAAATTAATGCTGGAATCATCTTCAGGATGCTATAATACACTAAATACAGCAAACATTTTGAGCCTACAACGTTTAGTTTAGGTGTGAGAGCCAAAATGAACTTTTTATTGCTTTAAATGCGTTTTCAGCCTGATTATGCACTTTAGGTGAAAATGTAAAAATCTTAAAAATGAGCATGAGCACAATGAAATTAATGCTGGAATCATCTTCAGGATGCTATAATACACTAAATACAGCAAACATTTTGAGTCTACAACGTTTAGTTTAGGTGTGAGAGCCAAAATGAACTTTTTATTGCTTTAAATGCGTTTTCAGCCCCTGATTGTACACGTTAGGTGAAAAGGTCAAAATCTTCAAAAATGAGCATAAGCACAATGAAATTAATGCTGGAATCATCTTCAGGATGCTATAATACACTAAATACAGCAAACATTTTGAGTCTACAACGTTTAGTTTAGGTGTGAGAGCCAAAATGAACTTTTTATTGCTTTAAATGCGTTTTCAGCCCCTGATTGTACACTTAAGGTGAAAATGTCAAAATCTTAAAATTGAGAATAAGCACAATGAAATTAATGCTGAAATTATCTTCAGGATGCTAGAATACACTAAATACAACAAAAATTTTGAGTCTACAACGTTTAGTTTAGGTGTGAGAGCCAAAATGAACTTTTTATTGCTTTAAATGCGTTTTCAGCCCCTGATTGTACACTTAAGGTGAAAATGTCAAATTCTTCAAAATGAGCATAAGCACAATGAAATTAATGCTGGAATCATCTTCAGGATGCTAGAATACACTAAATACAGCAACAATTTTGAGTCTGCAACGTTTAGTTTAGGTGTGAGAGCCAAAATGAACTTTTTATTGCTTTAAACGCATTTTCAGCCCCGGATTGTACACTGAAGGTGAAAATGTCAAAATTCTCAAAATGAGCATAAGCACAATGAAATTAATGCTGGAATCATCTTCAGGATACTAGAATACACTAAATACAGCAAACATTTTGAGTCTACAACGTTTAGTTTAGGCGTGAGAGCCAAAATGAACTTTTTATTGATTTAAATGCGTTTTCAGCCCCTGATTGTACACTTAAGGTGAAAATGTCAAAATCTTAAAATTGAGAATAGGCACAATGAAATTAATGCTGAAATTATCTTCAGGATGCTAGAATACACTAAATACAGCAAAAATTTTGAGTCTACAACGTTTAGTTTAGGTGTGATAGCCAAACTGATCTTTTTATTGCTTTAAATGTGTTTTCAGCCTGATTGTGCACTTAAGATGAAAATGTCAAAATCTTAAAAATGAGCATGAGCACAATGAAATTAATGCTGGAATCATCTTCAGGATGCTAGAATACACTAAATACAGCAACATTTTTGAGTCTACAACGTTTAGTTTAGGTGTGAGAGCCAAAATTAACTTTTTATTGCTTTAAATGCGTTTTCAGCCTGATTGTGCACTCTAGGTGAAAATGTCAAAATCTTCAATATGAGCATAAGCACAATGAATTTAATGCTGGAATCATCTTCAGGATGCTAGAATACACTAAATACAAAAAAAATTTTGAGTCTACAACGTTTAGTTTAGGTGTGAGAGCCAAAATGAACTTTTTATTGCTTTAAATGCGTTTTCAGCCCCTGATTGTACACGTTAGGTGAAAAGGTCAAAATCTTCAAAAATGAGCATAAGCACAATGAAATTAATGCTGGAATCATCTTCAGGATGCTAGAATACACTAAATACATCAACAATTTTGAGTCTACAACGTTTAGTTTAGGTGTGAGAGCCAAAATGAACTTTTTATTGCTTTAAATGCGTTTTGAGCACCTGATTGTACACTTAAGGTGAAAATGTCAAAATCTTAAAATTAAGCATGAGCACAATGAAATTAATGCTGGAATCATCTTCAGGATGCTATAATACACTAAATACAGCAAACATTTTGAGTCTACAACGTTTAGTTTAGGTGTGAGAGCCAAAATGAACTTTTTAATGCTTTAAATGCGTTTTCAGCCCCTGATTGTACATGTTAGGTGAAAAGGTCAAAATCTTCAAAAATGAGCATAAGCACAGTGTAAATAATGCTGGAATCATCTTCAGTATGCTAGAATACACTAAATACAGTAAAATTTTTGACTCTACAACGTTTAGTTTAGGTATGAGAGCCAAAAAGAACTTTTTATTGCTTTAAATGCGTTTTCAGCCCCTGATTGTACACTTAAGGTGAAAATGTCAAAATCTTAAAATTGAGCATGAGCACAATGAAATTAATGATGGAATCATCTTCGGGATGCTATAATACACTAAATACAGCAACAATTTTGAGTCTACAACGTTTAGTTTAGGTGTGAGAGCCAAAATGAACTTTTTATTGCTTTAAATGCGTTTTGAGCACCTGATTGTACACTTAAGGTGAAAATGTCAAAATCTTAAAATTAAGCATGAGCACAATGAAATTAATGCTGGAATCATCTTCAGGATGCTATAATACACTAAATACAGCAAACATTTTGAGTCTACAACGTTTAGTTTAGGTGTGAGAGCCAAAATGAACTTTTTATTGCTTTAAATGCGTTTTCAGCCCCTGATTGTACACTTAAGGTGAAAATGTCAAAATCTTAAAATTGAGCATGAGCACAATGAAATTAATGCTGGAATCATCTTCGGGATGCTATAATACACTAAATACAGCAAACATTTTGAGTCTACAACGTTTAGTTTAGGTGTGAGAGCCAAAATGAACTTTTTAATGCTTTAAATGCGTTTTCAGCCTGATTGTGCACTTTAGGTGAAAATGTCAAAATCTTAAAAATGAGCATGAGCACAATGAAATTAATGCTGGAATCATCTTCAGGATGCTAGAATACACTAAATACAGCAACATTTTTGAGTCTACAACGTTTAGTTTAGGTGTGAGAGCCAAAATGAACTTTTTATTGCTTTAAACGCGTTTTCAGCCCCTGATTGTACACTTAAGGTGAAAATGTCAAAATCTTCAAAATGAGCATAAGCACAATGAAATTAATGCTGGAATCATCTTCAGGATGCTAGAATACACTAAATACAGCAAACATTTTGAGTCTACAACGTTTAGTTTAGGTGTGAGAGCCAAAATGAACTTTTTATTGCTTGAAATGCGTTTTCAGCCTGATTGTGCACTTTAGGTGAAAATGTCAAAATCTTAAAAATAAGCATGAGCACAATGAAATTAATGCTGGAATCATCTTCAGGATGCTATAATAAACTAAATACAGCAAACATTTTGAGTCTACAACGTTTAGTTTAGGTGTGAGAGCCAAAATGAACTTTTTATTGCTTTAAATGCGTTTTCAGCCCCTGATTGTACACGTTAGGTGAAAAGGTCAAAATCTTCAAAAATGAGCATAAGCACAATGAAATTAATGCTGGAATCATCTTCAGGATGCTAGAATACACTAAATACAGCAAAAATTTTGAGTCTACAACGTTTAGTTTAGGTGTGAGAGCCAAAATGAACTTTTTATTGCTTTAAATGCGTTTTCAGCCCCTGATTGTACACGTTAGGTGAAAAGGTCAAAATCTTCAAAAATGAGCATAAGCACAATGAAATTAATGCTGGAATCATCTTCAGGATGCTAGAATACACTAAATACAGCAACAATTTTGAGACTACAACGTTTAGTTTAGGTGTGAGAGCCAAAATGAACTTTTTATTGCTTTAAATGCGTTTTGAGCACCTGATTGTACACTTAAGGTGAAAATGTCAAAATCTTAAAATTAAGCATGAGCACAATGAAATTAATGCTGGAATCATCTTCAGGATGCTATAATACACTAAATACAGCAAACATTTTGAGTCTACAACGTTTAGTTTAGGTGTGAGAGCCAAAATGAACTTTTTATTGCTTTAAATGCGTTTTCAGCCCCTGATTGTACATGTTAGGTGAAAAGGTCAAAATCTTCAAAAATGAGCATAAGCACAGTGTAAATAATGCTGGAATCATCTTCAGGATGCTAGAATACACTAAATACAGTAAAAATTTTGACTCTACAACGTTTAGTTTAGGTATGAGAGCCAAAAAGAACTTTTTATTGCTTTAAATGCGTTTTCAGCCCCTGATTGTACACTTAAGGTGAAAATGTCAAAATCTTAAAATTGAGCATGAGCACAATGAAATTAATGATGGAATCATCTTCGGGATGCTATAATACACTAAATACAGCAACAATTTTGAGTCTACAACGTTTAGTTTAGGTGTGAGAGCCAAAATGAACTTTTTATTGCTTGAAATGCGTTTTCAGCCTGATTGTGCACTTTAGGTGAAAATGTCAAAATCTTAAAAATAAGCATGAGCACAATGAAATTAATGCTGGAATCATCTTCAGGATGCTATAATAAACTAAATACAGCAAACATTTTGAGTCTACAACGTTTAGTTTAGGTGTGAGAGCCAAAATGAACTTTTTATTGCTTTAAATGCGTTTTCAGCCCCTGATTGTACACGTTAGGTGAAAAGGTCAAAATCTTCAAAAATGAGCATAAGCACAATGAAATTAATGCTGGAATCATCTTCAGGATGCTAGAATACACTAAATACAGCAAAAATTTTGAGTCTACAACGTTTAGTTTAGGTGTGAGAGCCAAAATGAACTTTTTATTGCTTTAAATGCGTTTTCAGCCCCTGATTGTACACGTTAGGTGAAAAGGTCAAAATCTTCAAAAATGAGCATAAGCACAATGAAATTAATGCTGGAATCATCTTCAGGATGCTAGAATACACTAAATACAGCAACAATTTTGAGACTACAACGTTTAGTTTAGGTGTGAGAGCCAAAATGAACTTTTTATTGCTTTAAATGCGTTTTGAGCACCTGATTGTACACTTAAGGTGAAAATGTCAAAATCTTAAAATTAAGCATGAGCACAATGAAATTAATGCTGGAATCATCTTCAGGATGCTATAATACACTAAATACAGCAAACATTTTGAGTCTACAACGTTTAGTTTAGGTGTGAGAGCCAAAATGAACTTTTTATTGCTTTAAATGCGTTTTCAGCCCCTGATTGTACATGTTAGGTGAAAAGGTCAAAATCTTCAAAAATGAGCATAAGCACAGTGTAAATAATGCTGGAATCATCTTCAGGATGCTAGAATACACTAAATACAGTAAAAATTTTGACTCTACAACGTTTAGTTTAGGTATGAGAGCCAAAAAGAACTTTTTATTGCTTTAAATGCGTTTTCAGCCCCTGATTGTACACTTAAGGTGAAAATGTCAAAATCTTAAAATTGAGCATGAGCACAATGAAATTAATGATGGAATCATCTTCGGGATGCTATAATACACTAAATACAGCAACAATTTTGAGTCTACAACGTTTAGTTTAGGTGTGAGAGCCAAAATGAACTTTTTATTGCTTTAAATGCGTTTTGAGCACCTGATTGTACACTTAAGGTGAAAATGTCAAAATCTTAAAATTAAGCATGAGCACAATGAAATTAATGCTGGAATCATCTTCAGGATGCTATAATACACTAAATACAGCAAACATTTTGAGTCTACAACGTTTAGTTTAGGTGTGAGAGCCAAAATGAACTTTTTATTGCTTTAAATGCGTTTTCAGCCCCTGATTGTACACTTAAGGTGAAAAGGTCAAAATCTTAAAATTGAGAATAAGCACAATGAAATTAATGCTGAAATTATCTTCAGGATGCTAGAATACACTAAATACAACAAAAATTTTGAGTCTACAACGTTTAGTTTAGGTGTGAGAGCCAAAATGAACTTTTTATTGCTTTAAATGCGTTTTCAGCCCCTGATTGTACACTTAAGGTGAAAATGTCAAATTCTTCAAAATGAGCATAAGCACAATGAAATTAATGCTGGAATCATCTTCAGGATGCTAGAATACACTAAATACAGCAACATTTTTGAGTCTACAACGTTTAGTTTAGGTGTGAGAGCCAAAATGAACTTTTTATTGCTTTAAACGCGTTTTCAGCCCCTGATTGTACACTTAAGGTGAAAATGTCAAAATCTTCAAAATGAGCATAAGCACAATGAAATTAATGCTGGAATCATCTTCAGGATGCTAGAATACACTAAATACAGCAAAAATTTTGAGTCTACAACGTTTAGTTTAGGTGTGAGAGCCAAAATGAACTTTTTATTGCTTGAAATGCGTTTTCAGCCTGATTATGCACTTTAGGTGAAAATGTAAAAATCTTAAAAATGAGCATGAGCACAATGAAATTAATGCTGGAATCATCTTCAGGATGCTATAATACACTAAATACAGCAAACATTTTGAGTCTACAACGTTTAGTTTAGGTGTGAGAGCCAAAATGAACTTTTTATTGCTTTAAATGCGTTTTCAGCCCCTGATTGTACACGTTAGGTGAAAAGGTCAAAATCTTCAAAAATGAGCATAAGCACAATGAAATTAATGCTGGAATCATCTTCAGGATGCTATAATACACTAAATACAGCAAACATTTTGAGTCTACAACGTTTAGTTTAGGTGTGAGAGCCAAAATGAACTTTTTATTGCTTTAAATGCGTTTTCAGCCCCTGATTGTACACTTAAGGTGAAAATGTCAAAATCTTAAAATTGAGAATAAGCACAATGAAATTAATGCTGAAATTATCTTCAGGATGCTAGAATACACTAAATACAACAAAAATTTTGAGTCTACAACGTTTAGTTTAGGTGTGAGAGCCAAAATGAACTTTTTATTGCTTTAAATGCGTTTTCAGCCCCTGATTGTACACTTAAGGTGAAAATGTCAAATTCTTCAAAATGAGCATAAGCACAATGAAATTAATGCTGGAATCATCTTCAGGATGCTAGAATACACTAAATACAGCAACAATTTTGAGTCTGCAACGTTTAGTTTAGGTGTGAGAGCCAAAATGAACTTTTTATTGCTTTAAACGCATTTTCAGCCCCGGATTGTACACTGAAGGTGAAAATGTCAAAATTCTCAAAATGAGCATAAGCACAATGAAATTAATGCTGGAATCATCTTCAGGATACTAGAATACACTAAATACAGCAAACATTTTGAGTCTACAACGTTTAGTTTAGGCGTGAGAGCCAAAATGAACTTTTTATTGATTTAAATGCGTTTTCAGCCCCTGATTGTACACTTAAGGTGAAAATGTCAAAATCTTAAAATTGAGAATAGGCACAATGAAATTAATGCTGAAATTATCTTCAGGATGCTAGAATACACTAAATACAGCAAAAATTTTGAGTCTACAACGTTTAGTTTAGGTGTGATAGCCAAACTGATCTTTTTATTGCTTTAAATGTGTTTTCAGCCTGATTGTGCACTTAAGATGAAAATGTCAAAATCTTAAAAATGAGCATGAGCACAATGAAATTAATGCTGGAATCATCTTCAGGATGCTAGAATACACTAAATACAGCAACATTTTTGAGTCTACAACGTTTAGTTTAGGTGTGAGAGCCAAAATTAACTTTTTATTGCTTTAAATGCGTTTTCAGCCTGATTGTGCACTTTAGGTGAAAATGTCAAAATCTTCAATATGAGCATAAGCACAATGAATTTAATGCTGGAATCATCTTCAGGATGCTAGAATACACTAAATACAAAAAAAATTTTGAGTCTACAACGTTTAGTTTAGGTGTGAGAGCCAAAATGAACTTTTTATTGCTTTAAATGCGTTTTCAGCCCCTGATTGTACACGTTAGGTGAAAAGGTCAAAATCTTCAAAAATGAGCATAAGCACAATGAAATTAATGCTGGAATCATCTTCAGGATGCTAGAATACACTAAATACATCAACAATTTTGAGTCTACAACGTTTAGTTTAGGTGTGAGAGCCAAAATGAACTTTTTATTGCTTTAAATGCGTTTTGAGCACCTGATTGTACACTTAAGGTGAAAATGTCAAAATCTTAAAATTAAGCATGAGCACAATGAAATTAATGCTGGAATCATCTTCAGGATGCTATAATACACTAAATACAGCAAACATTTTGAGTCTACAACGTTTAGTTTAGGTGTGAGAGCCAAAATGAACTTTTTAATGCTTTAAATGCGTTTTCAGCCCCTGATTGTACATGTTAGGTGAAAAGGTCAAAATCTTCAAAAATGAGCATAAGCACAGTGTAAATAATGCTGGAATCATCTTCAGTATGCTAGAATACACTAAATACAGTAAAAATTTTGACTCTACAACGTTTAGTTTAGGTATGAGAGCCAAAAAGAACTTTTTATTGCTTTAAATGCGTTTTCAGCCCCTGATTGTACACTTAAGGTGAAAATGTCAAAATCTTAAAATTGAGCATGAGCACAATGAAATTAATGATGGAATCATCTTCGGGATGCTATAATACACTAAATACAGCAACAATTTTGAGTCTACAACGTTTAGTTTAGGTGTGAGAGCCAAAATGAACTTTTTATTGCTTTAAATGCGTTTTGAGCACCTGATTGTACACTTAAGGTGAAAATGTCAAAATCTTAAAATTAAGCATGAGCACAATGAAATTAATGCTGGAATCATCTTCAGGATGCTATAATACACTAAATACAGCAAACATTTTGAGTCTACAACGTTTAGTTTAGGTGTGAGAGCCAAAATGAACTTTTTATTGCTTTAAATGCGTTTTCAGCCCCTGATTGTACACTTAAGGTGAAAATGTCAAAATCTTAAAATTGAGCATGAGCACAATGAAATTAATGCTGGAATCATCTTCGGGATGCTATAATACACTAAATACAGCAAACATTTTGAGTCTACAACGTTTAGTTTAGGTGTGAGAGCCAAAATGAACTTTTTAATGCTTTAAATGCGTTTTCAGCCTGATTGTGCACTTTAGGTGAAAATGTCAAAATCTTAAAAATGAGCATGAGCACAATGAAATTAATGCTGGAATCATCTTCAGGATGCTAGAATACACTAAATACAGCAACATTTTTGAGTCTACAACGTTTAGTTTAGGTGTGAGAGCCAAAATGAACTTTTTATTGCTTTAAACGCGTTTTCAGCCCCTGATTGTACACTTAAGGTGAAAATGTCAAAATCTTCAAAATGAGCATAAGCACAATGAAATTAATGCTGGAATCATCTTCAGGATGCTAGAATACACTAAATACAGCAAACATTTTGAGTCTACAACGTTTAGTTTAGGTGTGAGAGCCAAAATGAACTTTTTATTGCTTGAAATGCGTTTTCAGCCTGATTGTGCACTTTAGGTGAAAATGTCAAAATCTTAAAAATAAGCATGAGCACAATGAAATTAATGCTGGAATCATCTTCAGGATGCTATAATAAACTAAATACAGCAAACATTTTGAGTCTACAACGTTTAGTTTAGGTGTGAGAGCCAAAATGAACTTTTTATTGCTTTAAATGCGTTTTCAGCCCCTGATTGTACACGTTAGGTGAAAAGGTCAAAATCTTCAAAAATGAGCATAAGCACAATGAAATTAATGCTGGAATCATCTTCAGGATGCTAGAATACACTAAATACAGCAAAAATTTTGAGTCTACAACGTTTAGTTTAGGTGTGAGAGCCAAAATGAACTTTTTATTGCTTTAAATGCGTTTTCAGCCCCTGATTGTACACGTTAGGTGAAAAGGTCAAAATCTTCAAAAATGAGCATAAGCACAATGAAATTAATGCTGGAATCATCTTCAGGATGCTAGAATACACTAAATACAGCAACAATTTTGAGACTACAACGTTTAGTTTAGGTGTGAGAGCCAAAATGAACTTTTTATTGCTTTAAATGCGTTTTGAGCACCTGATTGTACACTTAAGGTGAAAATGTCAAAATCTTAAAATTAAGCATGAGCACAATGAAATTAATGCTGGAATCATCTTCAGGATGCTATAATACACTAAATACAGCAAACATTTTGAGTCTACAACGTTTAGTTTAGGTGTGAGAGCCAAAATGAACTTTTTATTGCTTTAAATGCGTTTTCAGCCCCTGATTGTACATGTTAGGTGAAAAGGTCAAAATCTTCAAAAATGAGCATAAGCACAGTGTAAATAATGCTGGAATCATCTTCAGGATGCTAGAATACACTAAATACAGTAAAAATTTTGACTCTACAACGTTTAGTTTAGGTATGAGAGCCAAAAAGAACTTTTTATTGCTTTAAATGCGTTTTCAGCCCCTGATTGTACACTTAAGGTGAAAATGTCAAAATCTTAAAATTGAGCATGAGCACAATGAAATTAATGATGGAATCATCTTCGGGATGCTATAATACACTAAATACAGCAACAATTTTGAGTCTACAACGTTTAGTTTAGGTGTGAGAGCCAAAATGAACTTTTTATTGCTTGAAATGCGTTTTCAGCCTGATTGTGCACTTTAGGTGAAAATGTCAAAATCTTAAAAATAAGCATGAGCACAATGAAATTAATGCTGGAATCATCTTCAGGATGCTATAATAAACTAAATACAGCAAACATTTTGAGTCTACAACGTTTAGTTTAGGTGTGAGAGCCAAAATGAACTTTTTATTGCTTTAAATGCGTTTTCAGCCCCTGATTGTACACGTTAGGTGAAAAGGTCAAAATCTTCAAAAATGAGCATAAGCACAATGAAATTAATGCTGGAATCATCTTCAGGATGCTAGAATACACTAAATACAGCAAAAATTTTGAGTCTACAACGTTTAGTTTAGGTGTGAGAGCCAAAATGAACTTTTTATTGCTTTAAATGCGTTTTCAGCCCCTGATTGTACACGTTAGGTGAAAAGGTCAAAATCTTCAAAAATGAGCATAAGCACAATGAAATTAATGCTGGAATCATCTTCAGGATGCTAGAATACACTAAATACAGCAACAATTTTGAGACTACAACGTTTAGTTTAGGTGTGAGAGCCAAAATGAACTTTTTATTGCTTTAAATGCGTTTTGAGCACCTGATTGTACACTTAAGGTGAAAATGTCAAAATCTTAAAATTAAGCATGAGCACAATGAAATTAATGCTGGAATCATCTTCAGGATGCTATAATACACTAAATACAGCAAACATTTTGAGTCTACAACGTTTAGTTTAGGTGTGAGAGCCAAAATGAACTTTTTATTGCTTTAAATGCGTTTTCAGCCCCTGATTGTACATGTTAGGTGAAAAGGTCAAAATCTTCAAAAATGAGCATAAGCACAGTGTAAATAATGCTGGAATCATCTTCAGGATGCTAGAATACACTAAATACAGTAAAAATTTTGACTCTACAACGTTTAGTTTAGGTATGAGAGCCAAAAAGAACTTTTTATTGCTTTAAATGCGTTTTCAGCCCCTGATTGTACACTTAAGGTGAAAATGTCAAAATCTTAAAATTGAGCATGAGCACAATGAAATTAATGATGGAATCATCTTCGGGATGCTATAATACACTAAATACAGCAACAATTTTGAGTCTACAACGTTTAGTTTAGGTGTGAGAGCCAAAATGAACTTTTTATTGCTTTAAATGCGTTTTGAGCACCTGATTGTACACTTAAGGTGAAAATGTCAAAATCTTAAAATTAAGCATGAGCACAATGAAATTAATGCTGGAATCATCTTCAGGATGCTATAATACACTAAATACAGCAAACATTTTGAGTCTACAACGTTTAGTTTAGGTGTGAGAGCCAAAATGAACTTTTTATTGCTTTAAATGCGTTTTCAGCCCCTGATTGTACACGTTAGGTGAAAAGGTCAAAATCTTCAAAAATGAGCATAAGCACAATGAAATTAATGCTGGAATCATCTTCAGGTTGCTATAATACACTAAATACAGCAAACATTTTGAGTCTACAACGTTTAGTTTAGGTGTGAGAGCCAAAATGAACTTTTTATTGCTTTAAATGCGTTTTCATTCCCTGATTGTACACTTAAGGTGAAAATGTCAAAATCTTAAAATTGAGAATAAGCACAATGAAATTAATGCTGAAATTATCTTCAGGATGCTAGAATACACTAAATACAACAAAAATTTTGAGTCTACAACGTTTAGTTTAGGTGTGAGAACCAAAATGAACTTTTTATTGCTTTAAATGCGTTTTCAGCCCCTGATTGTACACTTAAGGTGAAAATGTCAAATTCTTCAAAATGAGCATAAGCACAATGAAATTAATGCTGGAATCATCTTCAGGATGCTAGAATACACTAAATACAGCAAAAATTTTGAGTCTGCAACGTTTAGTTTAGGTGTGAGAGCCAAAATGAACTTTTTATTGCTTTAAACGCATTTTCAGCCCCGGATTGTACACTTAAGGTGAAAATGTCAAAATTCTCAAAATGAGCATAAGCACAATGAAATTAATGCTGGAATCATCTTCAGGATACTAGAATACACTAAATACAGCAAACATTTTGAGTCTACAACGTTTAGTTTAGGCGTGAGAGCCAAAATGAACTTTTTATTGATTTAAATGCGTTTTCAGCCCCTGATTGTACACTTAAGGTGAAAATGTCAAAATCTTAAAAATGAGCATGAGCACAATGAAATTAATGCTGGAATCATCTTCAGGATTCTAGAATACACTAAATACAGCAACATTTTTGAGTCTACAACGTTTAGTTTAGGTGTGAGAGCCAAAATTAACTTTTTATTGCTTTAAATGCGTTTTCAGCCTGATTGTGCACTTTAGGTGAAAATGTCAAAATCTTCAATATGAGCATAAGCACAATGAATTTAATGCTGGAATCATCTTCAGGATGCTAGAATACACTAAATACAGCAAAAATTTTGAGTCTACAACGTTTAGTTTAGGTGTGAGAGCCAAAATGAACTTTTTATTGCTTTAAATGCGTTTTCAGCCCCTGATTGTAGACGTTAGGTGAAAAGGTCAAAATCTTCAAAAATGAGCATAAGCACAATGAAATTAATGCTGGAATCATCTTCAGGATGCTAGAATACACTAAATACAGCAACAATTTTGAGTCTACAACGTTTAGTTTAGGTGTGAGAGCCAAAATGAACTTTTTATTGCTTTAAATGCGTTTTGAGCACCTGATTGTACACTTAAGGTGAAAATGTCAAAATCTTAAAATTAAGCATGAGCACAATGAAATTAATGCTGGAATCATCTTCAGGATGCTATAATACACTAAATACAGCAAACATTTTGAGTCTACAACGTTTAGTTTAGGTGTGAGAGCCAAAATGAACTTTTTATTGCTTTAAATGCGTTTTCAGCCCCTGATTGTACACTTAAGGTGAAAATGTCAAAATCTTAAAATTGAGAATAAGCACAATGAAATTAATGCTGAAATTATCTTCAGGATGCTAGAATACACTAAATACAACAAAAATTTTGAGTCTACAACGTTTAGTTTAGGTGTGAGAGCCAAAATGAACTTTTTATTGCTTTAAATGCGTTTTCAGCCCCTGATTGTACACTAAAGGTGAAAATGTCAAATTCTTCAAAATGAGCATAAGCACAATGAAATTAATGCTGGAATCATCTTCAGGATGCTAGAATACACTAAATACAGCAAAAATTTTGAGTCTGCAACGTTTAGTTTAGGTGTGAGAGCCAAAATGAACTTTTTATTGCTTTAAACGCATTTTCAGCCCCGGATTGTACACTTAAGGTGAAAATGTCAAAATTCTCAAAATGAGCATAAGCACAATGAAATTAATGCTGGAATCATCTTCAGGATACTAGAATACACTAAATACAGCAAACATTTTGAGTCTACAACGTTTAGTTTAGGCGTGAGAGCCAAAATGAACTTTTTATTGATTTAAATGCGTTTTCAGCCCCTGATTGTACACTTAAGGTGAAAATGTCAAAATCTTAAAATTGAGAATAGGCACAATGAAATTAATGCTGAAATTATCTTCAGGATGCTAGAATACACTAAATACAGCAAAAATTTTGAGTCTACAACGTTTAGTTTAGGTGTGAGAGCCAAACTGATCTTTTTATTGCTTTAAATGTGTTTTCAGCCTGATTGTGCACTTAAGGTGAAAATGTCAAAATCTTAAAAATGAGCATGAGCACAATGAAATTAATGCTGGAATCATCTTCAGGATGCTAGAATACACTAAATACAGCAACATTTTTGAGTCTACAACGTTTAGTTTAGGTGTGAGAGCCAAAATTAACTTTTTATTGCTTTAAATGCGTTTTCAGCCTGATTGTGCACTTTAGGTGAAAATGTCAAAATCTTCAATATGAGCATAAGCACAATGAATTTAATGCTGGAATCATCTTCAGGATGCTAGAATACACTAAATACAGCAAAAATTTTGAGTCTACAACGTTTAGTTTAGGTGTGAGAGCCAAAATGAACTTTTTATTGCTTTAAATGCGTTTTCAGCCCCTGATTGTACACGTTAGGTGAAAAGGTCAAAATCTTCAAAAATGAGCATAAGCACAATGAAATTAATGCTGGAATCATCTTCAGGATGCTAGAATACACTAAATACAGCAACAATTTTGAGTCTACAACGTTTAGTTTAGGTGTGAGAGCCAAAATGAACTTTTTATTGCTTTAAATGCGTTTTGAGCACCTGATTGTACACTTAAGGTGAAAATGTCAAAATCTTAAAATTAAGCATGAGCACAATGAAATTAATGCTGGAATCATCTTCAGGATGCTATAATACACTAAATACAGCAAACATTTTGAGTCTACAACGTTTAGTTTAGGTGTGAGAGCCAAAATGAACTTTTTATTGCTTTAAATGCGTTTTCAGCCCCTGATTGTACATGTTAGGTGAAAAGGTCAAAATCTTCAAAAATGAGCATAAGCACAGTGTAAATAATGCTGGAATCATCTTCAGGATGCTAGAATACACTAAATACAGTAAAAATTTTGACTCTACAACGTTTAGTTTAGGTATGAGAGCCAAAAAGAACTTTTTATTGCTTTAAATGCGTTTTCAGCCCCTGATTGTACACTTAAGGTGAAAATGTCAAAATCTTAAAATTGAGCATGAGCACAATGAAATTAATGATGGAATCATCTTCGGGATGCTATAATACACTAAATACAGCAACAATTTTGAGTCTACAACGTTTAGTTTAGGTGTGAGAGCCAAAATGAACTTTTTATTGCTTTAAATGCGTTTTGAGCACCTGATTGTACACTTAAGGTGAAAATGTCAAAATCTTAAAATTAAGCATGAGCACAATGAAATTAATGCTGGAATCATCTTCAGGATGCTATAATACACTAAATACAGCAAACATTTTGAGTCTACAACGTTTAGTTTAGGTGTGAGAGCCAAAATGAACTTTTTATTGCTTTAAATGCGTTTTCAGCCCCTGATTGTACACTTAAGGTGAAAATGTCAAAATCTTAAAATTGAGCATGAGCACAATGAAATTAATGCTGGAATCATCTTCGGGATGCTATAATACACTAAATACAGCAAACATTTTGAGTCTACAACGTTTAGTTTAGGTGTGAGAGCCAAAATGAACTTTTTAATGCTTTAAATGCGTTTTCAGCCTGATTGTGCACTTTAGGTGAAAATGTCAAAATCTTAAAAATGAGCATGAGCACAATGAAATTAATGCTGGAATCATCTTCAGGATGCTAGAATACACTAAATACAGCAACATTTTTGAGTCTACAACGTTTAGTTTAGGTGTGAGAGCCAAAATGAACTTTTTATTGCTTTAAACGCGTTTTCAGCCCCTGATTGTACACTTAAGGTGAAAATGTCAAAATCTTCAAAATGAGCATAAGCACAATGAAATTAATGCTGGAATCATCTTCAGGATGCTAGAATACACTAAATACAGCAAACATTTTGAGTCTACAACGTTTAGTTTAGGTGTGAGAGCCAAAATGAACTTTTTATTGCTTGAAATGCGTTTTCAGCCTGATTGTGCACTTTAGGTGAAAATGTCAAAATCTTAAAAATGAGCATGAGCACAATGAAATTAATGCTGGAATCATCTTCAGGATGCTATAATAAACTAAATACAGCAAACATTTTGAGTCTACAACGTTTAGTTTAGGTGTGAGAGCCAAAATGAACTTTTTATTGCTTTAAATGCGTTTTCAGCCCCTGATTGTACACGTTAGGTGAAAAGGTCAAAATCTTCAAAAATGAGCATAAGCACAATGAAATTAATGCTGGAATCATCTTCAGGATGCTAGAATACACTAAATACAGCAAAAATTTTGAGTCTACAACGTTTAGTTTAGGTGTGAGAGCCAAAATGAACTTTTTATTGCTTTAAATGCGTTTTCAGCCCCTGATTGTACACGTTAGGTGAAAAGGTCAAAATCTTCAAAAATGAGCATAAGCACAATGAAATTAATGCTGGAATCATCTTCAGGATGCTAGAATACACTAAATACAGCAACAATTTTGAGTCTACAACGTTTAGTTTAGGTGTGAGAGCCAAAATGAACTTTTTATTGCTTTAAATGCGTTTTGAGCACCTGATTGTACACTTAAGGTGAAAATGTCAAAATCTTAAAATTAAGCATGAGCACAATGAAATTAATGCTGGAATCATCTTCAGGATGCTATAATACACTAAATACAGCAAACATTTTGAGTCTACAACGTTTAGTTTAGGTGTGAGAGCCAAAATGAACTTTTTATTGCTTTAAATGCGTTTTCAGCCCCTGATTGTACATGTTAGGTGAAAAGGTCAAAATCTTCAAAAATGAGCATAAGCACAGTGTAAATAATGCTGGAATCATCTTCAGGATGCTAGAATACACTAAATACAGTAAAAATTTTGACTCTACAACGTTTAGTTTAGGTATGAGAGCCAAAAAGAACTTTTTATTGCTTTAAATGCGTTTTCAGCCCCTGATTGTACACTTAAGGTGAAAATGTCAAAATCTTAAAAATGAGCATGAGCACAATGAAATTAATGCTGGAATCATCTTCAGGATGCTAGAATACACTAAATACAGCAACATTTTTGAGTCTACAACGTTTAGTTTAGGTGTGAGAGCCAAAATGAACTTTTTATTGCTTTAAACGCGTTTTCAGCCCCTGATTGTACACTTAAGGTGAAAATGTCAAAATCTTCAAAATGAGCATAAGCACAATGAAATTAATGCTGGAATCATCTTCAGGATGCTAGAATACACTAAATACAGCAAAAATTTTGAGTCTACAACGTTTAGTTTAGGTGTGAGAGCCAAAATGAACTTTTTATTGCTTGAAATGCGTTTTCAGCCTGATTGTGCACTTTAGGTGAAAATGTCAAAATCTTAAAAATAAGCATGAGCACAATGAAATTAATGCTGGAATCATCTTCAGGATGCTATAATACACTAAATACAGCAAACATTTTGAGTCTACAACGTTTAGTTTAGGTGTGAGAGCCAAAATGAACTTTTTATTGCTTTAAATGCGTTTTCAGCCCCTGATTGTACACGTTAGGTGAAAAGGTCAAAATCTTCAAAAATGAGCATAGGCACAATTAAATTAATGCTGGAATCATCTTCAGGATGCTAGAATACACTAAATACAGTAAAAATTTTGACTCTACAACGTTTAGTTTAGGTATGAGAGCCAAAAAGAACTTTTTATTGCTTTAAATGCGTTTTCAGCCCCTGATTGTACACTTAAGGTGAAAATGTCAAAATCTTAAAATTGAGCATGAGCACAATGAAATTAATGCTGGAATCATCTTCAGGATGCTATAATACACTAAATACAGCAAACATTTTGAGTCTACAACGTTTAGTTTAGGTGTGAGAGCCAAAAATAACTTTTTATTGCTTTAAATGCGTTTTCAGCCCCTGATTGTACACTTAAGGTGAAAATGTCAAAATCTTAAAATTGAGAATAAGCACAATGAAATTAATGCTGAAATTATCTTCAGGATGCTAGAATACACTAAATACAACAAAAATTTTGAGTCTACAACGTTTAGTTTAGGTGTGAGAGCCAAAATGAACTTTTTATTGCTTTAAATGCGTTTTCAGCCCCTGATTGTACACTTAAGGTGAAAATGTCAAATTCTTCAAAATGAGCATAAGCACAATGAAATTAATGCTGGAATCATCTTCAGGATGCTAGAATACACTATATACAGCAAACATTTTGAGTCTGCAACGTTTAGTTTAGGTGTGAGAGCCAAAATGAACTTTTTATTGCTTTAAATGCGTTTTCAGCCCCTGATTGTACACGTTAGGTGAAAAGGTCAAAATCTTCAAAAATGAGCATAAGCACAATGAAATTAATGCTGGAATCATCTTCAGGATGCTAGAATACACTAAATACAGCAACAATTTTGAGTCTACAACGTTTAGTTTAGGTGTGAGAGCCAAAATGAACTTTTTATTGCTTTAAATGCGTTTTGAGCACCTGATTGTACACTTAAGGTGAAAATGTCAAAATCTTAAAATTAAGCATGAGCACAATGAAATTAATGTTGGAATCATCTTCAGGATGCTATAATACACTAAATACAGCAAACATTTTGAGTCTACAACGTTTAGTTTAGGTGTGAGAGCCAAAATGAACTTTTTATTGCTTTAAATGCGTTTTCATCCCCTGATTGTACATGTTAGGTGAAAAGGTCAAAATCTTCAAAAATGAGCATAAGCACAGTGTAAATAATGCTGGAATCATCTTCAGGATGCTAGAATACACTAAATACAGTAAAAATTTTGACTCTACAACGTTTAGTTTAGGTATGAGAGCCAAAAAGAACTTTTTATTGCTTTAAATGCGTTTTCAGCCCCTGATTGTACACTTAAGGTGAAAATGTCAAAATCTTAAAATTGAGCATGAGCACAATGAAATTAATGAGGGAATCATCTTCGGGATGCTATAATACACTAAATACAGCAACAATTTTGAGTCTACAACGTTTAGTTTAGGTGTGAGAGCCAAAATGAACTTTTTATTGCTTTAAATGCGTTTTGAGCACCTGATTGTACACTTAAGGTGAAAATGTCAAAATCTTAAAATTAAGCATGAGCACAATGAAATTAATGCTGGAATCATCTTCAGGATGCTATAATACACAAAATACAGCAAACATTTTGAGTCTACAACGTTTAGTTTAGGTGTGAGAGCCAAAATGAACTTTTTATTGCTTTAAATGCGTTTTCAGCCCCTAATTGTACACTTAAGGTGAAAATGTCAAAATCTTAAAATTGAGCATGAGCACAATGAAATTAATGCTGGAATCATCTTCGGGATGCTATAATACAATAAATACAGCAAACATTTTGAGTCTACAACGTTTAGTTTAGGTGTGAGAGCCAAAATGAACTTTTTAATGCTTTAAATGCGTTTTCAGCCTGATTGTGCACTTTAGGTGAAAATGTCAAAATCTTAAAAATGAGCATGAGCACAATGAAATTAATGCTGGAATCATCTTCAGGATGCTAGAATACACTAAATACAGCAACATTTTTGAGTCTACAACGTTTAGTTTAGGTGTGAGAGCCAAAATGAACTTTTTATTGCTTTAAACGCGTTTTCAGCCCCTGATTGTACACTTAAGGTGAAAATGTCAAAATCTTCAAAATGAGCATAAGCACAATGAAATTAATGCTGGAATCATCTTCAGGATGCTAGAATACACTAAATACAGCAAAAATTTTGAGTCTACAACGTTTAGTTTAGGTGTGAGAGCCAAAATGAACTTTTTATTGCTTGAAATGCGTTTTCAGCCTGATTGTGCACTTTAGGTGAAAATGTCAAAATCTTAAAAATGAGCATGAGCACAATGAAATTAATGCTGGAATCATCTTCAGGATGCTATAATACACTAAATACAGCAAACATTTTGAGTCTACAACGTTTAGTTTAGGTGTGAGAGCCAAAATGAACTTTTTATTGCTTTAAATGCGTTTTCAGCCCCTGATTGTACACGTTAGGTGAAAAGGTCAAAATCTTCAAAAATGAGCATAAGCACAATGAAATTAATGCTGGAATCATCTTCAGGATGCTAGAATACACTAAATACAGTAAAAATTTTGACTCTACAACGTTTAGTTTAGGTATGAGAGCCAAAAAGAACTTTTTATTGCTTTAAATGCGTTTTCAGCCCCTGATTGTACACTTAAGGTGAAAATGTCAAAATCTTAAAATTGAGCATGAGCACAATGAAATTAATGCTGGAATCATCTTCAGGATGCTATAATACACTAAATACAGCAAACATTTTGAGTCTACAACGTTTAGTTTAGGTGTGAGAGCCAAAATGAACTTTTTATTGCTTTAAATGCGTTTTCAGCCCCTGATTGTACACTTAAGGTGAAAATGTCAAAATCTTAAAATTGAGAATAAGCACAATGAAATTAATGCTGAAATTATCTTCAGGATGCTAGAATACACTAAATACAACAAAAATTTTGAGTCTACAACGTTTAGTTTAGGTGTGAGAGCCAAAATGAACTTTTTATTGCTTTAAATGCGTTTTCAGCCCCTGATTGTACACTTAAGGTGAAAATGTCAAATTCTTCAAAATGAGCATAAGCACAATGAAATTAATGCTGGAATCATCTTCAGGATGCTAGAATACACTAAATACAGCAAAAATTTTGAGTCTGCAACGTTTAGTTTAGGTGTGAGAGCCAAAATGAACTTTTTATTGCTTTAAATGCGTTTTGAGCACCTGATTGTACACTTAAGGTGAAAATGTCAAAATCTTAAAATTGAGCATGAGCACAATGAAATTAATGCTGGAATCATCTTCAGGATGCTATAATACACTAAATACAGCAAACATTTTGAGTCTACAACGTTTAGTTTAGGCGTGAGAGCCAAAATGAACTTTTTATTGATTTAAATGCGTTTTCAGCCCCTGATTGTACACTTAAGGTGAAAATGTCAAAATCTTAAAATTGAGAATAGGCACAATGAAATTAATGCTGAAATTATCTTCAGGATGCTAGAATACACTAAATACAGCAAAAATTTTGAGTCTACAACGTTTAGTTTAGGTGTGAGAGCCAAACTGATCTTTTTATTGCTTTAAATGTGTTTTCAGCCTGATTGTGCACTTAAGGTGAAAATGTCAAAATCTTAAAAATGAGCATGAGCACAATGAAATTAATGCTGGAATCATCTTCAGGATGCTAGAATACACTAAATACAGCAACATTTTTTAGTCTACAACGTTTAGTTTAGGTGTGAGAGCCAAAATTAACTTTTTATTGCTTTAAATGAGTTTTCAGCCTGATTGTGCACTTTAGGTGAAAATGTCAAAATCTTCAATATGAGCATAAGCACAATGAATTTAATGCTGGAATCATCTTCAGGATGCTAGAATACACTAAATACAGCAAACATTTTGAGTCTACAACGTTTAGTTTAGGTGTGAGAGCCAAAATGAACTTTTTATTGCTTTAAATGCGTTTTCAGCCCCTGATTGTACACGTTAGGTGAAAAGGTCAAAATCTTCAAAAATGAGCATAAGCACAATGAAATTAATGCTGGAATCATCTTCAGGATGCTAGAATACACTAAATACAGCAACAATTTTGAGTCTACAACGTTTAGTTTAGGTGTGAGAGCCAAAATGAACTTTTTATTGCTTTAAATGCGTTTTCAGCCCCTGATTGTACACTTAAGGTGAAAATGTCAAAATCTTAAAATTGAGCATGAGCACAATGAAATTAATGATGGAATCATCTTCGGGATGCTATAATACACTAAATACAGCAACAATTTTGAGTCTACAACGTTTAGTTTAGGTGTGAGAGCCAAAATGAACTTTTTATTGCTTTAAATGCGTTTTGAGCACCTGATTGTACACTTAAGGTGAAAATGTCAAAATCTTAAAATTAAGCATGAGCACAATGAAATTAATGCTGGAATCATCTTCAGGATGCTATAATACACTAAATACAGCAAACATTTTGAGTCTACAACGTTTAGTTTAGGTGTGAGAGCCAAAATGAACTTTTTATTGCTTTAAATGCGTTTTCAGCCCCTGATTGTACACTTAAGGTGAAAATGTCAAAATCTTAAAATTGAGCATGAGCACAATGAAATTAATGCTGGAATCATCTTCGGGATGCTATAATACACTAAATACAGCAAACATTTTGAGTCTACAACGTTTAGTTTAGGTGTGAGAGCCAAAATGAACTTTTTAATGCTTTAAATGCGTTTTCAGCCTGATTGTGCACTTTAGGTGAAAATGTCAAAATCTTAAAAATGAGCATGAGCACAATGAAATTAATGCTGGAATCATCTTCAGGATGCTAGAATACACTAAATACAGCAAAAATTTTGAGTCTACAACGTTTAGTTTAGGTGTTAGAGCCAAAATGAACTTTTTATTGCTTGAAATGCGTTTTCAGCCTGATTGTGCACTTTAGGTGAAAATGTCAAAATCTTAAAAATGAGCATGAGCACAATGAAATTAATGCTGGAATCATCTTCAGGATGCTATAATACACTAAATACAGCAAACATTTTGAGTCTACAACGTTTAGTTTAGGTGTGAGAGCCAAAATGAACTTTTTATTGCTTTAAATGCGTTTTCAGCCCCTGATTGTACACGTTAGGTGAAAAGGTCAAAATCTTCAAAAATGAGCATAAGCACAATGAAATTAATGCTGGAATCATCTTCAGGATGCTATAATACACTAAATACAGCAAACATTTTGAGTCTACAACGTTTAGTTTAGGTGTGAGAGCCAAAATGAACTTTTTATTGCTTTAAATGCGTTTTCAGCCCCTGATTGTACACTTAAGGTGAAAATGTCAAAATCTTAAAATTGAGAATAAGCACAATGAAATTAATGCTGAAATTATCTTCAGGATGCTAGAATACACTAAATACAACAAAAATTTTGAGTCTACAACGTTTAGTTTAGGTGTGAGAGCCAAAATGAACTTTTTATTGCTTTAAATGCGTTTTCAGCCCCTGATTGTACACTTAAGGTGAAAATGTCAAATTCTTCAAAATGAGCATAAGCACAATGAAATTAATGCTGGAATCATCTTCAGGATGCTAGAATACACTAAATACAGCAAAAATTTTGAGTCTGCAACGTTTAGTTTAGGTGTGAGAGCCAAAATGAACTTTTTATTGCTTTAAACGCATTTTCAGCCCCGGATTGTACACTTAAGGTGAAAATGTCAAAATTCTCAAAATGAGCATAAGCACAATGAAATTAATGCTGGAATCATCTTCAGGATACTAGAATACACTAAATACAGCAAACATTTTGAGTCTACAACGTTTAGTTTAGGCGTGAGAGCCAAAATGAATTTTTTATTGATTTAAATGCGTTTTCAGCCCCTGATTGTACACTTAAGGTGAAAATGTCAAAATCTTAAAATTGAGAATAGGCACAATGAAATTAATGCTGAAATTATCTTCAGGATGCTAGAATACACTAAATACAGCAAAAATTTTGAGCCTACAACGTTTAGTTTAGGTGTGAGAGCCAAACTGATCTTTTTATTGCTTTAAATGTGTTTTCAGCCTGATTGTGCACTTAAGGTGAAAATGTCAAAATCTTAAAAATGAGCATGAGCACAATGAAATTAATGCTGGAATCATCTTCAGGATGCTAGAATACACTAAATACAGCAACATTTTTGAGTCTACAACGTTTAGTTTAGGTGTGAGAGCCAAAATTAACTTTTTATTGCTTTAAATGCGTTTTCAGCCTGATTGTGCACTTTAGGTGAAAATGTCAAAATCTTCAATATGAGCATAAGCACAATGAATTTAATGCTGGAATCATCTTCAGGATGCTAGAATACACTAAATACAGCAAAAATTTTGAGTCTACAACGTTTAGTTTAGGTGTGAGAGCCAAAATGAACTTTTTATTGCTTTAAATGCGTTTTCAGCCCCTGATTGTACACGTTAGGTGAAAAGGTCAAAATCTTCAAAAATGAGCATAAGCACAATGAAATTAATGCTGGAATCATCTTAAGGATGCTAGAATACACTAAATACAGCAACAATTTTGAGTCTACAACGTTTAGTTTAGGTGTGAGAGCCAAAATGAACTTTTTATTGCTTTAAATGCGTTTTGAGCACCTGATTGTACACTTAAGGTGAAAATGTCAAAATCTTAAAATTAAGCATGAGCACAATGAAATTAATGCTGGAATCATCTTCAGGATGCTATAATACACTAAATACAGCAAACATTTTGAGTCTACAACGTTTAGTTTAGGTGTGAGAGCCAAAATGAACTTTTTATTGCTTTAAATGCGTTTTCAGCCCCTGATTGTACATGTTAGGTGAAAAGGTCAAAATCTTCAAAAATGAGCATAAGCACAATGAAATTAATGCTGGAATCATCTTCGAGATGCTATAATACACTAAATACAGCAAACATTTTGAGTCTACAACGTTTAGTTTAGGTGTGAGAGCCAAAATGAACTTTTTATTGCTTGAAATGCGTTTTCAGCCCGATTGTGCACTTTAGGTGAAAATGTCAAAATCTTAAAAATGAGCATGAGCACAATGAAATTAATGCTGGAATCATCTTCAGGATGCTATAATAAACTAAATACAGCAAACATTTTGAGTCTACAACGTTTAGTTTAGGTGTGAGAGCCAAAATGAACTTTTTATTGCTTTAAATGCGTTTTCAGCCCCTGATTGTACACGTTAGGTGAAAAGGTCAAAATCTTCAAAAATGAGCATAAGCACAATGAAATTAATGCTGGAATCATCTTCAGGATGCTAGAATACACTAAATACAGTAAAAATTTTGACTCTACAACGTTTAGTTTAGGTATGAGAGCCAAAAAGAACTTTTTATTGCTTTAAATGCGTTTTCAGCCCCTGATTGTACACTTAAGGTGAAAATGTCAAAATCTTAAAATTGAGCATGAGCACAATGAAATTAATGCTGGAATCATCTTCAGGATGCTATAATACACTAAATACAGCAAACATTTTGAGCCTACAACGTTTAGTTTAGGTGTGAGAGCCAAAATGAACTTTTTATTGCTTTAAATGCGTTTTCAGCCCCTGATTGTACACTTAAGGTGAAAATGTCAAAATCTTAAAATTGAGAATAAGCACAATGAAATTAATGCTGAAATTATCTTCAGGATGCTAGAATACACTAAATACAACAAAAATTTTGAGTCTACAACGTTTAGTTTAGGTGTGAGAGCCAAAATGAACTTTTTATTGCTTTAAATGCGTTTTCAGCCCCTGATTGTACACTTAAGGTGAAAATGTCAAATTCTTCAAAATGAGCATAAGCACAATGAAATTAATGCTGGAATCATCTTCAGGATGCTAGAATACACTAAATACAGCAACATTTTTGAGTCTACAACGTTTAGTTTAGGTGTGAGAGCCAAAATGAACTTTTTATTGCTTTAAACGCGTTTTCAGCCCCTGATTGTACACTTAAGGTGAAAATGTCAAAATCTTCAAAATGAGCATAAGCACAATGAAATTAATGCTGGAATCATCTTCAGGATGCTAGAATACACTAAATACAGCAAAAATTTTGAGTCTACAACGTTTAGTTTAGGTGTTAGAGCCAAAATGAACTTTTTATTGCTTGAAATGCGTTTTCAGCCTGATTGTGCACTTTAGGTGAAAATGTCAAAATCTTAAAAATGAGCATGAGCACAATGAAATTAATGCTGGAATCATCTTCAGGATGCTATAATACACTAAATACAGCAAACATTTTGAGTCTACAACGTTTAGTTTAGGTGTGAGAGCCAAAATGAACTTTTTATTGCTTTAAATGCGTTTTCAGCCCCTGATTGTACACGTTAGGTGAAAAGGTCAAAATCTTCAAAAATGAGCATAAGCACAATGAAATTAATGCTGGAATCATCTTCAGGATGCTATAATACACTAAATACAGCAAACATTTTGAGTCTACAACGTTTAGTTTAGGTGTGAGAGCCAAAATGAACTTTTTATTGCTTTAAATGCGTTTTCAGCCCCTGATTGTACACTTAAGGTGAAAATGTCAAAATCTTAAAATTGAGAATAAGCACAATGAAATTAATGCTGAAATTATCTTCAGGATGCTAGAATACACTAAATACAACAAAAATTTTGAGTCTACAACGTTTAGTTTAGGTGTGAGAGCCAAAATGAACTTTTTATTGCTTTAAATGCGTTTTCAGCCCCTGATTGTACACTTAAGGTGAAAATGTCAAATTCTTCAAAATGAGCATAAGCACAATGAAATTAATGCTGGAATCATCTTCAGGATGCTAGAATACACTAAATACAGCAAAAATTTTGAGTCTGCAACGTTTAGTTTAGGTGTGAGAGCCAAAATGAACTTTTTATTGCTTTAAACGCATTTTCAGCCCCGGATTGTACACTTAAGGTGAAAATGTCAAAATTCTCAAAATGAGCATAAGCACAATGAAATTAATGCTGGAATCATCTTCAGGATACTAGAATACACTAAATACAGCAAACATTTTGAGTCTACAACGTTTAGTTTAGGCGTGAGAGCCAAAATGAACTTTTTATTGATTTAAATGCGTTTTCAGCCCCTGATTGTACACTTAAGGTGAAAATGTCAAAATCTTAAAATTGAGAATAGGCACAATGAAATTAATGCTGAAATTATCTTCAGGATGCTAGAATACACTAAATACAGCAAAAATTTTGAGCCTACAACGTTTAGTTTAGGTGTGAGAGCCAAACTGATCTTTTTATTGCTTTAAATGTGTTTTCAGCCTGATTGTGCACTTAAGGTGAAAATGTCAAAATCTTAAAAATGAGCATGAGCACAATGAAATTAATGCTGGAATCATCTTCAGGATGCTAGAATACACTAAATACAGCAACATTTTTGAGTCTACAACGTTTAGTTTAGGTGTGAGAGCCAAAATTAACTTTTTATTGCTTTAAATGCGTTTTCAGCCTGATTGTGCACTTTAGGTGAAAATGTCAAAATCTTCAATATGAGCATAAGCACAATGAATTTAATGCTGGAATCATCTTCAGGATGCTAGAATACACTAAATACAGCAAAAATTTTGAGTCTACAACGTTTAGTTTAGGTGTGAGAGCCAAAATGAACTTTTTATTGCTTTAAATGCGTTTTCAGCCCCTGATTGTACACGTTAGGTGAAAAGGTCAAAATCTTCAAAAATGAGCATAAGCACAATGAAATTAATGCTGGAATCATCTTCAGGATGCTAGAATACACTAAATACAGCAACAATTTTGAGTCTACAACGTTTAGTTTAGGTGTGAGAGCCAAAATGAACTTTTTATTGCTTTAAATGCGTTTTGAGCACCTGATTGTACACTTAAGGTGAAAATGTCAAAATCTTAAAATTAAGCATGAGCACAATGAAATTAATGCTGGAATCATCTTCAGGATGCTATAATACACTAAATACAGCAAACATTTTGAGTCTACAACGTTTAGTTTAGGTGTGAGAGCCAAAATGAACTTTTTATTGCTTTAAATGCGTTTTCAGCCCCTGATTGTACATGTTAGGTGAAAAGGTCAAAATCTTCAAAAATGAGCATAAGCACAATGAAATTAATGCTGGAATCATCTTCGGGATGCTATAATACACTAAATACAGCAAACATTTTGAGTCTACAACGTTTAGTTTAGGTGTGAGAGCCAAAATGAACTTTTTATTGCTTGAAATAAGTTTTCAGCCCGATTGTGCACTTTAGGTGAAAATGTCAAAATCTTAAAAATGAGCATGAGCACAATGAAATTAATGCTGGAATCATCTTCAGGATGCTATAATAAACTAAATACAGCAAACATTTTGAGTCTACAACGTTTAGTTTAGGTGTGAGAGCCAAAATGAACTTTTTATTGCTTTAAATGCGTTTTCAGCCCCTGATTGTACACGTTAGGTGAAAAGGTCAAAATCTTCAAAAATGAGCATAAGCACAATGAAATTAATGCTGGAATCATCTTCAGGATGCTAGAATACACTAAATACAGTAAAAATTTTGACTCTACAACGTTTAGTTTAGGTATGAGAGCCAAAAAGAACTTTTTATTGCTTTAAATGCGTTTTCAGCCCCTGATTGTACACTTAAGGTGAAAATGTCAAAATCTTAAAATTGAGCATGAGCACAATGAAATTAATGCTGGAATCATCTTCAGGATGCTATAATACACTAAATACAGCAAACATTTTGAGCCTACAACGTTTAGTTTAGGTGTGAGAGCCAAAATGAACTTTTTATTGCTTTAAATGCGTTTTCAGCCCCTGATTGTACACTTAAGGTGAAAATGTCAAAATCTTAAAATTGAGAATAAGCACAATGAAATTAATGCTGAAATTATCTTCAGGATGCTAGAATACACTAAATACAACAAAAATTTTGAGTCTACAACGTTTAGTTTAGGTGTGAGAGCCAAAATGAACTTTTTATTGCTTTAAATGCGTTTTCAGCCCCTGATTGTACACTTAAGGTGAAAATGTCAAATTCTTCAAAATGAGCATAAGCACAATGAAATTAATGCTGGAATCATCTTCAGGATGCTAGAATACACTAAATACAGCAACATTTTTGAGTCTACAACGTTTAGTTTAGGTGTGAGAGCCAAAATGAACTTTTTATTGCTTTAAACGCGTTTTCAGCCCCTGATTGTACACTTAAGGTGAAAATGTCAAAATCTTCAAAATGAGCATAAGCACAATAAAATTAATGCTGGAATCATCTTCAGGATGCTAGAATACACTAAATACAGCAAAAATTTTGAGTCTACAACGTTTAGTTTAGGTGTGAGAGCCAAAATGAACTTTTTATTGCTTGAAATGCGTTTTCAGCCTGATTATGCACTTTAGGTGAAAATGTCAAAATCTTAAAAATGAGCATGAGCACAATGAAATTAATGCTGGAATCATCTTCAGGATGCTATAATACACTAAATACAGCAAACATTTTGAGTCTACAACGTTTAGTTTAGGTGTGAGAGCCAAAATGAACTTTTTATTGCTTTAAATGCGTTTTCAGCCCCTGATTGTACACTTAAGGTGAAAATGTCAAAATCTTAAAATTGAGAATAAGCACAATGAAATTAATGCTGAAATTATCTTCAGGATGCTAGAATACACTAAATACAACAAAAATTTTGAGTCTACAACGTTTAGTTTAGGTGTGAGAGCCAAAATGAACTTTTTATTGCTTTAAATGCGTTTTCAGCCCCTGATTGTACACTAAAGGTGAAAATGTCAAATTCTTCAAAATGAGCATAAGCACAATGAAATTAATGCTGGAATCATCTTCAGGATGCTAGAATACACTAAATACAGCAAAAATTTTGAGTCTGCAACGTTTAGTTTAGGCGTGAGAGCCAAAATGAACTTTTTATTGATTTAAATGCGTTTTCAGCCCCTGATTGTACACTTAAGGTGAAAATGTCAAAATCTTAAAATTGAGAATAGGCACAATGAAATTAATGCTGAAATTATCTTCAGGATGCTAGAATACACTAAATACAGCAAAAATTTTGAGTCTACAACGTTTAGTTTAGGTGTGAGAGCCAAACTGATCTTTTTATTGCTTTAAATGTGTTTTCAGCCTGATTGTGCACTTAAGGTGAAAATGTCAAAATCTTAAAAATGAGCATGAGCACAATGAAATTAATGCTGGAATCATCTTCAGGATGCTAGAATACACTAAATACAGCAACATTTTTGAGTCTACAACGTTTAGTTTAGGTGTGAGAGCCAAAATTAACTTTTTATTGCTTTAAATGCGTTTTCAGCCTGATTGTGCACTTTAGGTGAAAATGTCAAAATCTTCAATATGAGCATAAGCACAATGAATTTAATGCTGGAATCATCTTCAGGATGCTAGAATACACTAAATACAGCAAAAATTTTGTGTCTACAACGTTTAGTTTAGGTGTGAGAGCCAAAATGAACTTTTTATTGCTTTAAATGCGTTTTCAGCCCCTGATTGTACACGTTAGGTGAAAAGGTCAAAATCTTCAAAAATGAGCATAAGCACAATGAAATTAATGCTGGAATCATCTTCAGGATGCTAGAATACACTAAATACAGCAACAATTTTGAGTCTACAACGTTTAGTTTAGGTGTGAGAGCCAAAATGAACTTTTTATTGCTTTAAATGCGTTTTGAGCACCTGATTGTACACTTAAGGTGAAAATGTCAAAATCTTAAAATTAAGCATGAGCACAATGAAATTAATGCTGGAATCATCTTCAGGATGCTATAATACACTAAATACAGCAAACATTTTGAGTCTACAACGTTTAGTTTAGGTGTGAGAGCCAAAATGAACTTTTTATTGCTTTAAATGCGTTTTCAGCCCCTGATTGTACATGTTAGGTGAAAAGGTCAAAATCTTCAAAAATGAGCATAAGCACCGTGTAAATAATGCTGGAATCATCTTCAGGATGCTAGAATACACTAAATACAGTAAAAATTTTGACTCTACAACGTTTAGTTTAGGTATGAGAGCCAAAAAGAACTTTTTATTGCTTTAAATGCGTTTTCAGCCCCTGATTGTACACTTAAGGTGAAAATGTCAAAATCTTAAAATTGAGCATGAGCACAATGAATTTAATGATGGAATCATCTTCGGGATGCTATAATACACTAAATACAGCAACAATTTTGAGTCTACAACGTTTAGTTTAGGTGTGAGAGCCAAAATGAACTTTTTATTGCTTTAAATGCGTTTTGAGCACCTGATTGTACACTTAAGGTGAAAATGTCAAAATCTTAAAATTAAGCATGAGCACAATGAAATTAATGCTGGAATCATCTTCAGGATGCTATAATACACTAAATACAGCAAACATTTTGAGTCTACAACGTTTAGTTTAGGTGTGAGAGCCAAAATGAACTTTTTATTGCTTTAAATGCGTTTTCAGCCCCTGATTGTACACTTAAGGTGAAAATGTCAAAATCTTAAAATTGAGCATGAGCACAATGAAATTAATGCTGGAATCATCTTCGGGATGCTATAATACACTAAATACAGCAAACATTTTGAGTCTACAACGTTTAGTTTAGGTGTGAGAGCCAAAATGAACTTTTTATTGCTTGAAATGCGTTTTCAGCCTGATTGTGCACTTTAGGTGAAAATGTCAAAATCTTAAAAATGAGCATGAGCACAATGAATTTAATGATGGAATCATCTTCGGGATGCTATAATACACTAAATACAGCAACAATTTTGAGTCTACAACGTTTAGTTTAGGTGTGAGAGCCAAAATGAACTTTTTATTGCTTTAAATGCGTTTTGAGCACCTGATTGTACACTTAAGGTGAAAATGTCAAAATCTTAAAATTAAGCATGAGCACAATGAAATTAATGCTGGAATCATCTTCAGGATGCTATAATACACTAAATACAGCAAACATTTTGAGTCTACAACGTTTAGTTTAGGTGTGAGAGCCAAAATGAACTTTTTATTGCTTTAAATGCGTTTTCAGCCCCTGATTGTACACTTAAGGTGAAAATGTCAAAATCTTAAAATTGAGCATGAGCACAATGAAATTAATGCTGGAATCATCTTCGGGATGCTATAATACACTAAATACAGCAAACATTTTGAGTCTACAACGTTTAGTTTAGGTGTGAGAGCCAAAATGAACTTTTTAATGCTTTAAATGCGTTTTCAGCCTGATTGTGCACTTTAGGTGAAAATGTCAAAATCTTAAAAATGAGCATGAGCACAATGAAATTAATGCTGGAATCATCTTCAGGATGCTAGAATACACTAAATACAGCAACATTTTTGAGTCTACAACGTTTAGTTTAGGTGTGAGAGCCAAAATGAACTTTTTATTGCTTTAAATGCGTTTTCAGCCCCTGATTGTACACTTAAGGTGAAAATGTCAAAATCTTCAAAATGAGCATAAGCACAATGAAATTAATGCTGGAATCATCTTCAGGATGCTAGAATACACTAAATACAGCAAACATTTTGAGTCTACAACGTTTAGTTTAGGTGTGAGAGCCAAAATGAACTTTTTATTGCTTGAAATGCGTTTTCAGCCTGATTGTGCACTTTAGGTGAAAATGTCAAAATCTTAAAAATGAGCATGAGCACAATGAAATTAATGCTGGAATCATCTTCAGGATGCTATAATAAACTAAATACAGCAAACATTTTGAGTCTACAACGTTTAGTTTAGGTGTGAGAGCCAAAATGAACTTTTTATTGCTTTAAATGCGTTTTCAGCCCCTGATTGTACACGTTAGGTGAAAAGGTCAAAATCTTCAAAAATGAGCATAAGCACAATGAAATTAATGCTGGAATCATCTTCAGGATGCTAGAATACACTAAATACAGCAAAAATTTTGAGTCTACAACGTTTAGTTTAGGTGTGAGAGCCAAAATGAACTTTTTATTGCTTTAAATGCGTTTTCAGCCCCTGATTGTACACGTTAGGTGAAAAGGTCAAAATCTTCAAAAATGAGCATAAGTACAATGAAATTAATGCTGGAATCATCTTCAGGATGCTAGAATACACTAAATACAGCAACAATTTTGAGTCTACAACGTTTAGTTTAGGTGTGAGAGCCAAAATGAACTTTTTATTGCTTTAAATGCGTTTTGAGCACCTGATTGTACACTTAAGGTGAAAATGTCAAAATCTTAAAATTAAGCATGAGCACAATGAAATTAATGCTGGAATCATCTTCAGGATGCTAGAATACACTAAATACAGCAACATTTTTGAGTCTACAACGTTTAGTTTAGGTGTGAGAGCCAAAATGAACTTTTTATTGCTTTAAACGCGTTTTCAGCCCCTGATTGTACACTTAAGGTGAAAATGTCAAAATCTTCAAAATGAGCATAAGCACAATGAAATTAATGCTGGAATCATCTTCAGGATGCTAGAATACACTAAATACAGCAAACATTTTGAGTCTACAACGTTTAGTTTAGGCGTGAGAGCCAAAATGAACTTTTTATTGATTTAAATGCGTTTTCAGCCCCTGATTGTACACTTAAGGTGAAAATGTCAAAATCTTAAAATTGAGAATAGGCACAATGAAATTAATGCTGAAATTATCTTCAGGATGCTAGAATACACTAAATACAGCAAAAATTTTGAGTCTACAACGTTTAGTTTAGGTGTGAGAGCCAAACTGATCTTTTTATTGCTTTAAATGTGTTTTCAGCCTGATTGTGCACTTAAGGTGAAAATGTCAAAATCTTAAAAATGAGCATGAGCACAATGAAATTAATGCTGGAATCATCTTCAGGATGCTAGAATACACTAAATACAGCAACATTTTTGAGTCTACAACGTTTAGTTTAGGTGTGAGAGCCAAAATTAACTTTTTATTGCTTTAAATGCGTTTTCAGCCTGATTGTGCACTTTAGGTGAAAATGTCAAAATCTTCAATATGAGCATAAGCACAATGAATTTAATGCTGGAATCATCTTCAGGATGCTAGAATACACTAAATACAGCAAAAATTTTGTGTCTACAACGTTTAGTTTAGGTGTGAGAGCCAAAATGAACTTTTTATTGCTTTAAATGCGTTTTCAGCCCCTGATTGTACACGTTAGGTGAAAAGGTCAAAATCTTCAAAAATGAGCATAAGCACAATGAAATTAATGCTGGAATCATCTTCAGGATGCTAGAATACACTAAATACAGCAACAATTTTGAGTCTACAACGTTTAGTTTAGGTGTGAGAGCCAAAATGAACTTTTTATTGCTTTAAATGCGTTTTGAGCACCTGATTGTACACTTAAGGTGAAAATGTCAAAATCTTAAAATTAAGCATGAGCACAATGAAATTAATGCTGGAATCATCTTCAGGATGCTATAATACACTAAATACAGCAAACATTTTGAGTCTACAACGTTTAGTTTAGGTGTGAGAGCCAAAATGAACTTTTTATTGCTTTAAATGCGTTTTCAGCCCCTGATTGTACATGTTAGGTGAAAAGGTCAAAATCTTCAAAAATGAGCATAAGCACCGTGTAAATAATGCTGGAATCATCTTCAGGATGCTAGAATACACTAAATACAGTAAAAATTTTGACTCTACAACGTTTAGTTTAGGTATGAGAGCCAAAAAGAACTTTTTATTGCTTTAAATGCGTTTTCAGCCCCTGATTGTACACTTAAGGTGAAAATGTCAAAATCTTAAAATTGAGCATGAGCACAATGAAATTAATGCTGGAATCATCTTCAGGATGCTAGAATACACTAAATACAGCAACATTTTTGAGTCTACAACGTTTAGTTTAGGTGTGAGAGCCAAAATGAACTTTTTATTGCTTTAAATGCGTTTTCAGCCCCTGATTGTACACTTAAGGTGAAAATGTCAAAATCTTCAAAATGAGCATAAGCACAATGAAATTAATGCTGGAATCATCTTCAGGATGCTAGAATACACTAAATACAGCAAACATTTTGAGTCTACAACGTTTAGTTTAGGTGTGAGAGCCAAAATGAACTTTTTATTGCTTGAAATGCGTTTTCAGCCTGATTGTGCACTTTAGGTGAAAATGTCAAAATCTTAAAAATGAGCATGAGCACAATGAAATTAATGCTGGAATCATCTTCAGGATGCTATAATAAACTAAATACAGCAAACATTTTGAGTCTACAACGTTTAGTTTAGGTGTGAGAGCCAAAATGAACTTTTTATTGCTTTAAATGCGTTTTCAGCCCCTGATTGTACACGTTAGGTGAAAAGGTCAAAATCTTCAAAAATGAGCATAAGCACAATGAAATTAATGCTGGAATCATCTTCAGGATGCTAGAATACACTAAATACAGCAAAAATTTTGAGTCTACAACGTTTAGTTTAGGTGTGAGAGCCAAAATGAACTTTTTATTGCTTTAAATGCGTTTTCAGCCCCTGATTGTACACGTTAGGTGAAAAGGTCAAAATCTTCAAAAATGAGCATAAGCACAATGAAATTAATGCTGGAATCATCTTCAGGATGCTAGAATACACTAAATACAGCAACAATTTTGAGTCTACAACGTTTAGTTTAGGTGTGAGAGCCAAAATGAACTTTTTATTGCTTTAAATGCGTTTTGAGCACCTGATTGTACACTTAAGGTGAAAATGTCAAAATCTTAAAATTAAGCATGAGCACAATGAAATTAATGCTGGAATCATCTTCAGGATGCTAGAATACACTAAATACAGCAACATTTTTGAGTCTACAACGTTTAGTTTAGGTGTGAGAGCCAAAATGAACTTTTTATTGCTTTAAACGCGTTTTCAGCCCCTGATTGTACACTTAAGGTGAAAATGTCAAAATCTTCAAAATGAGCATAAGCACAATGAAATTAATGCTGGAATCATCTTCAGGATGCTAGAATACACTAAATACAGCAAACATTTTGAGTCTACAACGTTTAGTTTAGGTGTGAGAGCCAAAATGAACTTTTTATTGCTTGAAATGCGTTTTCAGCCTGATTGTGCACTTTAGGTGAAAATGTCAAAATCTTAAAAATGAGCATGAGCACAATGAATTTAATGATGGAATCATCTTCGGGATGCTATAATACACTAAATACAGCAACAATTTTGAGTCTACAACGTTTAGTTTAGGTGTGAGAGCCAAAATGAACTTTTTATTGCTTTAAATGCGTTTTGAGCACCTGATTGTACACTTAAGGTGAAAATGTCAAAATCTTAAAATTAAGCATGAGCACAATGAAATTAATGCTGGAATCATCTTCAGGATGCTATAATACACTAAATACAGCAAACATTTTGAGTCTACAACGTTTAGTTTAGGTGTGAGAGCCAAAATGAACTTTTTATTGCTTTAAATGCGTTTTCAGCCCCTGATTGTACACTTAAGGTGAAAATGTCAAAATCTTAAAATTGAGCATGAGCACAATGAAATTAATGCTGGAATCATCTTCGGGATGCTATAATACACTAAATACAGCAAACATTTTGAGTCTACAACGTTTAGTTTAGGTGTGAGAGCCAAAATGAACTTTTTAATGCTTTAAATGCGTTTTCAGCCTGATTGTGCACTTTAGGTGAAAATGTCAAAATCTTAAAAATGAGCATGAGCACAATGAAATTAATGCTGGAATCATCTTCAGGATGCTAGAATACACTAAATACAGCAACATTTTTGAGTCTACAACGTTTAGTTTAGGTGTGAGAGCCAAAATGAACTTTTTATTGCTTTAAACGCGTTTTCAGCCCCTGATTGTACACTTAAGGTGAAAATGTCAAAATCTTAAAATTGAGAATAAGCACAATGAAATTAATGCTGAAATTATCTTCAGGATGCTAGAATACACTAAATACAACAAAAATTTTGAGTCTACAACGTTTAGTTTAGGTGTGAGAGCCAAAATGAACTTTTTATTGCTTTAAATGCGTTTTCAGCCCCTGATTGTACACTTAAGGTGAAAATGTCAAATTCTTCAAAATGAGCATAAGCACAATGAAATTAATGCTGGAATCATCTTCAGGATGCTAGAATACACTAAATACAGCAACATTTTTGAGTCTACAACGTTTAGTTTAGGTGTGAGAGCCAAAATGAACTTTTTATTGCTTTAAACGCGTTTTCAGCCCCTGATTGTACACTTAAGGTGAAAATGTCAAAATCTTCAAAATGAGCATAAGCACAATAAAATTAATGCTGGAATCATCTTCAGGATGCTAGAATACACTAAATACAGCAAAAATTTTGAGTCTACAACGTTTAGTTTAGGTGTGAGAGCCAAAATGAACTTTTTATTGCTTGAAATGCGTTTTCAGCCTGATTATGCACTTTAGGTGAAAATGTCAAAATCTTAAAAATGAGCATGAGCACAATGAAATTAATGCTGGAATCATCTTCAGGATGCTATAATACACTAAATACAGCAAACATTTTGAGTCTACAACGTTTAGTTTAGGTGTGAGAGCCAAAATGAACTTTTTATTGCTTTAAATGCGTTTTCAGCCCCTGATTGTACACGTTAGGTGAAAAGGTCAAAATCTTCAAAAATGAGCATAAGCACAATGAAATTAATGCTGGAATCATCTTCAGGATGCTATAATACACTAAATACAGCAAACATTTTGAGTCTACAACGTTTAGTTTAGGTGTGAGAGCCAAAATGAACTTTTTATTGCTTTAAATGCGTTTTCAGCCCCTGATTGTACACTTAAGGTGAAAATGTCAAAATCTTAAAATTGAGAATAAGCACAATGAAATTAATGCTGAAATTATCTTCAGGATGCTAGAATACACTAAATACAACAAAAATTTTGAGTCTATAACGTTTAGTTTAGGTGTGAGAGCCAAAATGAACTTTTTATTGCTTTAAATGCGTTTTCAGCCCCTGATTGTACACTAAAGGTGAAAATGTCAAATTCTTCAAAATGAGCATAAGCACAATGAAATTAATGCTGGAATCATCTTCAGGATGCTAGAATACACTAAATACAGCAAAAATTTTGAGTCTGCAACGTTTAGTTTAGGTGTGAGAGCCAAAATGAACTTTTTATTGCTTTAAACGCATTTTCAGCCCCGGATTGTACACTTAAGGTGAAAATGTCAAAATTCTCAAAATGAGCATAAGCACAATGAAATTAATGCTGGAATCATCTTCAGGATACTAGAATACACTAAATACAGCAAACATTTTGAGTCTACAACGTTTAGTTTAGGCGTGAGAGCCAAAATGAACTTTTTATTGATTTAAATGCGTTTTCAGCCCCTGATTGTACACTTAAGGTGAAAATGTCAAAATCTTAAAATTGAGAATAGGCACAATGAAATTAATGCTGAAATTATCTTCAGGATGCTAGAATACACTAAATACAGCAAAAATTTTGAGTCTACAACGTTTAGTTTAGGTGTGAGAGCCAAACTGATCTTTTTATTGCTTTAAATGTGTTTTCAGCCTGATTGTGCACTTAAGGTGAAAATGTCAAAATCTTAAAAATGAGCATGAGCACAATGAAATTAATGCTGGAATCATCTTCAGGATGCTAGAATACACTAAATACAGCAACATTTTTGAGTCTACAACGTTTAGTTTAGGTGTGAGAGCCAAAATTAACTTTTTATTGCTTTAAATGCGTTTTCAGCCTGATTGTGCACTTTAGGTGAAAATGTCAAAATCTTCAATATGAGCATAAGCACAATGAATTTAATGCTGGAATCATCTTCAGGATGCTAGAATACACTAAATACAGCAAAAATTTTGTGTCTACAACGTTTAGTTTAGGTGTGAGAGCCAAAATGAACTTTTTATTGCTTTAAATGCGTTTTCAGCCCCTGATTGTACACGTTAGGTGAAAAGGTCAAAATCTTCAAAAATGAGCATAAGCACAATGAAATTAATGCTGGAATCATCTTCAGGATGCTAGAATACACTAAATACAGCAACAATTTTGAGTCTACAACGTTTAGTTTAGGTGTGAGAGCCAAAATGAACTTTTTATTGCTTTAAATGCGTTTTGAGCACCTGATTGTACACTTAAGGTGAAAATGTCAAAATCTTAAAATTAAGCATGAGCACAATGAAATTAATGCTGGAATCATCTTCAGGATGCTATAATACACTAAATACAGCAAACATTTTGAGTCTACAACGTTTAGTTTAGGTGTGAGAGCCAAAATGAACTTTTTATTGCTTTAAATGCGTTTTCAGCCCCTGATTGTACATGTTAGGTGAAAAGGTCAAAATCTTCAAAAATGAGCATAAGCACCGTGTAAATAATGCTGGAATCATCTTCAGGATGCTAGAATACACTAAATACAGTAAAAATTTTGACTCTACAACGTTTAGTTTAGGTATGAGAGCCAAAAAGAACTTTTTATTGCTTTAAATGCGTTTTCAGCCCCTGATTGTACACTTAAGGTGAAAATGTCAAAATCTTAAAATTGAGCATGAGCACAATGAATTTAATGATGGAATCATCTTCGGGATGCTATAATACACTAAATACAGCAACAATTTTGAGTCTACAACGTTTAGTTTAGGTGTGAGAGCCAAAATGAACTTTTTATTGCTTTAAATGCGTTTTGAGCACCTGATTGTACACTTAAGGTGAAAATGTCAAAATCTTAAAATTAAGCATGAGCACAATGAAATTAATGCTGGAATCATCTTCAGGATGCTATAATACACTAAATACAGCAAACATTTTGAGTCTACAACGTTTAGTTTAGGTGTGAGAGCCAAAATGAACTTTTTATTGCTTTAAATGCGTTTTCAGCCCCTGATTGTACACTTAAGGTGAAAATGTCAAAATCTTAAAATTGAGCATGAGCACAATGAAATTAATGCTGGAATCATCTTCGGGATGCTATAATACACTAAATACAGCAAACATTTTGAGTCTACAACGTTTAGTTTAGGTGTGAGAGCCAAAATGAACTTTTTATTGCTTGAAATGCGTTTTCAGCCTGATTGTGCACTTTAGGTGAAAATGTCAAAATCTTAAAAATGAGCATGAGCACAATGAATTTAATGATGGAATCATCTTCGGGATGCTATAATACACTAAATACAGCAACAATTTTGAGTCTACAACGTTTAGTTTAGGTGTGAGAGCCAAAATGAACTTTTTATTGCTTTAAATGCGTTTTGAGCACCTGATTGTACACTTAAGGTGAAAATGTCAAAATCTTAAAATTAAGCATGAGCACAATGAAATTAATGCTGGAATCATCTTCAGGATGCTATAATACACTAAATACAGCAAACATTTTGAGTCTACAACGTTTAGTTTAGGTGTGAGAGCCAAAATGAACTTTTTATTGCTTTAAATGCGTTTTCAGCCCCTGATTGTACACTTAAGGTGAAAATGTCAAAATCTTAAAATTGAGCATGAGCACAATGAAATTAATGCTGGAATCATCTTCGGGATGCTATAATACACTAAATACAGCAAACATTTTGAGTCTACAACGTTTAGTTTAGGTGTGAGAGCCAAAATGAACTTTTTAATGCTTTAAATGCGTTTTCAGCCTGATTGTGCACTTTAGGTGAAAATGTCAAAATCTTAAAAATGAGCATGAGCACAATGAAATTAATGCTGGAATCATCTTCAGGATGCTAGAATACACTAAATACAGCAACATTTTTGAGTCTACAACGTTTAGTTTAGGTGTGAGAGCCAAAATGAACTTTTTATTGCTTTAAATGCGTTTTCAGCCCCTGATTGTACACTTAAGGTGAAAATGTCAAAATCTTCAAAATGAGCATAAGCACAATGAAATTAATGCTGGAATCATCTTCAGGATGCTAGAATACACTAAATACAGCAAACATTTTGAGTCTACAACGTTTAGTTTAGGTGTTAGAGCCAAAATGAACTTTTTATTGCTTGAAATGCGTTTTCAGCCTGATTGTGCACTTTAGGTGAAAATGTCAAAATCTTAAAAATGAGCATGAGCACAATGAAATTAATGCTGGAATCATCTTCAGGATGCTATAATAAACTAAATACAGCAAACATTTTGAGTCTACAACGTTTAGTTTAGGTGTGAGAGCCAAAATGAACTTTTTATTGCTTTAAATGCGTTTTCAGCCCCTGATTGTACACGTTAGGTGAAAAGGTCAAAATCTTCAAAAATGAGCATAAGCACAATGAAATTAATGCTGGAATCATCTTCAGGATGCTAGAATACACTAAATACAGCAAAAATTTTGAGTCTACAACGTTTAGTTTAGGTGTGAGAGCCAAAATGAACTTTTTATTGCTTTAAATGCGTTTTCAGCCCCTGATTGTACACGTTAGGTGAAAAGGTCAAAATCTTCAAAAATGAGCATAAGCACAATGAAATTAATGCTGGAATCATCTTCAGGATGCTAGAATACACTAAATACAGCAACAATTTTGAGTCTACAACGTTTAGTTTAGGTGTGAGAGCCAAAATGAACTTTTTATTGCTTTAAATGCGTTTTGAGCACCTGATTGTACACTTAAGGTGAAAATGTCAAAATCTTAAAATTAAGCATGAGCACAATGAAATTAATGCTGGAATCATCTTCAGGATGCTAGAATACACTAAATACAGCAACATTTTTGAGTCTACAACGTTTAGTTTAGGTGTGAGAGCCAAAATGAACTTTTTATTGCTTTAAACGCGTTTTCAGCCCCTGATTGTACACTTAAGGTGAAAATGTCAAAATCTTCAAAATGAGCATAAGCACAATGAAATTAATGCTGGAATCATCTTCAGGATGCTAGAATACACTAAATACAGCAAACATTTTGAGTCTACAACGTTTAGTTTAGGTGTGAGAGCCAAAATGAACTTTTTATTGCTTGAAATGCGTTTTCAGCCTGATTGTGCACTTTAGGTGAAAATGTCAAAATCTTAAAAATGAGCATGAGCACAATGAATTTAATGATGGAATCATCTTCGGGATGCTATAATACACTAAATACAGCAACAATTTTGAGTCTACAACGTTTAGTTTAGGTGTGAGAGCCAAAATGAACTTTTTATTGCTTTAAATGCGTTTTCAGCCCCTAATTGTACACTTAAGGTGAAAATGTCAAAATCTTAAAATTGAGCATGAGCACAATGAAATTAATGCTGGAATCATCTTCGGGATGCTATAATACAATAAATACAGCAAACATTTTGAGTCTACAACGTTTAGTTTAGGTGTGAGAGCCAAAATGAACTTTTTAATGCTTTAAATGCGTTTTCAGCCTGATTGTGCACTTTAGGTGAAAATGTCAAAATCTTAAAAATGAGCATGAGCACAATGAAATTAATGCTGGAATCATCTTCAGGATGCTAGAATACACTAAATACAGCAACATTTTTGAGTCTACAACGTTTAGTTTAGGTGTGAGAGCCAAAATGAACTTTTTATTGCTTTAAACGCGTTTTCAGCCCCTGATTGTACACTTAAGGTGAAAATGTCAAAATCTTCAAAATGAGCATAAGCACAATGAAATTAATGCTGGAATCATCTTCAGGATGCTAGAATACACTAAATACAGCAAAAATTTTGAGTCTACAACGTTTAGTTTAGGTGTGAGAGCCAAAATGAACTTTTTATTGCTTGAAATGCGTTTTCAGCCTGATTGTGCACTTTAGGTGAAAATGTCAAAATCTTAAAAATGAGCATGAGCACAATGAAATTAATGCTGGAATCATCTTCAGGATGCTATAATACACTAAATACAGCAAACATTTTGAGTCTACAACGTTTAGTTTAGGTGTGAGAGCCAAAATGAACTTTTTATTGCTTTAAATGCGTTTTCAGCCCCTGATTGTACACGTTAGGTGAAAAGGTCAAAATCTTCAAAAATGAGCATAAGCACAATGAAATTAATGCTGGAATCATCTTCAGGATGCTAGAATACACTAAATACAGTAAAAATTTTGACTCTACAACGTTTAGTTTAGGTATGAGAGCCAAAAAGAACTTTTTATTGCTTTAAATGCGTTTTCAGCCCCTGATTGTACACTTAAGGTGAAAATGTCAAAATCTTAAAATTGAGCATGAGCACAATGAAATTAATGCTGGAATCATCTTCAGGATGCTATAATACACTAAATACAGCAAACATTTTGAGTCTACAACGTTTAGTTTAGGTGTGAGAGCCAAAATGAACTTTTTATTGCTTTAAATGCGTTTTCAGCCCCTGATTGTACACTTAAGGTGAAAATGTCAAAATCTTAAAATTGAGAATAAGCACAATGAAATTAATGCTGAAATTATCTTCAGGATGCTAGAATACACTAAATACAACAAAAATTTTGAGTCTACAACGTTTAGTTTAGGTGTGAGAGCCAAAATGAACTTTTTATTGCTTTAAATGCGTTTTCAGCCCCTGATTGTACACTTAAGGTGAAAATGTCAAATTCTTCAAAATGAGCATAAGCACAATGAAATTAATGCTGGAATCATCTTCAGGATGCTAGAATACACTAAATACAGCAAAAATTTTGAGTCTGCAACGTTTAGTTTAGGTGTGAGAGCCAAAATGAACTTTTTATTGCTTTAAATGCGTTTTGAGCACCTGATTGTACACTTAAGGTGAAAATGTCAAAATATTAAAATTGAGCATGAGCACAATGAAATTAATGCTGGAATCATCTTCAGGATGCTATAATACACTAAATACAGCAAACATTTTGAGTCTACAACGTTTAGTTTAGGCGTGAGAGCCAAAATGAACTTTTTATTGATTTAAATGCGTTTTCAGCCCCTGATTGTACACTTAAGGTGAAAATGTCAAAATCTTAAAATTGAGAATAGGCACAATGAAATTAATGCTGAAATTATCTTCAGGATGCTAGAATACACTAAATACAGCAAAAATTTTGAGTCTACAACGTTTAGTTTAGGTGTGAGAGCCAAACTGATCTTTTTATTGCTTTAAATGTGTTTTCAGCCTGATTGTGCACTTAAGGTGAAAATGTCAAAATCTTAAAAATGAGCATGAGCACAATGAAATTAATGCTGGAATCATCTTCAGGATGCTAGAATACACTAAATACAGCAACATTTTTTAGTCTACAACGTTTAGTTTAGGTGTGAGAGCCAAAATTAACTTTTTATTGCTTTAAATGAGTTTTCAGCCTGATTGTGCACTTTAGGTGAAAATGTCAAAATCTTCAATATGAGCATAAGCACAATGAATTTAATGCTGGAATCATCTTCAGGATGCTAGAATACACTAAATACAGCAAACATTTTGAGTCTACAACGTTTAGTTTAGGTGTGAGAGCCAAAATGAACTTTTTATTGCTTTAAATGCGTTTTCAGCCCCTGATTGTACACGTTAGGTGAAAAGGTCAAAATCTTCAAAAATGAGCATAAGCACAATGAAATTAATGCTGGAATCATCTTCAGGATGCTAGAATACACTAAATACAGCAACAATTTTGAGTCTACAACGTTTAGTTTAGGTGTGAGAGCCAAAATGAACTTTTTATTGCTTTAAATGCGTTTTCAGCCCCTGATTGTACACTTAAGGTGAAAATGTCAAAATCTTAAAATTGAGCATGAGCACAATGAAATTAATGATGGAATCATCTTCGGGATGCTATAATACACTAAATACAGCAACAATTTTGAGTCTACAACGTTTAGTTTAGGTGTGAGAGCCAAAATGAACTTTTTATTGCTTTAAATGCGTTTTGAGCACCTGATTGTACACTTAAGGTGAAAATGTCAAAATCTTAAAATTAAGCATGAGCACAATGAAATTAATGCTGGAATCATCTTCAGGATGCTATAATACACTAAATACAGCAAACATTTTGAGTCTACAACGTTTAGTTTAGGTGTGAGAGCCAAAATGAACTTTTTATTGCTTTAAATGCGTTTTCAGCCCCTGATTGTACACTTAAGGTGAAAATGTCAAAATCTTAAAATTGAGCATGAGCACAATGAAATTAATGCTGGAATCATCTTCGGGATGCTATAATACACTAAATACAGCAAACATTTTGAGTCTACAACGTTTAGTTTAGGTGTGAGAGCCAAAATGAACTTTTTAATGCTTTAAATGCGTTTTCAGCCTGATTGTGCACTTTAGGTGAAAATGTCAAAATCTTAAAAATGAGCATGAGCACAATGAAATTAATGCTGGAATCATCTTCAGGATGCTAGAATACACTAAATACAGCAACATTTTTGAGTCTACAACGTTTAGTTTAGGTGTGAGAGCCAAAATGAACTTTTTATTGCTTTAAACGCGTTTTCAGCCCCTGATTGTACACTTAAGGTGAAAATGTCAAAATCTTCAAAATGAGCATAAGCACAATGAAATTAATGCTGGAATCATCTTCAGGATGCTAGAATACACTAAATACAGCAAAAATTTTGAGTCTACAACGTTTAGTTTAGGTGTTAGAGCCAAAATGAACTTTTTATTGCTTGAAATGCGTTTTCAGCCTGATTGTGCACTTTAGGTGAAAATGTCAAAATCTTAAAAATGAGCATGAGCACAATGAAATTAATGCTGGAATCATCTTCAGGATGCTATAATACACTAAATACAGCAAACATTTTGAGTCTACAACGTTTAGTTTAGGTGTGAGAGCCAAAATGAACTTTTTATTGCTTTAAATGCGTTTTCAGCCCCTGATTGTACACGTTAGGTGAAAAGGTCAAAATCTTCAAAAATGAGCATAAGCACAATGAAATTAATGCTGGAATCATCTTCAGGATGCTATAATACACTAAATACAGCAAACATTTTGAGTCTACAACGTTTAGTTTAGGTGTGAGAGCCAAAATGAACTTTTTATTGCTTTAAATGCGTTTTCAGCCCCTGATTGTACACTTAAGGTGAAAATGTCAAAATCTTAAAATTGAGAATAAGCACAATGAAATTAATGCTGAAATTATCTTCAGGATGCTAGAATACACTAAATACAACAAAAATTTTGAGTCTACAACGTTTAGTTTAGGTGTGAGAGCCAAAATGAACTTTTTATTGCTTTAAATGCGTTTTCAGCCCCTGATTGTACACTTAAGGTGAAAATGTCAAATTCTTCAAAATGAGCATAAGCACAATGAAATTAATGCTGGAATCATCTTCAGGATGCTAGAATACACTAAATACAGCAAAAATTTTGAGTCTGCAACGTTTAGTTTAGGTGTGAGAGCCAAAATGAACTTTTTATTGCTTTAAACGCATTTTCAGCCCCGGATTGTACACTTAAGGTGAAAATGTCAAAATTCTCAAAATGAGCATAAGCACAATGAAATTAATGCTGGAATCATCTTCAGGATACTAGAATACACTAAATACAGCAAACATTTTGAGTCTACAACGTTTAGTTTAGGCGTGAGAGCCAAAATGAACTTTTTATTGATTTAAATGCGTTTTCAGCCCCTGATTGTACACTTAAGGTGAAAATGTCAAAATCTTAAAATTGAGAATAGGCACAATGAAATTAATGCTGAAATTATCTTCAGGATGCTAGAATACACTAAATACAGCAAAAATTTTGAGCCTACAACGTTTAGTTTAGGTGTGAGAGCCAAACTGATCTTTTTATTGCTTTAAATGTGTTTTCAGCCTGATTGTGCACTTAAGGTGAAAATGTCAAAATCTTAAAAATGAGCATGAGCACAATGAAATTAATGCTGGAATCATCTTCAGGATGCTAGAATACACTAAATACAGCAACATTTTTGAGTCTACAACGTTTAGTTTAGGTGTGAGAGCCAAAATTAACTTTTTATTGCTTTAAATGCGTTTTCAGCCTGATTGTGCACTTTAGGTGAAAATGTCAAAATCTTCAATATGAGCATAAGCACAATGAATTTAATGCTGGAATCATCTTCAGGATGCTAGAATACACTAAATACAGCAAAAATTTTGAGTCTACAACGTTTAGTTTAGGTGTGAGAGCCAAAATGAACTTTTTATTGCTTTAAATGCGTTTTCAGCCCCTGATTGTACACGTTAGGTGAAAAGGTCAAAATCTTCAAAAATGAGCATAAGCACAATGAAATTAATGCTGGAATCATCTTCAGGATGCTAGAATACACTAAATACAGCAACAATTTTGAGTCTACAACGTTTAGTTTAGGTGTGAGAGCCAAAATGAACTTTTTATTGCTTTAAATGCGTTTTGAGCACCTGATTGTACACTTAAGGTGAAAATGTCAAAATCTTAAAATTAAGCATGAGCACAATGAAATTAATGCTGGAATCATCTTCAGGATGCTATAATACACTAAATACAGCAAACATTTTGAGTCTACAACGTTTAGTTTAGGTGTGAGAGCCAAAATGAACTTTTTATTGCTTTAAATGCGTTTTCAGCCCCTGATTGTACATGTTAGGTGAAAAGGTCAAAATCTTCAAAAATGAGCATAAGCACAATGAAATTAATGCTGGAATCATCTTCGGGATGCTATAATACACTAAATACAGCAAACATTTTGAGTCTACAACGTTTAGTTTAGGTGTGAGAGCCAAAATGAACTTTTTATTGCTTGAAATGCGTTTTCAGCCCGATTGTGCACTTTAGGTGAAAATGTCAAAATCTTAAAAATGAGCATGAGCACAATGAAATTAATGCTGGAATCATCTTCAGGATGCTATAATAAACTAAATACAGCAAACATTTTGAGTCTACAACGTTTAGTTTAGGTGTGAGAGCCAAAATGAACTTTTTATTGCTTTAAATGCGTTTTCAGCCCCTGATTGTACACGTTAGGTGAAAAGGTCAAAATCTTCAAAAATGAGCATAAGCACAATGAAATTAATGCTGGAATCATCTTCAGGATGCTAGAATACACTAAATACAACAAAAATTTTGAGTCTACAACGTTTAGTTTAGGTGTGAGAGCCAAAATGAACTTTTTATTGCTTTAAATGCGTTTTCAGCCCCTGATTGTACACTTAAGGTGAAAATGTCAAATTCTTCAAAATGAGCATAAGCACAATGAAATTAATGCTGGAATCATCTTCAGGATGCTAGAATACACTAAATACAGCAACATTTTTGAGTCTACAACGTTTAGTTTAGGTGTGAGAGCCAAAATGAACTTTTTATTGCTTTAAACGCGTTTTCAGCCCCTGATTGTACACTTAAGGTGAAAATGTCAAAATCTTCAAAATGAGCATAAGCACAATAAAATTAATGCTGGAATCATCTTCAGGATGCTAGAATACACTAAATACAGCAAAAATTTTGAGTCTACAACGTTTAGTTTAGGTGTGAGAGCCAAAATGAACTTTTTATTGCTTGAAATGCGTTTTCAGCCTGATTATGCACTTTAGGTGAAAATGTCAAAATCTTAAAAATGAGCATGAGCACAATGAAATTAATGCTGGAATCATCTTCAGGATGCTATAATACACTAAATACAGCAAACATTTTGAGTCTACAACGTTTAGTTTAGGTGTGAGAGCCAAAATGAACTTTTTATTGCTTTAAATGCGTTTTCAGCCCCTGATTGTACACGTTAGGTGAAAAGGTCAAAATCTTCAAAAATGAGCATAAGCACAATGAAATTAATGCTGGAATCATCTTCAGGATGCTATAATACACTAAATACAGCAAACATTTTGAGTCTACAACGTTTAGTTTAGGTGTGAGAGCCAAAATGAACTTTTTATTGCTTTAAATGCGTTTTCAGCCCCTGATTGTACACTTAAGGTGAAAATGTCAAAATCTTAAAATTGAGAATAAGCACAATGAAATTAATGCTGAAATTATCTTCAGGATGCTAGAATACACTAAATACAACAAAAATTTTGAGTCTACAACGTTTAGTTTAGGTGTGAGAGCCAAAATGAACTTTTTATTGCTTTAAATGCGTTTTCAGCCCCTGATTGTACACTAAAGGTGAAAATGTCAAATTCTTCAAAATGAGCATAAGCACAATGAAATTAATGCTGGAATCATCTTCAGGATGCTAGAATACACTAAATACAGCAAAAATTTTGAGTCTGCAACGTTTAGTTTAGGTGTGAGAGCCAAAATGAACTTTTTATTGCTTTAAACGCATTTTCAGCCCCGGATTGTACACTTAAGGTGAAAATGTCAAAATTCTCAAAATGAGCATAAGCACAATGAAATTAATGCTGGAATCATCTTCAGGATACTAGAATACACTAAATACAGCAAACATTTTGAGTCTACAACGTTTAGTTTAGGCGTGAGAGCCAAAATGAACTTTTTATTGATTTAAATGCGTTTTCAGCCCCTGATTGTACACTTAAGGTGAAAATGTCAAAATCTTAAAATTGAGAATAGGCACAATGAAATTAATGCTGAAATTATCTTCAGGATGCTAGAATACACTAAATACAGCAAAAATTTTGAGTCTACAACGTTTAGTTTAGGTGTGAGAGCCAAACTGATCTTTTTATTGCTTTAAATGTGTTTTCAGCCTGATTGTGCACTTAAGGTGAAAATGTCAAAATCTTAAAAATGAGCATGAGCACAATGAAATTAATGCTGGAATCATCTTCAGGATGCTAGAATACACTAAATACAGCAACATTTTTGAGTCTACAACGTTTAGTTTAGGTGTGAGAGCCAAAATTAACTTTTTATTGCTTTAAATGCGTTTTCAGCCTGATTGTGCACTTTAGGTGAAAATGTCAAAATCTTCAATATGAGCATAAGCACAATGAATTTAATGCTGGAATCATCTTCAGGATGCTAGAATACACTAAATACAGCAAAAATTTTGTGTCTACAACGTTTAGTTTAGGTGTGAGAGCCAAAATGAACTTTTTATTGCTTTAAATGCGTTTTCAGCCCCTGATTGTACACGTTAGGTGAAAAGGTCAAAATCTTCAAAAATGAGCATAAGCACAATGAAATTAATGCTGGAATCATCTTCAGGATGCTAGAATACACTAAATACAGCAACAATTTTGAGTCTACAACGTTTAGTTTAGGTGTGAGAGCCAAAATGAACTTTTTATTGCTTTAAATGCGTTTTGAGCACCTGATTGTACACTTAAGGTGAAAATGTCAAAATCTTAAAATTAAGCATGAGCACAATGAAATTAATGCTGGAATCATCTTCAGGATGCTATAATACACTAAATACAGCAAACATTTTGAGTCTACAACGTTTAGTTTAGGTGTGAGAGCCAAAATGAACTTTTTATTGCTTTAAATGCGTTTTCAGCCCCTGATTGTACATGTTAGGTGAAAAGGTCAAAATCTTCAAAAATGAGCATAAGCACCGTGTAAATAATGCTGGAATCATCTTCAGGATGCTAGAATACACTAAATACAGTAAAAATTTTGACTCTACAACGTTTAGTTTAGGTATGAGAGCCAAAAAGAACTTTTTATTGCTTTAAATGCGTTTTCAGCCCCTGATTGTACACTTAAGGTGAAAATGTCAAAATCTTAAAATTGAGCATGAGCACAATGAAATTAATGCTGGAATCATCTTCAGGATGCTAGAATACACTAAATACAGCAACATTTTTGAGTCTACAACGTTTAGTTTAGGTGTGAGAGCCAAAATGAACTTTTTATTGCTTTAAATGCGTTTTCAGCCCCTGATTGTACACTTAAGGTGAAAATGTCAAAATCTTCAAAATGAGCATAAGCACAATGAAATTAATGCTGGAATCATCTTCAGGATGCTAGAATACACTAAATACAGCAAACATTTTGAGTCTACAACGTTTAGTTTAGGTGTGAGAGCCAAAATGAACTTTTTATTGCTTGAAATGCGTTTTCAGCCTGATTGTGCACTTTAGGTGAAAATGTCAAAATCTTAAAAATGAGCATGAGCACAATGAAATTAATGCTGGAATCATCTTCAGGATGCTATAATAAACTAAATACAGCAAACATTTTGAGTCTACAACGTTTAGTTTAGGTGTGAGAGCCAAAATGAACTTTTTATTGCTTTAAATGCGTTTTCAGCCCCTGATTGTACACGTTAGGTGAAAAGGTCAAAATCTTCAAAAATGAGCATAAGCACAATGAAATTAATGCTGGAATCATCTTCAGGATGCTAGAATACACTAAATACAGCAAAAATTTTGAGTCTACAACGTTTAGTTTAGGTGTGAGAGCCAAAATGAACTTTTTATTGCTTTAAATGCGTTTTCAGCCCCTGATTGTACACGTTAGGTGAAAAGGTCAAAATCTTCAAAAATGAGCATAAGCACAATGAAATTAATGCTGGAATCATCTTCAGGATGCTAGAATACACTAAATACAGCAACAATTTTGAGTCTACAACGTTTAGTTTAGGTGTGAGAGCCAAAATGAACTTTTTATTGCTTTAAATGCGTTTTGAGCACCTGATTGTACACTTAAGGTGAAAATGTCAAAATCTTAAAATTAAGCATGAGCACAATGAAATTAATGCTGGAATCATCTTCAGGATGCTAGAATACACTAAATACAGCAACATTTTTGAGTCTACAACGTTTAGTTTAGGTGTGAGAGCCAAAATGAACTTTTTATTGCTTTAAACGCGTTTTCAGCCCCTGATTGTACACTTAAGGTGAAAATGTCAAAATCTTCAAAATGAGCATAAGCACAATGAAATTAATGCTGGAATCATCTTCAGGATGCTAGAATACACTAAATACAGCAAACATTTTGAGTCTACAACGTTTAGTTTAGGTGTGAGAGCCAAAATGAACTTTTTATTGCTTGAAATGCGTTTTCAGCCTGATTGTGCACTTTAGGTGAAAATGTCAAAATCTTAAAAATGAGCATGAGCACAATGAATTTAATGATGGAATCATCTTCGGGATGCTATAATACACTAAATACAGCAACAATTTTGAGTCTACAACGTTTAGTTTAGGTGTGAGAGCCAAAATGAACTTTTTATTGCTTTAAATGCGTTTTGAGCACCTGATTGTACACTTAAGGTGAAAATGTCAAAATCTTAAAATTAAGCATGAGCACAATGAAATTAATGCTGGAATCATCTTCAGGATGCTATAATACACTAAATACAGCAAACATTTTGAGTCTACAACGTTTAGTTTAGGTGTGAGAGCCAAAATGAACTTTTTATTGCTTTAAATGCGTTTTCAGCCCCTGATTGTACACTTAAGGTGAAAATGTCAAAATCTTAAAATTTAGCATGAGCACAATGAAATTAATGCTGGAATCATCTTCGGGATGCTATAATACACTAAATACAGCAAACATTTTGAGTCTACAACGTTTAGTTTAGGTGTGAGAGCCAAAATGAACTTTTTAATGCTTTAAATGCGTTTTCAGCCTGATTGTGCACTTTAGGTGAAAATGTCAAAATCTTAAAAATGAGCATGAGCACAATGAAATTAATGCTGGAATCATCTTCAGGATGCTAGAATACACTAAATGCAGCAACATTTTTGAGTCTACAACGTTTAGTTTAGGTGTGAGAGCCAAAATGAACTTTTTATTGCTTTAAACGCGTTTTCAGCCCCTGATTGTACACTTAAGGTGAAAATGTCAAAATCTTCAAAATGAGCATAAGCACAATGAAATTAATGCTGGAATCATCTTCAGGATGCTAGAATACACTAAATACAGCAAACATTTTGAGTCTACAACGTTTAGTTTAGGTGTGAGAGCCAAAATGAACTTTTTATTGCTTGAAATGCGTTTTCAGCCTGATTGTGCACTTTAGGTGAAAATGTCAAAATCTTAAAAATGAGCATGAGCACAATGAAATTAATGCTGGAATCATCTTCAGGATGCTATAATAAACTAAATACAGCAAACATTTTGAGTCTACAACGTTTAGTTTAGGTGTGAGAGCCAAAATGAACTTTTTATTGCTTTAAATGCGTTTTCAGCCCCTGATTGTACACGTTAGGTGAAAAGGTCAAAATCTTCAAAAATGAGCATAAGCACAATGAAATTAATGCTGGAATCATCTTCAGGATGCTAGAATACACTAAATACAGCAAAAATTTTGAGTCTACAACGTTTAGTTTAGGTGTGAGAGCCAAAATGAACTTTTTATTGCTTTAAATGCGTTTTCAGCCCCTGATTGTACACGTTAGGTGAAAAGGTCAAAATCTTCAAAAATGAGCATAAGCACAATGAAATTAATGCTGGAATCATCTTCAGGATGCTAGAATACACTAAATACAGCAACAATTTTGAGTCTACAACGTTTAGTTTAGGTGTGAGAGCCAAAATGAACTTTTTATTGCTTTAAATGCGTTTTGAGCACCTGATTGTACACTTAAGGTGAAAATGTCAAAATCTTAAAATTAAGCATGAGCACAATGAAATTAATGCTGGAATCATCTTCAGGATGCTATAATACACTAAATACAGCAAACATTTTGAGTCTACAACGTTTAGTTTAGGTGTGAGAGCCAAAATGAACTTTTTATTGCTTTAAATGCGTTTTCAGCCCCTGATTGTACATGTTAGGTGAAAAGGTCAAAATCTTCAAAAATGAGCATAAGCACAGTGTAAATAATGCTGGAATCATCTTCAGGATGCTAGAATACACTAAATACAGTAAAAATTTTGACTCTACAACGTTTAGTTTAGGTATGAGAGCCAAAAAGAACTTTTTATTGCTTTAAATGCGTTTTCAGCCCCTGATTGTACACTTAAGGTGAAAATGTCAAAATCTTAAAATTGAGCATGAGCACAATGAAATTAATGATGGAATCATCTTCGGGATGCTATAATACACTAAATACAGCAACAATTTTGAGTCTACAACGTTTAGTTTAGGTGTGAGAGCCAAAATGAACTTTTTATTGCTTTAAATGCGTTTTGAGCACCTGATTGTACACTTAAGGTGAAAATGTCAAAATCTTAAAATTAAGCATGAGCACAATGAAATTAATGCTGGAATCATCTTCAGGATGCTATAATACACTAAATACAGCAAACATTTTGAGTCTACAACGTTTAGTTTAGGTGTGAGAGCCAAAATGAACTTTTTATTGCTTTAAATGCGTTTTCAGCCCCTGATTGTACACGTTAGGTGAAAAGGTCAAAATCTTCAAAAATGAGCATAAGCACAATGAAATTAATGCTGGAATCATCTTCAGGATGCTATAATACACTAAATACAGCAAACATTTTGAGTCTACAACGTTTAGTTTAGGTGTGAGAGCCAAAATGAACTTTTTATTGCTTTAAATGCGTTTTCAGCCCCTGATTGTACACTTAAGGTGAAAATGTCAAAATCTTAAAATTGAGAATAAGCACAATGAAATTAATGCTGAAATTATCTTCAGGATGCTAGAATACACTAAATACAACAAAAAATTTGAGTCTACAACGTTTAGTTTAGGTGTGAGAGCCAAAATGAACTTTTTATTGCTTTAAATGCGTTTTCAGCCCCTGATTGTACACTTAAGGTGAAAATGTCAAATTCTTCAAAATGAGCATAAGCACAATGAAATTAATGCTGGAATCATCTTCAGGATGCTAGAATACACTAAATACAGCAAAAATTTTGAGTCTGCAACGTTTAGTTTAGGTGTGAGAACCAAAATGAACTTTTTATTGCTTTAAACGCATTTTCAGCCCCGGATTGTACACTTAAGGTGAAAATGTCAAAATTCTCAAAATGAGCATAAGCACAATGAAATTAATGCTGGAATCATCTTCAGGATACTAGAATACACTAAATACAGCAAACATTTTGAGTCTACAACGTTTAGTTTAGGCGTGAGAGCCAAAATGAACTTTTTATTGATTTAAATGCGTTTTCAGCCCCTGATTGTACACTTAAGGTGAAAATGTCAAAATCTTAAAATTGAGAATAGGCACAATGAAATTAATGCTGAAATTATCTTCAGGATGCTAGAATACACTAAATACAGCAAAAATTTTGAGTCTACAACGTTTAGTTTAGGTGTGAGAGCCAAACTGATCTTTTTATTGCTTTAAATGTGTTTTCAGCCTGATTGTAACATTTTTGAGTCTACAACGTTTAGTTTAGGTGTGAGAGCCAAAATTAACTTTTTATTGCTTTAAATGCGTTTTCAGCCTGATTGTGCACTTTAGGTGAAAATGTCAAAATCTTCAATATGAGCATAAGCACAATGAATTTAATGCTGGAATCATCTTCAGGATGCTAGAATACACTAAATACAGCAAAAATTTTGAGTCTACAACGTTTAGTTTAGGTGTGAGAGCCAAAATGAACTTTTTATTGCTTTAAATGCGTTTTCAGCCCCTGATTGTACACGTTAGGTGAAAAGGTCAAAATCTTCAAAAATGAGCATAAGCACAATGAAATTAATGCTGGAATCATCTTCAGGATGCTAGAATACACTAAATACAGCAACAATTTTGAGTCTACAACGTTTAGTTTAGGTGTGAGAGCCAAAATGAACTTTTTATTGCTTTAAATGCGTTTTGAGCACCTGATTGTACACTTAAGGTGAAAATGTCAAAATCTTAAAATTAAGCATGAGCACAATGAAATTAATGCTGGAATCATCTTCAGGATGCTATAATACACTAAATACAGCAAACATTTTGAGTCTACAACGTTTAGTTTAGGTGTGAGAGCCAAAATGAACTTTTTATTGCTTTAAATGCGTTTTCAGCCCCTGATTGTACATGTTAGGTGAAAAGGTCAAAATCTTCAAAAATGAGCATAAGCACAATGAAATTAATGCTGGAATCATCTTCGGGATGCTATAATACACTAAATACAGCAAACATTTTGAGTCTACAACGTTTAGTTTAGGTGTGAGAGCCAAAATGAACTTTTTAATGCTTTAAATGCGTTTTCAGCCTGATTGTGCACTTTAGGTGAAAATGTCAAAATCTTAAAAATGAGCATGAGCACAATGAAATTAATGCTGGAATCATCTTCAGGATGCTAGAATACACTAAATACAGCAACATTTTTGAGTCTACAACGTTTAGTTTAGGTGTGAGAGCCAAAATGAACTTTTTATTGCTTTAAACGCGTTTTCAGCCCCTGATTGTACACTTAAGGTGAAAATGTCAAAATCTTAAAATTGAGCATGAGCACAATGAAATTAATGCTGGAATCATCTTCAGGATGCTATAATACACTAAATACAGCAAACATTTTGAGCCTACAACGTTTAGTTTAGGTGTGAGAGCCAAAATGAACTTTTTATTGCTTTAAATGCGTTTTCAGCCCCTGATTGTACACTTAAGGTGAAAATGTCAAAATCTTAAAATTGAGAATAAGCACAATGAAATTAATGCTGAAATTATCTTCAGGATGCTAGAATACACTAAATACAACAAAAATTTTGAGTCTACAACGTTTAGTTTAGGTGTGAGAGCCAAAATGAACTTTTTATTGCTTTAAATGCGTTTTCAGCCCCTGATTGTACACTTAAGGTGAAAATGTCAAATTCTTCAAAATGAGCATAAGCACAATGAAATTAATGCTGGAATCATCTTCAGGATGCTAGAATACACTAAATACAGCAACATTTTTGAGTCTACAACGTTTAGTTTAGGTGTGAGAGCCAAAATGAACTTTTTATTGCTTTAAACGCGTTTTCAGCCCCTGATTGTACACTTAAGGTGAAAATGTCAAAATCTTCAAAATGAGCATAAGCACAATGAAATTAATGCTGGAATCATCTTCAGGATGCTAGAATACACTAAATACAGCAAAAATTTTGAGTCTACAACGTTTAGTTTAGGTGTGAGAGCCAAAATGAACTTTTTATTGCTTGAAATGCGTTTTCAGCCTGATTATGCACTTTAGGTGAAAATGTAAAAATCTTAAAAATGAGCATGAGCACAATGAAATTAATGCTGGAATCATCTTCAGGATGCTATAATACACTAAATACAGCAAACATTTTGAGTCTACAACGTTTAGTTTAGGTGTGAGAGCCAAAATGAACTTTTTATTGCTTTAAATGCGTTTTCAGCCCCTGATTGTACACGTTAGGTGAAAAGGTCAAAATCTTCAAAAATGAGCATAAGCACAATGAAATTAATGCTGGAATCATCTTCAGGATGCTATAATACACTAAATACAGCAAACATTTTGAGTCTACAACGTTTAGTTTAGGTGTGAGAGCCAAAATGAACTTTTTATTGCTTTAAATGCGTTTTAAGCCCCTGATTGTACACTTAAGGTGAAAATGTCAAAATCTTAAAATTGAGAATAAGCACAATGAAATTAATGCTGAAATTATCTTCAGGATGCTAGAATACACTAAATACAACAAAAATTTTGAGTCTACAACGTTTAGTTTAGGTGTGAGAGCCAAAATGAACTTTTTATTGCTTTAAATGCGTTTTCAGCCCCTGATTGTACACTTAAGGTGAAAATGTCAAATTCTTCAAAATGAGCATAAGCACAATGAAATTAATGCTGGAATCATCTTCAGGATGCTAGAATACACTAAATACAGCAACAATTTTGAGTCTGCAACGTTTAGTTTAGGTGTGAGAGCCAAAATGAACTTTTTATTGCTTTAAACGCATTTTCAGCCCCGGATTGTACACTGAAGGTGAAAATGTCAAAATTCTCAAAATGAGCATAAGCACAATGAAATTAATGCTGGAATCATCTTCAGGATACTAGAATACACTAAATACAGCAAACATTTTGAGTCTACAACGTTTAGTTTAGGCGTGAGAGCCAAAATGAACTTTTTATTGATTTAAATGCGTTTTCAGCCCCTGATTGTACACTTAAGGTGAAAATGTCAAAATCTTAAAATTGAGAATAGGCACAATGAAATTAATGCTGAAATTATCTTCAGGATGCTAGAATACACTAAATACAGCAAAAATTTTGAGTCTACAACGTTTAGTTTAGGTGTGATAGCCAAACTGATCTTTTTATTGCTTTAAATGTGTTTTCAGCCTGATTGTGCACTTAAGGTGAAAATGTCAAAATCTTAAAAATGAGCATGAGCACAATGAAATTAATGCTGGAATCATCTTCAGGATGCTAGAATACACTAAATACAGCAACATTTTTGAGTCTACAACGTTTAGTTTAGGTGTGAGAGCCAAAATTAACTTTTTATTGCTTTAAATGCGTTTTCAGCCTGATTGTGCACTTTAGGTGAAAATGTCAAAATCTTCAATATGAGCATAAGCACAATGAATTTAATGCTGGAATCATCTTCAGGATGCTAGAATACACTAAATACAAAAAAAATTTTGAGTCTACAACGTTTAGTTTAGGTGTGAGAGCCAAAATGAACTTTTTATTGCTTTAAATGCGTTTTCAGCCCCTGATTGTACACGTTAGGTGAAAAGGTCAAAATCTTCAAAAATGAGCATAAGCACAATGAAATTAATGCTGGAATCATCTTCAGGATGCTAGAATACACTAAATACATCAACAATTTTGAGTCTACAACGTTTAGTTTAGGTGTGAGAGCCAAAATGAACTTTTTATTGCTTTAAATGCGTTTTGAGCACCTGATTGTACACTTAAGGTGAAAATGTCAAAATCTTAAAATTAAGCATGAGCACAATGAAATTAATGCTGGAATCATCTTCAGGATGCTATAATACACTAAATACAGCAAACATTTTGAGTCTACAACGTTTAGTTTAGGTGTGAGAGCCAAAATGAATTTTTTAATGCTTTAAATGCGTTTTCAGCCCCTGATTGTACATGTTAGGTAAAAAGGTCAAAATCTTCAAAAATGAGCATAAGCACAGTGTAAATAATGCTGGAATCATCTTCAGTATGCTAGAATACACTAAATACAGTAAAAATTTTGACTCTACAACGTTTAGTTTAGGTATGAGAGCCAAAAAGAACTTTTTATTGCTTTAAATGCGTTTTCAGCCCCTGATTGTACACTTAAGGTGAAAATGTCAAAATCTTAAAATTGAGCATGAGCACAATGAAATTAATGATGGAATCATCTTCGGGATGCTATAATACACTAAATACAGCAACAATTTTGAGTCTACAACGTTTAGTTTAGGTGTGAGAGCCAAAATGAACTTTTTATTGCTTTAAATGCGTTTTGAGCACCTGATTGTACACTTAAGGTGAAAATGTCAAAATCTTAAAATTAAGCATGAGCACAATGAAATTAATGCTGGAATCATCTTCAGGATGCTATAATACACTAAATACAGCAAACATTTTGAGTCTACAACGTTTAGTTTAGGTGTGAGAGCCAAAATGAACTTTTTATTGCTTTAAATGCGTTTTCAGCCCCTGATTGTACACTTAAGGTGAAAATGTCAAAATCTTAAAATTGAGCATGAGCACAATGAAATTAATGCTGGAATCATCTTCGGGATGCTATAATACACTAAATACAGCAAACATTTTGAGTCTACAACGTTTAGTTTAGGTGTGAGAGCCAAAATGAACTTTTTAATGCTTTAAATGCGTTTTCAGCCTGATTGTGCACTTTAGGTGAAAATGTCAAAATCTTAAAAATGAGCATGAGCACAATGAAATTAATGCTGGAATCATCTTCAGGATGCTAGAATACACTAAATACAGCAACATTTTTGAGTCTACAACGTTTAGTTTAGGTGTGAGAGCCAAAATGAACTTTTTATTGCTTTAAACGCGTTTTCAGCCCCTGATTGTACACTTAAGGTGAAAATGTCAAAATCTTCAAAATGAGCATAAGCACAATGAAATTAATGCTGGAATCATCTTCAGGATGCTAGAATACACTAAATACAGCAAACATTTTGAGTCTACAACGTTTAGTTTAGGTGTGAGAGCCAAAATGAACTTTTTATTGCTTGAAATGCGTTTTCAGCCTGATTGTGCACTTTAGGTGAAAATGTCAAAATCTTAAAAATAAGCATGAGCACAATGAAATTAATGCTGGAATCATCTTCAGGATGCTATAATAAACTAAATACAGCAAACATTTTGAGTCTACAACGTTTAGTTTAGGTGTGAGAGCCAAAATGAACTTTTTATTGCTTTAAATGCGTTTTCAGCCCCTGATTGTACACGTTAGGTGAAAAGGTCAAAATCTTCAAAAATGAGCATAAGCACAATGAAATTAATGCTGGAATCATCTTCAGGATGCTAGAATACACTAAATACAGCAAAAATTTTGAGTCTACAACGTTTAGTTTAGGTGTGAGAGCCAAAATGAACTTTTTATTGCTTTAAATGCGTTTTCAGCCCCTGATTGTACACGTTAGGTGAAAAGGTCAAAATCTTCAAAAATGAGCATAAGCACAATGAAATTAATGCTGGAATCATCTTCAGGATGCTAGAATACACTAAATACAGCAACAATTTTGAGACTACAACGTTTAGTTTAGGTGTGAGAGCCAAAATGAACTTTTTATTGCTTTAAATGCGTTTTGAGCACCTGATTGTACACTTAAGGTGAAAATGTCAAAATCTTAAAATTAAGCATGAGCACAATGAAATTAATGCTGGAATCATCTTCAGGATGCTATAATACACTAAATACAGCAAACATTTTGAGTCTACAACGTTTAGTTTAGGTGTGAGAGCCAAAATGAACTTTTTATTGCTTTAAATGCGTTTTCAGCCCCTGATTGTACATGTTAGGTGAAAAGGTCAAAATCTTCAAAAATGAGCATAAGCACAGTGTAAATAATGCTGGAATCATCTTCAGGATGCTAGAATACACTAAATACAGTAAAAATTTTGACTCTACAACGTTTAGTTTAGGTATGAGAGCCAAAAAGAACTTTTTATTGCTTTAAATGCGTTTTCAGCCCCTGATTGTACACTTAAGGTGAAAATGTCAAAATCTTAAAATTGAGCATGAGCACAATGAAATTAATGATGGAATCATCTTCGGGATGCTATAATACACTAAATACAGCAACAATTTTGAGTCTACAACGTTTAGTTTAGGTGTGAGAGCCAAAATGAACTTTTTATTGCTTTAAATGCGTTTTGAGCACCTGATTGTACACTTAAGGTGAAAATGTCAAAATCTTAAAATTAAGCATGAGCACAATGAAATTAATGCTGGAATCATCTTCAGGATGCTATAATACACTAAATACAGCAAACATTTTGAGTCTACAACGTTTAGTTTAGGTGTGAGAGCCAAAATGAACTTTTTATTGCTTTAAATGCGTTTTCAGCCCCTGATTGTACACGTTAGGTGAAAAGGTCAAAATCTTCAAAAATGAGCATAAGCACAATGAAATTAATGCTGGAATCATCTTCAGGTTGCTATAATACACTAAATACAGCAAACATTTTGAGTCTACAACGTTTAGTTTAGGTGTGAGAGCCAAAATGAACTTTTTATTGCTTTAAATGCGTTTTCATTCCCTGATTGTACACTTAAGGTGAAAATGTCAAAATCTTAAAATTGAGAATAAGCACAATGAAATTAATGCTGAAATTATCTTCAGGATGCTAGAATACACTAAATACAACAAAAATTTTGAGTCTACAACGTTTAGTTTAGGTGTGAGAACCAAAATGAACTTTTTATTGCTTTAAATGCGTTTTCAGCCCCTGATTGTACACTTAAGGTGAAAATGTCAAATTCTTTAAAATGAGCATAAGCACAATGAAATTAATGCTGGAATCATCTTCAGGATGCTAGAATACACTAAATACAGCAAAAATTTTGAGTCTGCAACGTTTAGTTTAGGTGTGAGAGCCAAAATGAACTTTTTATTGCTTTAAACGCATTTTCAGCCCCGGATTGTACACTTAAGGTGAAAATGTCAAAATCTTAAAAATGAGCATGAGCACAATGAAATTAATGCTGGAATCATCTTCAGGATTCTAGAATACACTAAATACAGCAACATTTTTGAGTCTACAACGTTTAGTTTAGGTGTGAGAGCCAAAATTAACTTTTTATTGCTTTAAATGCGTTTTCAGCCTGATTGTGCACTTTAGGTGAAAATGTCAAAATCTTCAATATGAGCATAAGCACAATGAATTTAATGCTGGAATCATCTTCAGGATGCTAGAATACACTAAATACAGCAAAAATTTTGAGTCTACAACGTTTAGTTTAGGTGTGAGAGCCAAAATGAACTTTTTATTGCTTTAAATGCGTTTTCAGCCCCTGATTGTACACGTTAGGTGAAAAGGTCAAAATCTTCAAAAATGAGCATAAGCACAATGAAATTAATGCTGGAATCATCTTCAGGATGCTAGAATACACTAAATACAGCAACAATTTTGAGTCTACAACGTTTAGTTTAGGTGTGAGAGCCAAAATGAACTTTTTATTGCTTTAAATGCGTTTTGAGCACCTGATTGTACACTTAAGGTGAAAATGTCAAAATCTTAAAATTAAGCATGAGCACAATGAAATTAATGCTGGAATCATCTTCAGGATGCTATAATACACTAAATACAGCAAACATTTTGAGTCTACAACGTTTAGTTTAGGTGTGAGAGCCAAAATGAACTTTTTATTGCTTTAAATGTGTTTTCAGCCCCTGATTGTACATGTTAGGTGAAAAGGTCAAAATCTTCAAAAATGAGCATAAGCACAATGAAATTAATGCTGGAATCATCTTCGGGATGCTATAATACACTAAATACAGCAAACATTTTGAGTCTACAACGTTTAGTTTAGGTGTGAGAGCCAAAATGAACTTTTTAATGCTTTAAATGCGTTTTCAGCCTGATTGTGCACTTTAGGTGAAAATGTCAAAATCTTAAAAATGAGCATGAGCACAATGAAATTAATGCTGGAATCATCTTCAGGATGCTAGAATACACTAAATACAGCAACATTTTTGAGTCTACAACGTTTAGTTTAGGTGTGAGAGCCAAAATGAACTTTTTATTGCTTTAAACGCGTTTTCAGCCCCTGATTGTACACTTAAGGTGAAAATGTCAAAATCTTCAAAATGAGCATAAGCACAATGAAATTAATGCTGGAATCATCTTCAGGATGCTAGAATACACTAAATACAGCAAAAATTTTGAGTCTACAACGTTTAGTTTAGGTGTGAGTGCCAAAATGAACTTTTTATTGCTTGAAATGCGTTTTCAGCCCGATTGTGCACTTTAGGTGAAAATGTCAAAATCTTAAAAATGAGCATGAGCACAATGAAATTAATGCTGGAATCATCTTCAGGATGCTATAATAAACTAAATACAGCAAACATTTTGAGTCTACAACGTTTAGTTTAGGTGTGAGAGCCAAAATGAACTTTTTATTGCTTTAAATGCGTTTTCAGCCCCTGATTGTACACGTTAGGTGAAAAGGTCAAAATCTTCAAAAATGAGCATAAGCACAATGAAATTAATGCTGGAATCATCTTCAGGATGCTAGAATACACTAAATACAGTAAAAATTTTGACTCTACAACGTTTAGTTTAGGTATGAGAGCCAAAAAGAACTTTTTATTGCTTTAAATGCGTTTTCAGCCCCTGATTGTACACTTAAGGTGAAAATGTCAAAATCTTAAAATTGAGCATGAGCACAATGAAATTAATGCTGGAATCATCTTCAGGATGCTATAATACACTAAATACAGCAAACATTTTGAGCCTACAACGTTTAGTTTAGGTGTGAGAGCCAAAATGAACTTTTTATTGCTTTAAATGCGTTTTCAGCCCCTGATTGTACACTTAAGGTGAAAATGTCAAAATCTTAAAATTGAGAATAAGCACAATGAAATTAATGCTGAAATTATCTTCAGGATGCTAGAATACACTAAATACAACAAAAATTTTGAGTCTACAACGTTTAGTTTAGGTGTGAGAGCCAAAATGAACTTTTTATTGCTTTAAATGCGTTTTCAGCCCCTGATTGTACACTTAAGGTGAAAATGTCAAATTCTTCAAAATGAGCATAAGCACAATGAAATTAATGCTGGAATCATCTTCAGGATGCTAGAATACACTAAATACAGCAACATTTTTGAGTCTACAACGTTTAGTTTAGGTGTGAGAGCCAAAATGAACTTTTTATTGCTTTAAACGCGTTTTCAGCCCCTGATTGTACACTTAAGGTGAAAATGTCAAAATCTTCAAAATGAGCATAAGCACAATGAAATTAATGCTGGAATCATCTTCAGGATGCTAGAATACACTAAATACAGCAAAAATTTTGAGTCTACAACGTTTAGTTTAGGTGTGAGAGCCAAAATGAACTTTTTATTGCTTGAAATGCGTTTTCAGCCTGATTATGCACTTTAGGTGAAAATGTCAAAATCTTAAAAATGAGCATGAGCACAATGAAATTAATGCTGGAATCATCTTCAGGATGCTATAATACACTAAATACAGCAAACATTTTGAGTCTACAACGTTTAGTTTAGGTGTGAGAGCCAAAATGAACTTTTTATTGCTTTAAATGCGTTTTCAGCCCCTGATTGTACACGTTAGGTGAAAAGGTCAAAATCTTCAAAAATGAGCATAAGCACAATGAAATTAATGCTGGAATCATCTTCAGGATGCTATAATACACTAAATACAGCAAACATTTTGAGTCTACAACGTTTAGTTTAGGTGTGAGAGCCAAAATGAACTTTTTATTGCTTTAAATGCGTTTTCAGCCCCTGATTGTACACTTAAGGTGAAAATGTCAAAATCTTAAAATTGAGAATAAGCACAATGAAATTAATGCTGAAATTATCTTCAGGATGCTAGAATACACTAAATACAACAAAAATTTTGAGTCTACAACGTTTAGTTTAGGTGTGAGAGCCAAAATGAACTTTTTATTGCTTTAAATGCGTTTTCAGCCCCTGATTGTACACTTAAGGTGAAAATGTCAAATTCTTCAAAATGAGCATAAGCACAATGAAATTAATGCTGGAATCATCTTCAGGATGCTAGAATACACTAAATACAGCAAAAATTTTGAGTCTGCAACGTTTAGTTTAGGTGTGAGAGCCAAAATGAACTTTTTATTGCTTTAAACGCATTTTCAGCCCCGGATTGTACACTGAAGGTGAAAATGTCAAAATTCTCAAAATGAGCATAAGCACAATGAAATTAATACTGGAATCATCTTCAGGATACTAGAATACACTAAATACAGCAAACATTTTGAGTCTACAACGTTTAGTTTAGGCGTGAGAGCCAAAATGAACTTTTTATTGATTTAAATGCGTTTTCAGCCCCTGATTGTACACTTAAGGTGAAAATGTCAAAATCTTAAAATTGAGAATAGGCACAATGAAATTAATGCTGAAATTATCTTCAGGATGCTAGAATACACTAAATACAGCAAAAATTTTGAGTCTACAACGTTTAGTTTAGGTGTGAGAGCCAAACTGATCTTTTTATTGCTTTAAATGTGTTTTCAGCCTGATTGTGCACTTAAGGTGAAAATGTCAAAATCTTAAAAATGAGCATGAGCACAATGAAATTAATGCTGGAATCATCTTCAGGATGCTAGAATACACTAAATACAGCAACATTTTTGAGTCTACAACGTTTAGTTTAGGTGTGAGAGCCAAAATTAACTTTTTATTGCTTTAAATGCGTTTTCAGCCTGATTGTGCACTTTAGGTGAAAATGTCAAAATCTTCAATATGAGCATAAGCACAATGAATTTAATGCTGGAATCATCTTCAGGATGCTAGAATACACTAAATACAGCAAAAATTTTGAGTCTACAACGTTTAGTTTAGGTGTGAGAGCCAAAATGAACTTTTTATTGCTTTAAATGCGTTTTCAGCCCCTGATTGTACACGTTAGGTGAAAAGGTCAAAATCTTCAAAAATGAGCATAAGCACAATGAAATTAATGCTGGAATCATCTTCAGGATGCTAGAATACACTAAATACAGTAAAAATTTTGACTCTACAACGTTTAGTTTAGGTATGAGAGCCAAAAAGAACTTTTTATTGCTTTAAATGCGTTTTCAGCCCCTGATTGTACACTTAAGGTGAAAATGTCAAAATCTTAAAATTGAGCATGAGCACAATGAAATTAATGATGGAATCATCTTCGGGATGCTATAATACACTAAATACAGCAACAATTTTGAGTCTACAACGTTTAGTTTAGGTGTGAGAGCCAAAATGAACTTTTTATTGCTTTAAATGCGTTTTGAGCACCTGATTGTACACTTAAGGTGAAAATGTCAAAATCTTAAAATTAAGCATGAGCACAATGAAATTAATGCTGGAATCATCTTCAGGATGCTATAATACACTAAATACAGCAAACATTTTGAGTCTACAACGTTTAGTTTAGGTGTGAGAGCCAAAATGAACTTTTTATTGCTTTAAATGCGTTTTCAGCCCCTGATTGTACACTTAAGGTGAAAATGTCAAAATCTTAAAATTGAGCATGAGCACAATGAAATTAATGCTGGAATCATCTTCGGGATGCTATAATACACTAAATACAGCAAACATTTTGAGTCTACAACGTTTAGTTTAGGTGTGAGAGCCAAAATGAACTTTTTAATGCTTTAAATGCGTTTTCAGCCTGATTGTGCACTTTAGGTGAAAATGTCAAAATCTTAAAAATGAGCATGAGCACAATGAAATTAATGCTGGAATCATCTTCAGGATGCTAGAATACACTAAATACAGCAACATTTTTGAGTCTACAACGTTTAGTTTAGGTGTGAGAGCCAAAATGAACTTTTTATTGCTTTAAACGCGTTTTCAGCCCCTGATTGTACACTTAAGGTGAAAATGTCAAAATCTTCAAAATGAGCATAAGCACAATGAAATTAATGCTGGAATCATCTTCAGGATGCTAGAATACACTAAATACAGCAAACATTTTGAGTCTACAACGTTTAGTTTAGGTGTGAGAGCCAAAATGAACTTTTTATTGCTTGAAATGCGTTTTCAGCCTGATTGTGCACTTTAGGTGAAAATGTCAAAATCTTAAAAATGAGCATGAGCACAATGAAATTAATGCTGGAATCATCTTCAGGATGCTATAATAAACTAAATACAGCAAACATTTTGAGTCTACAACGTTTAGTTTAGGTGTGAGAGCCAAAATGAACTTTTTATTGCTTTAAATGCGTTTTCAGCCCCTGATTGTACACGTTAGGTGAAAAGGTCAAAATCTTCAAAAATGAGCATAAGCACAATGAAATTAATGCTGGAATCATCTTCAGGATGCTAGAATACACTAAATACAGCAAAAATTTTGAGTCTACAACGTTTAGTTTAGGTGTGAGAGCCAAAATGAACTTTTTATTGCTTTAAATGCGTTTTCAGCCCCTGATTGTACACGTTAGGTGAAAAGGTCAAAATCTTCAAAAATGAGCATAAGCACAATGAAATTAATGCTGGAATCATCTTCAGGATGCTAGAATACACTAAATACAGCAACAATTTTGAGTCTACAACGTTTAGTTTAGGTGTGAGAGCCAAAATGAACTTTTTATTGCTTTAAATGCGTTTTGAGCACCTGATTGTACACTTAAGGTGAAAATGTCAAAATCTTAAAATTAAGCATGAGCACAATGAAATTAATGCTGGAATCATCTTCAGGATGCTATAATACACTAAATACAGCAAACATTTTGAGTCTACAACGTTTAGTTTAGGTGTGAGAGCCAAAATGAACTTTTTATTGCTTTAAATGCGTTTTCAGCCCCTGATTGTACATGTTAGGTGAAAAGGTCAAAATCTTCAAAAATGAGCATAAGCACAGTGTAAATAATGCTGGAATCATCTTCAGGATGCTAGAATACACTAAATACAGTAAAAATTTTGACTCTACAACGTTTAGTTTAGGTATGAGAGCCAAAAAGAACTTTTTATTGCTTTAAATGCGTTTTCAGCCCCTGATTGTACACTTAAGGTGAAAATGTCAAAATCTTAAAATTGAGCATGAGCACAATGAAATTAATGATGGAATCATCTTCGGGATGCTATAATACACTAAATACAGCAACAATTTTGAGTCTACAACGTTTAGTTTAGGTGTGAGAGCCAAAATGAACTTTTTATTGCTTTAAATGCGTTTTGAGCACCTGATTGTACACTTAAGGTGAAAATGTCAAAATCTTAAAATTAAGCATGAGCACAATGAAATTAATGCTGGAATCATCTTCAGGATGCTATAATACACTAAATACAGCAAACATTTTGAGTCTACAACGTTTAGTTTAGGTGTGAGAGCCAAAATGAACTTTTTATTGCTTTAAATGCGTTTTCAGCCCCTGATTGTACACGTTAGGTGAAAAGGTCAAAATCTTCAAAAATGAGCATAAGCACAATGAAATTAATGCTGGAATCATCTTCAGGATGCTATAATACACTAAATACAGCAAACATTTTGAGTCTACAACGTTTAGTTTAGGTGTGAGAGCCAAAATGAACTTTTTATTGCTTTAAATGCGTTTTCAGCCCCTGATTGTACACTTAAGGTGAAAATGTCAAAATCTTAAAATTGAGAATAAGCACAATGAAATTAATGCTGAAATTATCTTCAGGATGCTAGAATACACTAAATACAACAAAAAATTTGAGTCTACAACGTTTAGTTTAGGTGTGAGAGCCAAAATGAACTTTTTATTGCTTTAAATGCGTTTTCAGCCCCTGATTGTACACTTAAGGTGAAAATGTCAAATTCTTCAAAATGAGCATAAGCACAATGAAATTAATGCTGGAATCATCTTCAGGATGCTAGAATACACTAAATACAGCAAAAATTTTGAGTCTGCAACGTTTAGTTTAGGTGTGAGAGCCAAAATGAACTTTTTATTGCTTTAAACGCATTTTCAGCCCCGGATTGTACACTTAAGGTGAAAATGTCAAAATTCTCAAAATGAGCATAAGCACAATGAAATTAATGCTGGAATCATCTTCAGGATACTAGAATACACTAAATACAGCAAACATTTTGAGTCTACAACGTTTAGTTTAGGCGTGAGAGCCAAAATGAACTTTTTATTGATTTAAATGCGTTTTCAGCCCCTGATTGTACACTTAAGGTGAAAATGTCAAAATCTTAAAATTGAGAATAGGCACAATGAAATTAATGCTGAAATTATCTTCAGGATGCTAGAATACACTAAATACAGCAAAAATTTTGAGTCCACAACGTTTAGTTTAGGTGTGAGAGCCAAACTGATCTTTTTATTGCTTTAAATGTGTTTTCAGCCTGATTGTAACATTTTTGAGTCTACAACGTTTAGTTTAGGTGTGAGAGCCAAAATTAACTTTTTATTGCTTTAAATGTGTTTTCAGCCTGATTGTGCACTTTAGGTGAAAATGTCAAAATCTTCAATATGAGCATAAGCACAATGAATTTAATGCTGGAATCATCTTCAGGATGCTAGAATACACTAAATACAGCAAAAATTTTGAGTCTACAACGTTTAGTTTAGGTGTGAGAGCCAAAATGAACTTTTTATTGCTTTAAATGCGTTTTCAGCCCCTGATTGTACACGTTAGGTGAAAAGGTCAAAATCTTCAAAAATGAGCATAAGCACAATGAAATTAATGCTGGAATCATCTTCAGGATGCTAGAATACACTAAATACAGCAACAATTTTGAGTCTACAACGTTTAGTTTAGGTGTGAGAGCCAAAATGAACTTTTTATTGCTTTAAATGCGTTTTGAGCACCTGATTGTACACTTAAGGTGAAAATGTCAAAATCTTAAAATTAAGCATGAGCACAATGAAATTAATGCTGGAATCATCTTCAGGATGCTATAATACACTAAATACAGCAAACATTTTGAGTCTACAACGTTTAGTTTAGGTGTGAGAGCCAAAATGAACTTTTTATTGCTTTAAATGCGTTTTCAGCCCCTGATTGTACATGTTAGGTGAAAAGGTCAAAATCTTCAAAAATGAGCATAAGCACAATGAAATTAATGCTGGAATCATCTTCGGGATGCTATAATACACTAAATACAGCAAACATTTTGAGTCTACAACATTTAGTTTAGGTGTGAGAGCCAAAATGAACTTTTTAATGCTTTAAATGCGTTTTCAGCCTGATTGTGCACTTTAGGTGAAAATGTCAAAATCTTAAAAATGAGCATGAGCACAATGAAATTAATGCTGGAATCATCTTCAGGATGCTAGAATACACTAAATACAGCAACATTTTTGAGTCTACAACGTTTAGTTTAGGTGTGAGAGCCAAAATGAACTTTTTATTGCTTTAAACGCGTTTTCAGCCCCTGATTGTACACTTAAGGTGAAAATGTCAAAATCTTAAAATTGAGCATGAGCACAATGAAATTAATGCTGGAATCATCTTCAGGATGCTAGAATACACTAAATACAGCAACATTTTTGAGTCTACAACGTTTAGTTTAGGTGTGAGAGCCAAAATGAACTTTTTATTGCTTTAAACGCGTTTTCAGCCCCTGATTGTACACTTAAGGTGAAAATGTCAAAATCTTCAAAATGAGCATAAGCACAATGAAATTAATGCTGGAATCATCTTCAGGATGCTAGAATACACTAAATACAGCAAAAATTTTGAGTCTGCAACGTTTAGTTTAGGTGTGAGAGCCAAAATGAACTTTTTATTGCTTTAAACGCATTTTCAGCCCCGGATTGTACACTTAAGGTGAAAATGTCAAAATTCTCAAAATGAGCATAAGCACAATGAAATTAATGCTGGAATCATCTTCAGGATGCTAGAATACACTAAATACAGCAAACATTTTGAGTCTACAACGTTTAGTTTAGGCGTGAGAGCCAAAATGAACTTTTTATTGATTTAAATGCGTTTTCAGCCCCTGATTGTACACTTAAGGTGAAAATGTCAAAATCTTAAAAATGAGCATGAGCACAATGAAATTAATGCTGGAATCATCTTCAGGATGCTAGAATACACTAAATACAGCAACATTTTTGAGTCTACAACGTTTAGTTTAGGTGTGAGAGCCAAAATTAACTTTTTATTGCTTTAAATGCGTTTTCAGCCTGATTGTGCACTTTAGGTGAAAATGTCAAAATCTTCAATATGAGCATAAGCACAATGAATTTAATGCTGGAATCATCTTCAGGATGCTAGAATACACTAAATACAGCAAAAATTTTGAGTCTACAACGTTTAGTTTAGGTGTGATAGCCAAAATGAACTTTTTATTGCTTGAAATGCGTTTTCAGCCCGATTGTGCACTTTAGGTGAAAATGTCAAAATCTTAAAAATGAGCATGAGCACAATGAAATTAATGCTGGAATCATCTTCAGGATGCTATAATAAACTAAATACAGCAAACATTTTGAGTCTACAACGTTTAGTTTAGGTGTGAGAGCCAAAATGAACTTTTTATTGCTTTAAATGCGTTTTCAGCCCCTGATTGTACACGTTAGGTGAAAAGGTCAAAATCTTCAAAAATGAGCATAAGCACAATGAAATTAATGCTGGAATCATCTTCAGGATGCTAGAATACACTAAATACAGTAAAAATTTTGACTCTACAACGTTTAGTTTAGGTATGAGAGCCAAAAAGAACTTTTTATTGCTTTAAATGCGTTTTCAGCCCCTGATTGTACACTTAAGGTGAAAATGTCAAAATCTTAAAATTGAGCATGAGCACAATGAAATTAATGCTGGAATCATCTTCAGGATGCTATAATACACTAAATACAGCAAACATTTTGAGCCTACAACGTTTAGTTTAGGTGTGAGAGCCAAAATGAACTTTTTATTGCTTTAAATGCGTTTTCAGCCCCTGATTGTACACTTAAGGTGAAAATGTCAAAATCTTAAAATTGAGAATAAGCACAATGAAATTAATGCTGAAATTATCTTCAGGATGCTAGAATACACTAAATACAACAAAAATTTTGAGTCTACAACGTTTAGTTTAGGTGTGAGAGCCAAAATGAACTTTTTATTGCTTTAAATGCGTTTTCAGCCCCTGATTGTACACTTAAGGTGAAAATGTCAAATTCTTCAAAATGAGCATAAGCACAATGAAATTAATGCTGGAATCATCTTCAGGATGCTAGAATACACTAAATACAGCAACATTTTTGAGTCTACAACGTTTAGTTTAGGTGTGAGAGACAAAATGAACTTTTTATTGCTTTAAATGCGTTTTCAGCCCCTGATTGTACACTTAAGGTGAAAATGTCAAATTCTTCAAAATGAGCATAAGCACAATGAAATTAATGCTGGAATCATCTTCAGGATGCTAGAATACACTAAATACAGCAAAAATTTTGAGTCTGCAACGTTTAGTTTAGGTGTGAGAGCCAAAATGAACTTTTTATTGCTTTAAACGCATTTTCAGCCCCGGATTGTACACTGAAGGTGAAAATGTCAAAATTCTCAAAATGAGCATAAGCACAATGAAATTAATACTGGAATCATCTTCAGGATACTAGAATACACTAAATACAGCAAACATTTTGAGTCTACAACGTTTAGTTTAGGCGTGAGAGCCAAAATGAACTTTTTATTGATTTAAATGCGTTTTCAGCCCCTGATTGTACACTTAAGGTGAAAATGTCAAAATCTTAAAATTGAGAATAGGCACAATGAAATTAATGCTGAAATTATCTTCAGGATGCTAGAATACACTAAATACAGCAAAAATTTTGAGTCTACAACGTTTAGTTTAGGTGTGAGAGCCAAACTGATCTTTTTATTGCTTTAAATGTGTTTTCAGCCTGATTGTGCACTTAAGGTGAAAATGTCAAAATCTTAAAAATGAGCATGAGCACAATGAAATTAATGCTGGAATCATCTTCAGGATGCTAGAATACACTAAATACAGCAACATTTTTGAGTCTACAACGTTTAGTTTAGGTGTGAGAGCCAAAATTAACTTTTTATTGCTTTAAATGCGTTTTCAGCCTGATTGTGCACTTTAGGTGAAAATGTCAAAATCTTCAATATGAGCATAAGCACAATGAATTTAATGCTGGAATCATCTTCAGGATGCTAGAATACACTAAATACAGCAAAAATTTTGAGTCTACAACGTTTAGTTCAGGTGTGAGAGCCAAAATGAACTTTTTATTGCTTTAAATGCGTTTTCAGCCCCTGATTGTACACGTTAGGTGAAAAGGTGAAAATCTTCAAAAATGAGCATAAGCACAATGAAATTAATGCTGGAATCATCTTCAGGATGCTAGAATACACTAAATACAGCAACAATTTTGAGTCTACAACGTTTAGTTTAGGTGTGAGAGCCAAAATGAACTTTTTATTGCTTTAAACGCGTTTTCAGCCCCTGATTGTACACTTAAGGTGAAAATGTCAAAATCTTCAAAATGAGCATAAGCACAATGAAATTAATGCTGGAATCATCTTCAGGATGCTAGAATACACTAAATACAGCAAAAATTTTGAGTCTACAACGTTTAGTTTAGGTGTGAGAGCCAAAATGAACTTTTTATTGCTTGAAATGCGTTTTCAGCCTGATTATGCACTTTAGGTGAAAATGTCAAAATCTTAAAAATGAGCATGAGCACAATGAAATTAATGCTGGAATCATCTTCAGGATGCTATAATACACTAAATACAGCAAACATTTTGAGTCTACAACGTTTAGTTTAGGTGTGAGAGCCAAAATGAACTTTTTATTGCTTTAAATGCGTTTTCAGCCCCTGATTGTACACGTTAGGTGAAAAGGTCAAAATCTTCAAAAATGAGCATAAGCACAATGAAATTAATGCTGGAATCATCTTCAGGATGCTATAATACACTAAATACAGCAAACATTTTGAGTCTACAACGTTTAGTTTAGGTGTGAGAGCCAAAATGAACTTTTTATTGCTTTAAATGCGTTTTCAGCCCCTGATTGTACACTTAAGGTGAAAATGTCAAATTCTTCAAAATGAGCATAAGCACAATGAAATTAATGCTGGAATCATCTTCAGGATGCTAGAATACACTAAATACAGCAAAAATTTTGAGTCTGCAACGTTTAGTTTAGGTGTGAGAGCCAAAATGAACTTTTTATTGCTTTAAACGCATTTTCAGCCCCGGATTGTACACTTAAGGTGAAAATGTCAAAATTCTTAAAATGAGCATAAGCACAATGAAATTAATGCTGGAATCATCTTCAGGATACTAGAATACACTAAATACAGCAAACATTTTGAGTCTACAACGTTTAGTTTAGGCGTGAGAGCCAAAATGAACTTTTTATTGATTTAAATGCGTTTTCAGCCCCTGATTGTACACTTAAGGTGAAAATGTCAAAATCTTAAAATTGAGAATAGGCACAATGAAATTAATGCTGAAATTATCTTCAGGATGCTAGAATACACTAAATACAGCAAAAATTTTGAGTCTACAACGTTTAGTTTAGGTGTGAGAGCCAAACTGATCTTTTTATTGCTTTAAATGTGTTTTCAGCCTGATTGTGCACTTAAGGTGAAAATGTCAAAATCTTAAAAATGAGCATGAGCACAATGAAATTAATGCTGGAATCATCTTCAGGATGCTAGAATACACTAAATACAGCAACATTTTTGAGTCTACAACGTTTAGTTTAGGTGTGAGAGCCAAAATTAACTTTTTATTGCTTTAAATGCGTTTTCAGCCTGATTGTGCACTTTAGGTGAAAATGTCAAAATCTTCAATATGAGCATAAGCACAATGAATTTAATGCTGGAATCATCTTCAGGATGCTAGAATACACTAAATACAGCAAAAATTTTGAGTCTACAACGTTTAGTTTAGGTGTGAGAGCCAAAATGAACTTTTTATTGCTTTAAATGCGTTTTCAGCCCCTGATTGTACACGTTAGGTGAAAAGGTCAAAATCTTCAAAAATGAGCATAAGCACAATGAAATTAATGCTGGAATCATCTTCAGGATGCTAGAATACACTAAATACAGCAACAATTTTGAGTCTACAACGTTTAGTTTAGGTGTGAGAGCCAAAATGAACTTTTTATTGCTTTAAATGCGTTTTGAGCACCTGATTGTACACTTAAGGTGAAAATGTCAAAATCTTAAAATTAAGCATGAGCACAATGAAATTAATGCTGGAATCATCTTCAGGATGCTATAATACACTAAATACAGCAAACATTTTGAGTCTACAACGTTTAGTTTAGGTGTGAGAGCCAAAATGAACTTTTTATTGCTTTAAATGCGTTTTCAGCCCCTGATTGTACATGTTAGGTGAAAAGGTCAAAATCTTCAAAAATGAGCATAAGCACAGTGTAAATAATGCTGGAATCATCTTCAGGATGCTAGAATACACTAAATACAGTAAAAATTTTGACTCTACAACGTTTAGTTTAGGTATGAGAGCCAAAAAGAACTTTTTATTGCTTTAAATGCGTTTTCAGCCCCTGATTGTACACTTAAGGTGAAAATGTCAAAATCTTAAAATTGAGCATGAGCACAATGA